>NC_053499.1:137790421-138390421 GCF_905171775.1 Rana temporaria
ACCTTCAATTACCTTCAAAATCTAGAACACCTCTATTGACCGTGGAGCACGGAAGCAACAGAGCTGCTCAGGTATTAGTCTCACGTCTGAAAAAAATGAATAAGCTCTAAGTTGACATTCACCCACTGTGCAATTGACTGACCCTCTCGCATTAATGCCAGCTTGGCTTTGTTCCTATGTGAAGGTAAATGAACGCACAAAATGTCAGGCTATGAGACATGAGAAATCCTTCTCTTCTGCATCTCGTTTACCTTGGGGAGCCGCCAACAGAACAACTGGCATGTGAGCCTGCTGCTAAACTGTATTACATAACTTCTGCATGTGTCTGGTGTCATTCTAAGCCCTACGCGACGCACGCAACTAGATCAGAGATATGTGAATCTACTGATCTCTATTATCTTGGCATGTGATATATTACTATTATTATTAGTAGTGGTGCCACTACCACATATACTGTAAAAAACTGTATTTAATATTTTATAGCTAGATTCATATAGATTTACGCCGGCGTATCAGTAGATACGCCAACGTAACTCGGAATCTGCGCCGTCGTAAGTTTAAGTGTATTCTCAAACTGAGATACACTTAAACCTATCTAAGATACGACGGCCTGCGCCGTCGTATCTTAGGGTGCAATATTTAGGCTGGCCGCTAGGTGGCGCTTCCGTTGAGTTCGGCGTAGAATATGTAAATGCACGTACGTGCGCCCGTTGCAGTAAAGATACGCCGTTTCCGTAAGAGATACGCCGCGTAAAGATAAAGCTGCCCCCTAGGAGGCGTAGCCAATGTTAAGTATCGCCGTCGTTCCCGTGTCGAAATTTGAGAATTTTACGTAAGTCGTCCGTGAATGGGGCTGGACGTAATTTACGTTCACGTCGAAACCAATACGTCCTTGCGGCGTACTTTGGAGCAATGCACACTGAGATATGTACACCGACGGCTCATGCGCCATTCATAAAAAAAAAGTCAATCACGTCTGGTCACAGTTAATATACATAAAACACGCCCCCCACATCCTCATTTGAATTAGGTGCGCTTACGCCGGCCAATTTACGCTACGGTGCCGTAACTTAGGAGGCAAGTGCTTTGTGAATACAGTACTTGCCTATCTAACTTACGGCGGCATAGTGTAAATGCCATACGCTACGTCTGCCTAACGTTGCGCGCCCCTACCTGAATCTAGCTATCAGTCTCTTCACGATAAGGAGTCATTTATACCATCAAATAGGAATGTTTATTATCAGAACACTTTAAAGTGAACCTGTGCTTTAGTCAGACTTAAAGAGAAGGTCCGGGAAAAAAAATATATTAAAAGCCAGCAGCTACACATACTGCAGCTGCTGGCTTTTAATAAATGGACACTTACCTGTCCTGCTGTCCCTCGATGTCGGCATTAGGGTTCCCGGCGTGAAGCCGAAAGGCTACACTGCCGCCGCCATTGCGGGTAAGGGAATCCGGCATGCGCGAGGCCCAGCTCCTCTCTCCTATTAGCCCGGCGGCCAGGGGAGGAGGAGGAGGGAGCCATGCAGTGATGTCACTGCTGCGTCATGGCCGCTGCTGGACTCCCGGAAGTGGGAAAGGATACCTGTCAAAGATAGGTATCCTGTCCCCCCTCCCAAAAGGTGCCAATTGTGGCACCAGAGGGGGGGAAATCCGATGAGCGGAAGTTCCACTTTAGGGTGGAGCTCTGCTTTAAAAACACATAGGAGTTGAAGAAGAACAGGTAATACGACCACCCAGGTAATGCAGGAAGGCCTTCAGTGACCCACGGATCCGTGAGAGACCAAATGAGACACGGAAAACAGGCTTGAGTGTGTTTATAAGATCTCTGAGTTTTACTGAGTACAACAGTGGCTTATATGCAGAAGAAAGAAGGGAGGGGCAGTGTTTTAATGCATATGTTTCTAAAAGTTATACAAACTCAGCACTTCCTTATCATGATTTAAACTTGCTGACTTAGTTAACAAGAACTAGCTGATGACTTTGCTGATACAACAGGCTGCTCCGGGAATCTGCTTATCCACAGTGACTCACAGGGTGTGTTTCTATGCAAACTGTTAGTTAAGCTAGTTATGTCAAAACACATACATTCAAAAGTTATTTTATACTCAGAAGAAAATAGAGAGGAATCTAAAATGGAGTCAGTTATTTACACATTCTATTACTGGAGTGCGCACAGGATGTGCCAGGTGTGCCATGAGGTCATTGGTGTGTGCAGCCTATTGCATTAAGGTGTGCACCCCAGAGCACAAACACATATGCAGATATCAGCAGTAAGGATGAGCCGAACACCCCCCTGTTCGGTTCGCATCAAAACTTGCGAACACACCAAATGTTCGTGTAAACTTTAGAACCCCATTAAAGTCTATGGGACTCGAACATATGAAATCTAAAGTGTTAATTTTAAAGGCTAATATGCAAGTTATTGTCCTAAAAAGTGTTTGGGGACCTGGGTCCTGTCCCAGGGGACATGTATCAATGCAAAAAAAAGTTTTAAAAACGGCTGTTTTTTCAGGAGCAGTGAATTTAATAATGTTAAAATGAAACAATAAAAGTGTAATATTACTTAAAATTTCGTAGAGCCACAAAGCCGGTTTTAAATGCCTTTTTTTCTTTCAGAAATGACACTTTGTGCAGAGACAGTTCTATGTACGGGAAACATGCGCTTTTTCACATGCTGACTTTACACCCCCCCCCTAGGTACGAAATTTAAAGTAATATTACACTTTTATTGTTTCACTTTTAGCATTATTAAATTCACTGCTCCTGAAAAAACTTCAGTTTTTAAAACTTTTTTTTGCATTGATACATGTCCCCTGGGACAGGACCCAGGTCCCCAAACACTTTTTAGGACAATAACTTGCATATTAGCCTTTAAAATTAACACTTTAGATTTCTCCCATAGACTTTAACAGGGTGTTCCGCAGCTTTTCGAATTTGCCGCGAACACCCCTAATTGTTCGTTGTTCGCCGGACAGGCGAACAGGAAATGTTCGAGTCGAACTTGAGTTCGACTCGAACTCGAAGCTCATCCCTAATCAGCAGAGCAGTGTCAGTAGAGCAGAGATTGGTGTCAGTAGGGCAGTGGATGGTGTCAGTAGTTTTTATTTTTATATATTTTTTTTTCAATCTTTTTTATTTATTATTTTTTACAGTATTATTATTATGTTTTTTACAATCTTTTTAGGGGTGCCGTTGGGGTGGCTTTTTTGAAATATCAAGGATCTAAACACAGAGCTTCTCCAGTCCCATTCTCTGCAGCCTCAGCTGCACTGGACAGTGAATGAATGGAAAGTGCACTGTGCTGAGTGGCTTCCTGTTCATTCACAAACTGAAGCATAGTGAAAATATGAAGCATAGTAAGCACTCACATGTACTATGCTTCACTTAAGAATGAATACAGGAGCGATCAGTACAGATCACTCGCTGTGCTCATTCATTCATCCATCCTGAAACATTCCCTGCAACAGCTGGTGCGAGAGGAGAAGAGAGGAGCTGGCAGAACTGCAAGGGGGAGACAGGGGGCAAAAGGAAGCAGGGGGAATCGGCACCAAACAGGATGATTAGGGTGTGCCCATGAACAACCGGCACACCCTGGTTGCACACCTAAACATGAAGTGCATATTCCCCCTGTTTAGACCCCTGATGTTTTACCAAATAAATAAAAACTTCTTTTTTATTTTTTGTCAAAAAAAAATGTCAAAAAAATAATAAAAAAAATTATTGTAAATAATACCCCGCTGACACCAATCTCTGCCCTAATGACACCATCCACTGCTGTGCTGACACCATCAGTATATATACACACATGCATACACACATACAGTGCCAAGCTTGGGCTCCTCGTATGTGGATGTAAACAGGGGGAGGCGGCTTCGGTCCTCTCTGCTGAGATACACAGCCAAGAGGCACAGATCATCAGAGCAGCGGTCGGTGCTAGTGGTGCCGCTACCCATGGGTGTTACCCCTCTTGCAGGTGTCATTTGGGTGTAGTCCGCCCACCCCCATGGCGATACCACTGAGCTAGCCAATCAGGAGAGAGATGGGGGGTACGGCTTTGTGACTAAATGAACACAGGAAGCCGTGAATAGGCTCAAGTGCCCCATAACAAGCTGCTTGCTGTGGGGACACTCGACAGGAGGGAGGGGCCTGGAGCACAGAAGAGGGACCCAAGAAGAGGAGGATCTGGGCTACTCTGTGCAAATCCACTGCAACAAAGGAGTTAAGTATAACATGTTTGTTTTTTTTATAGAAAAAAAAAGAGACTTTACAATCACATTAAGGTAAAAAAGCTTTAGCCTTAGAGCCACTTTAATTCAAACCTATTGTGCTTGTTGTAAAAAGCAGATATATACATTTTGTAATGAATCCTATTAGGCCCCGTACACACGACCAGTTTCCTCGGCAGAATTCAGCTTTCGACCGAGTTTCTGGCTGAATTCTGCCGAGAAACCCGGCCGTGTGTACACTTTCGGCCGAGGAAGCCGACGAGGACCTCGGCGAGGAAATAGAGAACATGTTCTCTATTTCCTCGTTGTTCTATGGGAGAACTCGGCCCGCCAAGGTCCTCGGCGGCTCCAGGACTGAACTGGCCGAGGAACTCGATGTGTTTGGCACGTCGAGTTCCTCGGCCGTGTGTACGGGGCCTGACACGTGCCTTTTTAAAAAATTTTTTTTTTTTTATTCGATAATCTGAAATGATAACATAAATGAGAAAAACATGAAAGGTTGAACAGAGAAAGCACTGAATGTCAGCTTTGCAAATGGAGCAAAAAAAAGCAGGAAACTTAGAATAAGTAGATATAACAAAAGATCTTGCAGCAGGACGCCGGCAAACAGCAGGTGAGCCATTGTAATGTACAATTCAACTTTTGCATTTCTGAAATGCTGCATATCGGGTCTTTGTATTTTAAAAAAAGTACTAAAGTTCAGAAAATGTGTCCATTGTAACAAACACTAAGTGGGGCTGAAACGATAAAAACAATTATACACTGTGTACACGCAAAGCGTCTTTCAAGGTCTTTGCCGTCAATAGCTCGACGCGCTTTAGAAAAAGCAGTCACTTGACGTGGGGCTGAAGTGGAGGACGCTTGGCTGATCTGACCACCCACCAAAGGGACAAATCCTTTTCACTGAAGTCCCTGCCCCGGATTCCACTTTTCAGATCTCAGTGCGGACGGACTACCGGGTGACAATTACATTGACATGTCACAGAGAGCAGCCCCCCTTTTATCTCCCCTCCAGTGCCATCCTTTATGGCCGGTAATAGAGAAAGTAGGGCAGATAGCGATCTTGCTGTTTTTATCCGGCTCCTTACAATATTAGTGTTTCCAGATGGTATTTTATGCTACTTTCTTCTTTTTATTCAACTGTAGTTAAAGATTTAATTAGGTAATCTTCCCAAATATTAACCACTTCAATACTTTCACCCCCTTCCTTCCCAGGCCAATTTTCAGCTTTCAGCGCTCTCGCACTTTCAATGATAATTGTCATGCAATGCTGTACCCAAATTACATTTTTATCATTTTGTTCGCACACATAGAGCTTTCTTTTGGTGGCATTTATTCACGAGTCCGTTTTTTTTTTTTTTGCGATATAAGCGAAAAAAAGTTCGGAAATTTGAAAAAAAAACAACAATGGGCCAGATTCACGTAGAATCGCCCTACGCTGCGACGGCGTAACGTATTACATTTACGTTACACCACCGCAAGTTTTCAGCGTAAGTGCTTGATTCACAAAGCACTTGCCTGTAAACTTGCGGAGGCAAGCCTGCCTAATTCAAATGGGGCGGGGACCATTTAAATTAGGCGCGTTCCCGCGCCGAACGTACTGCGCATGCTCCGTCCCTAAAATTTTCCAACGTGCATTGCGCTAAATGATGTCGCAAGGACGTCATTGGTTTCGACGTTAACATAAATGGCGTCCAGCGCCATTCACGGACGACTTACGCAAACGACGTGAAATTTCAAATTTCGACGCGGGAACGACGGCCATACTTAACATTGGCTAGACCACCTAGAGGGCAGCTTTAGTTTTACGCGGCGTATCTCTACGGAAACGTAAATTTACAGCGACGGGCAAAGCGGACGTTCGTGAATCGGCGTAACTAGTCATTTGCATATTCTACGCTGACCGCAATGGAATCGCCACCTAGCGGCCGGCCTAGAATTGCAGCCTAAGATCCGACGGTGTAAATCACTTACACCTGTCGGATCTTAGGGCTATCTATGCGTAACCTGAATCAGGCGCATAGATACGACAATCGTATCTCAGAGATACAACGACGTATCAGGGGATACGCCGTTGTATCTCTTTTGTGAATCTGGCCCAATATTTTCTTCTTTCTGTTTTAAAAGAAATCCAATAAAATCAAATGTTGTCATAAATTTAAGCCAAAATGTATTCTGCTACATGTGTTTGGTAAAAAAATCCCATCAATGCCCCGTACACATGATCGGATTTCCCGTCAGAATAAACTCAGACTGGTTTTTCCCACGGAATTCCGCTCAAGCTATCTTGCATACACACGGACACACCAAATTACGACCGTCGAAAACGCGATGATGTACAACACAACACTACAACGAGCCTAGAATAATGAAGTTCAATGCTTCCGAGCATGCATCAAATTATTTCCGAGCATGCATGTTTTTTTCTCCGTCGGAATTCCATACAGACGAACGGAATTTCAGAAAAAAGAGAACATGTTCTCTTTCTAAGTTCATCAGAATTTCTGCAAAGTCCGAAAGTCCGATGGGGCATACACACGGTCGGGATATCCGATGAAAACATTCCGTTTGACTTTTTCCATCGGAAATGCCGACCGTGTGTACGGGGCGTAAGTGTATAATAATTGGTTTGTGTGATCACGGATAGATGTACGCAGATGATCATTGGGACATATGATTTTACTGTTACATATGTGGGGGACAGGTGTTTTTACTGTATGGGGACATGTGTGGGGACATGTGTGTGGGGACAGTGTTTTGGGGACACTATTTTGGGGACTTTGTGTGTTTACATTGTGTTGGGACATGTGTGGGGACACTGGGCCCCATCCTTAATGACTAAGGCTGAGCTCCGGCGTGTTCGCATAGAACACGTGCAGAGCCCGCCAGGAAGTCGGCACCCGCGCTGCGCTAATCACAGCCAGGCAGACATTTCCCGATCTCTTCAGCTGAGTATCGGACAATGTCTCCCTGACTGTGATTAGAGCAGCGTCGGTGCCGACTTCCTGGCGGGCTCTGCACGTGTTCTATGCGAACACGCCGGAGCTCATCCTTATTCATGACCAGGACATTTTTTGCAATATGGCACAACTGACAATTGCACGGTCGTGCGACGTTGCACCCAAATAAAGTTGATGCACTTTTTTTACTACAATTAGATCTTTCTTTTGGGGGTATTTGATCACCTCTGCAGTTTTTATTTAAGACTGTACATTTTGAATAAAAAACCCCAATATTTTTAACTTTTTTGCTTTAAAACATATTCAATAAAAAATTTAAAATATCAAATTTTTTCATCATTTTAGGCCGATATGTATTCTGCTAAATTTTTTGTGTAAAAAAATCCCAATAAGCGTACAGGCATACCCCACTTTTAAGTACACAATAAGACCAGAGCATGTATGTAAAACGAAAATGTACTTAAAGTGAAGCAATACTTTTTTCACTTTTGGGGGGTCAGGGGCTGTACTGGGGATGTCAGGGGCTGTAGAGGGGGGATCAGGGCCTATAGTGGAAGGTCATGGGCTTTAGTGTGGGGGGGGGGGGTCAGTGAGTGAAGTTTATAGTACTGTCCAGTAATCCACTTACAATTAGGCAGCAACTCTGGGCTGACTGGTGGGCAACTGTGGGCTGGCTGGAGGGCATGGCTGGTGGGCAACTCTGGGCTGGCTGGAGGGCATGACTGGTGGGGAACTCTGGGCTGACTGGTGGGCAACTGTGGGCTGGCTGGAGGGCATGACTGGTGGGGAACTCTGGGCTGACTGGTGGGAACTTTGCCTCTTCACTTTTGGCCATTTCACTGGTGACAACTCCGGGCTGCAGCTCCGCCTCTTCCACGCCATACTGAGGCTGCATGGTGAGGGATGTCTGTGCTGGCGAGGTACTTTACTTACTCGTAAGTGTATGTAAAGTGAGTGTACTTAAAGTGGGCTATTCCTCTATATTGATTGGTTTGCACAAAAGTTATAGCATCTACAAACTATAGGATAGATTTATGGACATTTTTTTTTATTAATAATAATGCCGGTGGTCAGTGATTTTTAGCAGTGATTAGCAAGGTAGTGTGAATCCGCGCTACGGAATATAGTTTAGAAAATATATGGTGCAAGAAGTAGATGCTGGAAGTATAAAACGATATTCAAACAGTGGCTGCCCCTACATATGTACCCCACCTGGATGGAGTGTGAAAATACATAAGAAATGGTAGTAAGTGGTGCCGCCTACTGGTGGAGTATGAGAATATATGTGCAAAATGTTAGATGTATGTGAATATTGTGCTATACTTTCCCTACTGACTGCCGTTCTGCCTCTCTCGGGAATGATCGCGGGGTGCCGATGAACATCAGCACTAGAAATCATATAAAGGTACGTGATTTCGCGCAAGAGGGCCACCCTGTCGCAGTGTATATTCGTGGGGTGGTTCAGAAGAGGTTAAAGAAAAAAAAGAGATGTATAAAATATCCAACATTGGGAATAAAGAGATAAAATCTAATTATAGTGTTGCCCAGCATTGCAAACAAATAACGCCTTTGACAATTTACTCCCCTGGACACTTATTTGTAAGACCCTGTTATTTGTAAAGATACAGGTAAGCATTTATTTTCTCATATGGCGTGCAAAAGGTCACAGCATTGCCCCGCTAGAAATGTTCATATCAGATATTTTTCCTCATTGTGTGGCACTTCAGTAACTGTCAGTTTTTTGCCCCCTCAGTGACAGTTAGCAGACAAGACTGACTGTATGAAAGTATGGGTGCTGCAGGAGGAAGCTAAGAAAAATTGGAGCAGCAGAAGGCGCATGTTTTCAATATTTTACAAATACAAAAGCTATTGGTGGAAAATATACCTTGTAGTTTATCTAAAGTGTTTGTAAAGCTTTGATTTAAATATGTTATACTTACCCTCTCTGTGCAATAGTTTTTTTTTGCACAGAGCATCCTAGAGCCTCTTCTTCTGGGTACCACCGCTGGTGCTTCAGGCTCCTCCTCTTCATCACGTACCCCCAAGGAAAGCCGCTTACCATTGGGGCACCTGTGCAGGCTCGCTCCTGAGTCCCGCTGCTTTGTCCATTGACACAGGTTGCCCCATCCCCCACTCCCATGTCACAGCCTTTTAGTTGACAGCAGCGGGAGCCAATGATCTCAGTGTCAGCGAAACACATTTTGCATATGGTTGCCATTCTTTCCTACCCCTTGTACATTCAGAACCTTTTAAGAATAACATGGAAAAATGTAATTATTCTCATATTGGAAGAATGACGCAGTTCAAAAGGGGGGAGCAGATCCCTGTTGAAGTTAATGGGAATTGCATGTTAACAGACCATACACTACAGTCTATTCTTGTTCTGCCATGCAGTAAAAAAAGGCAGCAAAGGGCTGATTAGATACAGTTCTGCAACACTGTGATACAACACTTCAAAGGAGCAGGAGATATTTCTAAATTTTATAGTTACATACTTTGACTACTGTTAAAAGCAATTTTCCATTTTTGCAAATGAAAAAAAAAAAACAGTGCCTTGTCATACACACTCCCCTTAGTTAGATGTTACTGACCTATATCCATAACCATTTAAAGGCAAAACCCAGTCCAAACGGATCAACTGATTTTAGTTTACCACGGGGCTAAGCATGCGTCATAACGCTGTTTATGCAAAGCAGTTTCTTTGGGTGATCATATATCAGGGGCAAAATATTTTAGAAGAATAGCAGTTAAAGCAGTACTGTAGTGGCAAACTGATCTGCCGTTGTTCCCTTCCCCAGTGATGAGCATTGTCACTTCCTGCTTTGTCCACCGATGCTGTCCACCGATGCTGTCCACCGGTGCGGTCATCTTTCCTTCTTCTTTCAGGTTCCCAGGTCTCTATGGCCATTTGGCAATTTTTTGAAACAAAAAGGGCTGGCAACTCGGAAGCTCTTGAATAAAAGTACTTTATTGGTTACATAGGTACAGGCTATACATTGACGCGTTTCAGCTAAGAAGCCTTCATTTTGCCATGTTTTGGCTCTTATGAAAAGGGGTTGTTCTGCTCCATATCAACAAAGCAAAAGTGGTTATCCAATAATTGAACAAATCACCTAGTTAATTGGCAATGAAAACAAATAAGTGTAGGCTCATAAAGATCCATGTGTCTGTGTTTGCTAAACTTGACCATTATGAGAAAAATCCTTTATCTGCTATGAGCAAGTAAGATCAGCAGATGCATTAACTATCAGGCCTTAAAGCGGAGTACCACCCATATAAAAGTCAGCAGCTACAAAAAGTGTAGCTGCCGACTTATACTAATCGGACACTCCACTGTCCCAGGTTCCAGCGATGCGGGCGTACGAAGCCCTGCTTGTCTTCCCCTCCTCTCTGCGGGAGCCAGCATTGTCAGCGTGGGCTGCCCAGCTGTGGCTTCTCAGCCGGGCACGCACTGGGCATGCGCTAGCCACGGTGCGCACCGTTACTGGCCGGGCGATCATCTGGGACTTGTGACATGTCCCAGAAAATTGCAGGGAGGGAAGGGGGGTGAACTTCTTTCCGGCTCCGCTGTGCCCCGGGAGGAAGTGGGAGCTGCAACCCTCTAAAATAGGGTATCTGCTCCCCCCCCAAAAAAATTACATGCTAAATGTGGCATGTCAGGGGGTCACCTACATTTAAGCGGAAGTTCCATTTTTGGGTGGAACTCTGCTTTAAAGTGGTTCTAAAGGCAGAAGTTTTTTTTTTATCTTAAAGCGGAGTTCCACCCAAAAATGGAACTTCCACTTTTCGGATTCCTCTCCCCCTCTGGTGTCACATTTGGCACCTTTCAGAGGGGAGGGGGGAACAGATACCTGTGTAATCCAGGTATTTGCTCCCATTTCCGGGCATAGATAGCCGCAGTATCCGTGGATATCTACGCCATTTCCGGCCCTTCCTTAGTCCCCCCCGCTGTTTTCTGGGAGACACACAGGTCCCAGAAGATAGCAAGGACCAGTGAGATCACGCAGAGCGACTCGTGCATGCATAGAAGGAACCAGGAAGTGAAGCCGCAAGGGTTCACTTCCTGATTCCCTTAACGAAGATGGCCGCGCCTCCACCCGAGAGCTGAGGGACAGATTGGCTTCGGGTGAGGACATCATTAGGTGTCCATATTTTAAAAGTCAGCAGCTGCAGACTGAAAAAAAAAATTCGAGCAGGACACAGCTTTAATGCAGTCTGTGCATTAAGATAAAAAAAAACTGTGTGCAGCAGCCCGCCCCCCAGCCTCCCCATTGACTATAATTTTTAACAGTTTTTTGGGAAAAATGGCCTTGAGCACAATGTAAGACACAGTCTTAGTCTTTTCATGTGATTGATATATATATATATATATATATATATATATATATATATATATATATATATATATATATATATATATATATATTTGTACAGATTAATGCTCTTTTGTTCAGTAAAATAAAAGTCCCCAACTCTCCTAGACTCATTGAAAACAGTATTATACTTATCTTTTAGACCAGTGGTTCTCAACCTGGGGGTCAAATGATGGTTTGCCAGGGGTCACCAAATCCTGGGCTGTTCCTGGCTCTCCCTTGCCCACTCGGCCTCTACAAAGTCACCCATTGAGTTCATGGCAAGGCTGGGGGGGGGGGGGATTTGAGGTCAGCTGACTGGTGAGGAATGTGAAGTGGGAGGGGCTGGAGGAAACTCTATCTTCCACATAGGTGTCACCACTACGAGACACCTCAAAGTCAGAGACACAGTGAAGCTGGAGACACAGTGAACAACACTACCTGTGATTATAGTTGCCAATAAAAGTCCCCACTACAGTTCTCAGATCAGCAGATCACCCTAATCAAGAGCACCTAAGTTGGCTGATCAGAACTCCCATCAGCATTGCCACTCATTCCAACTCCCCACCCCTTCACCAAGGAGTAAGAGATGGAAAAAATAGAGAATACATGGAAAGGAGCGGAAAAGAGGGGGAGGAACAAAGATAAAGGTAGAGAAAAAATAAGAGAAAGAACAAGAAACACGGCTAGAGAGAGGGATGAGGGGAAACAAAAAATGAACATAGAGAGAGAGATAAAAGGGAAAGAAAGAAGAACAAAGAGAAAGAGTGGTTTTAATATTGTACAAGTGGAAAGGGACACAGGAAGCTCTAAATACCTATGGGTTAGGGGCGCAAATTACTTGTCTTGCCTTGGGTGCTGACAACCCACGCTACAAAAATAATTTTACTGTTAGGGGTCCCCACAACTTGGGAAATTCTATCAAGGGGTCACAGCACTAGCAAGGTTGAGAACCACTGTTTTAGACTGAAGTCTAGTTAGTAAAATACTCTAGTTCCCCTAGGGCATTATTGTATTTAAAGTACATTATATCAAAAGCTAAAAGCATTTTGGGTAGAGTAAGAGAGGGTTTAAATTGCCTCAATAGAGAGATTGCCCTTGACTTCCTGTCCTGTTATATCAACAGGAAGTGAGAGGATAACTTTTCAATGTGAGGAAAATCTCCTTTCAGACAATTTTCATGGGAACCAGTGTCACCATTGGTGGACTTCTCCTCTATTCCTTATCTGGTAACAACTCAAAATGCTGGATTTATTTTCACTTTGGTGATTATGTCATTTAGAGCAGTGATTCTCAACCCTGTCTCCAAGTACCCCCAACAGGCCATGTTTTGAGAATTTCCCTTAGATGAAATAGCTGTCCAAAATACTAACCATTGACTCTTATTTAAAGCACCTGTGCTAGATAAGGGAAAACCTGCAAACATGGCCTGTTGGGGGGTACTTGAGGGTTGAAAACCACTGAATTAGAGAAAATTAATCTTCTAAACAATACACATTGTTAACCCCTCACCACTTCATCCAAATCTAACAAAAAATTGGTTTTGCTTATACTTTAATAATGATGTCACAGTAACACCAGATAGTGGAGTGGGGACCACTCTATGATTGATAGTGGTTAAATTTTTATTTTCCGATTAAAATCCCCCTTAACAGATTTTGTACAGTGTTTTGCGAAAGGAACAATTTATAGCCCTGACTATCCTGTAGGAAGATACCTCAGACAAACTACCATCATGCATTCCTTCCTGCAATCCCTGCGCCTTTAATAATACTGGTGTATCATAAACAGAGTCACTTTGACAAAACTGATTTCCTTGTAAAATTATAAATTTTACTGTGGCGAAACTTTACCCAAGCAGAATCTGTCGAAAAACAATCTACTATTTTTGTCTTATGTAGAGGGTGTGTTTTTATTTTATTTTTTTACAGTTGGGTGTATATACAGTATATAGTTTATCTAATTTAGCGCTATTTGTATTTTGTTTTTTTCTTCCTATTGTTTTGTATTTTTTATTGTTATTTTATGATTTTTTTAGCTTCTCCTTTTAAATTCGAAAACACATCCAGGATAACTAGATTTTCTGAAACCTCAAAAACCATTTAATGTCCATGGCACAACCTTTAATACCTTAATTTTCGGCTCTGTATTTTGTGCAATGCATTTTATCAAAAGGGCAAAATTTCTTCCAATTTCCGCTGATATTTCCATGACGTGAAAACTCTCAATTTTGCTACTCTTCAAATCATAAAACTTCCCATTTAGATTACAATAGAATACTGATTAGAACACTGTTTTCAATGTTTAAATTCTTGTCCTACTAGGTGAGAATCAAAAAAGCTGAAAAGCTAAAGACTATTTGTAAGAGACAATAAACCTACAAGAAAAGTACACTGAAAAAATCTATTTAAAAGCAAATGTATATAACCCATGATATAGAAGATACAAGGTGAATGTATTTTGATAAAACAGCACTATATCAACCATGAAGATGAAATGCGGGAATGGTCTATATACAGTAGCAATATTACTGAGACGATAGAGATGTAACTTTCCTTTATGACCTTGCTCTTGTCCTTTCCCTTGATCTTTTCAGTATAATTAAAGGTCCAAAGATGAGCAGCTACTCTTTCTATTTTATTGAAAGATCAGATCAAATGGGTAAGAGAACACTGGCTGTAAAATCTTAACACTGGAGAAACTAAAAAAATTGGAAACCCTTTAAATAGTCTATAAATATAGAGGAAAACATTGCAAATCCGATATGGAATTGCTATAGAAATTAACAATATATTGAAACAATCTGGATGTGGTAGATCTTGAATTAGGACGAGAAGCTTTCATTAATGTTGAAACAGGACCCCCAGTCCCTCTGGCATTCAGTAAAGGTATGTACTGTACAGGCCTGCAGCGATCATTTACCTTCTTGGTAAGTTTTGTTCATGTTGAGGAGCAGGGTCTATTGCCATGGTTAGGATTATGAGGTTAAGTTTTAGATAAAGGATTAATTTAATGATTAACCATAAGTGTTTATATAAAAGCCAAACCCATAGATTTTGTAAACTACTGCTCAGGACTTTTTATAAAAAAAAAGGGCGGGGGTGGGGACTGTTCCTATTGTAAAACTCACGTTCTCTATGGTTATCCAGCAACTACTCCAGATTGATTGACACCCAGTAACATTCAACTAGTGATTGGTAAATCTGCTCAGCCAAGATTTTCAGCACATTTTTTGGTGCTGAAAATGCCCCCCTCTGCTTATACTCGAGTCACCTATTTGTGCCTAATTTCCCAGGCTGTGGGGACCCGGTACGGGCCGGCCGTAGGTTCCCTGGACCCCAAACTTGGCACGCATGTAGCCCCAGTTCTCTCTACAAGTGTGCAAAGTTTGTTGTCTGGGGAGCCTACGGCTGGGAGCACCGATTTTTCAAAGGCTGGCACCCCTTCTATATACTCCCATGTCAAACGTAAGTCTAGTCATGGACACAGTGAGGCATGGGCACAGTGAGGCATGGGCACAGTGAGGCATGGGCACAGTGAGGCATGGACACAGTGAGGCATGCATATAGACACAGTGAGGCAAAGTGAGGCACAGTGAGGCATGCTGATGGACACCCTAGGCTTATACTCGAGTCAATACCTTTTCCCAGTTTTTGTGGTAAAATAAGGTGCCTCTGCGTAAATTTGGGTTGGCTTATACTCAAGTATATACTGTAAATATTGTATATATATATATATATATATATATATATATATATATATATAAAGATTACGATATCCAGACATAAATAAGAACATCATATTGGATGTTCAAGACATGAAAATATAAAAATACAAGGGTGTCTGTACAAATGTATTGCTGATACCTAGTGTGCTCCAGGAGTGCAGACAAAGATATGGTAGGTCCTCATGGGACATTTGGTTCTCTACATGTTTTATCCTGATGCAGCATGTGCATATATAGACACTTTTACCCATTCCTTCTACTCCCTCCTGCCCCAAGATTGACAGTAGTCAGAATCAATGGCTCCAGCTACTATCAGTGCGGCCTGTGAAAGACTAAAAACTAATACAAGCCTCCATTAGTTGCCAAGTCCATGAATTAGTACCCTGTACCTGGTGATGGGCATCAAAACAAGGAATCATGGCCAAAAAGAATCACAAAACTGAATTACAACTCATTTTCTAGATAAGCCAGCCCCCCTATACAGTATGTACTTCAACTGTGTATTTGCTGTAGCTGTTTGCTTGGAGCTCAGCTTAACCACCTGCCGACCAGATAACATATGAGTACACCAGCAGAGTGGCTCTCCTGTGCCAGATCATGTACCTAGTATGTGATCCAGCACTTCTGGAAGCTTGGGGCCTGCACACACCACCAGTCCCACCCGCTGTGCTGTGATTAGAGCACAAGCCGATCAGCAGTTGCCAGCCAATGGATGACCACGACACCCGTTGATCGGTGAGGAGCAAGACAGAGCAGAGCTCTGTCAGTGTAAACAATACAGAGCTCTGTCCTGTTAGCAGTAAAAGCACCTCACAGTAAGCACAGCAAGCACTGATAGGCATGCAATTTAACATTTTGATCGCCCTAGATGTTAATCTCTTCCCAGCCAGTGTCATTAGTACAGTGACAGTGCATATTTTTAGCACTGATCACTGTATTAGTGTCACTGGTTCCCACAAAGTGTTTTTTACTGAAAATATGTAGCAGAATACATATTGGCTTAAATTTATGAAGAATTCGATTTTTGATTTATTTTTATTGGATATGTTTTATAGAAGAAAGTAAAAAATATATTATTTTCTTTAAAATTGTCAGTCTTTTTTCATTTATAGCACAAAAAAAGAAAACACCCAAAAGTCTGATGAAGCCACGTGATGGGGCGTAACTAGTAAGGGCCTGATGCACCAGGAAACACTAGAAGAACTGATCAATTTAATTTGTTTACACTGTTGCATGCAATTGTCAGTTATAGTAAAGCAGTGCCAAAAGGCAAAAAATGGCCTTGTTATTAAGGGGGGAAAAATCTTCTGGAGGGCAAGTGGTTAAACAAAAGGATATGTTTTTGGATATTAAATTTGATGTGTTAATATGTTTTTACTAATAGACTTTTGCACATTTATTTAGGTTATTTAGATTTTATACTTTAGGGTCAGTTTAGAAGCATGCATTGACCCAGGTTCTCACTCGACTGACATTCCCCGACTTGTTCATTCCCTTTGACCTCTGGGAACCCGCCTTCTGACCTTTGACCTTTGACCTATGGAGGAGGTCCCTGTTCTAATTTCTGAGTCCTAGCCTTATCCTTCAATGGGAAACCCTAACCCTGACCCTGACCCTGACCCTAACCCTAACCCCTAACCCATTTTTTTTTTCAATGTAAGCTTAAAACAAAAAAAAAATTAAAATAAGCAAAGCAAAACTAAAATTGAAATATATATATATATATATATATATATTAAAAAGAAAAGTCAAAAATAAAGCCTCACTTTTCTTAGGTAGATTTTCATCTCAGCATCTCTAGTGTTTGCTGCAGAAATGTAGAAATGTAACAAAATTGATTCATCATTTTTAAATATCCTGCTGTCTCTTCTTTCCTAAACAAAGCCAACTGAAATAATAATAAACAAAATCTTGCGTTTTCCATAGTGATGCTCTCATTTTATTGTAAAAACAAAAGGTCATCTCTCCATTGAATTACTTCTTGACCTTTTGGAGGATACTGAACCTTTCACACTTCTGTCTTATATTGGGATATACAATTGTAAGCTCTAGTTGGACATGAACGAATGCAATTTTTTTAACCACTTAAGCCCCGGACCATTATGCAGCTAAAGGACCAGGCCCCTTTTTGCAATTCGGCACTGCGTCGCTTTAACTGACAATTGCGCGGTCGTACGACGTGGCTCCCAAACAAAATTGACGTCCCTTTTTCCCCCACAAAAAGTATTCTTTTGGTGGTATTTTATTTTTTGCGTTATATACAAAAATAGAGTGACAATTTTGAAAAAAATTCAATATTTTTTACTTTTTGCTATAATAAATATCCCCCAAAAATATATATATATAAAAAAACGTTTTTTTCCCCCTCAGTTTAGGCCGATATGTATTCTTCTACATATTTTGCGGCTGGGCTTCTTAAAGAGGACGTATCTGCATATCCATATGGCCAGCCGTGCCATTCTGCCAACGTATTTAGTTGTGTGGTGGTCCTTAACTGGTTAAAGAGAAGCAGTTGCCAATGGACAACTTATATGAATTCCCATTCTATTTTACCACTTGTTTTATCATTATTTGATTTTTCATTTTTTACAGTTATTCTCTCCCTGTCAATATAGAAGTGTCAGGATAAGTGTCAGTCTTTAAGGCTGTCCTATCTCCTGTTGGGCTCAATGTGAAAACAAACACTCAAAAACTATTAGAGAACAAAGGGGCTGTCAGAAATGCATACAAGAAAATTCAAGACTTTGTTAATGGACAGTTTTACCTTCCTCTAGACACATTGACAAAGCATACATTGTCAGTCCTAAGCTCAGTCTGTGCCAATGAGATCTTAAAATGTTTTTTGCTCTCTCACTACTTTTATGAACTCACATCAAAGTCCTAGCACCTCTTCGATGCTTTTCTCTTCAAGTTTTTTTACCTTAATGCATTCTATGCACAGACAGATGGAAATGTGGTGATTCACCCCCACCCTGCGGGAGACGGAGGGGAATGCATCATCAATCAGAGGCCTCCCTACCTTAGGAAGGAGGCATATCAGGCAGACGCTGATCTGGCTGCAGCTTCTCGCTCCCGGGCCACTGATTCTCCTCCAGGCCAAGCAGGAATTGGGTCCTGACTGAGACCTGATTTGGCTGGGAGTTCTAAAACTCCCTGGCCAATCAGGTCTCAGGAACTGCTTCCTGATTGGCTGGGAGGAGAATCAGGAAGACAATAGCGAATAATTATTTGCGATTTCACACAAGTGGGTGGGCTCGGGGCGTAGAGCCCACCCTTTTTTGAAGCCAATTAGAGCCCCAGGCTCTAAACATGTGCTTCAAAATAAAATCCCCAAAAAATCCATGCATCCAGCGCCCCACATGTAGATTAGGAAGCATGGATGGGGGGCGCCACTGGGTAAAAACCTTCTGGATGTAGTTTCCGCCCCCTTACTTGAGCCACATCTTGTTTTAGTGATGTGCATGGCAGGAACGGCTCTCCCGGATCTCCGGGATCTCTCTCTCCTCATTGGCTCACACAGCAGCAGAAGCCATTGTCAATCACAGACAGTGAGCAAATCAGGACAGAATGGAGGGCGGGAACAAGCCCCTAAATGTGTGTGAATGGACACATAGAGCGTGGCTCAGGGGCAAGCAGGCTTGCTATTGGGGGCACTTGGCAGAGGGGGAACAGCCAGGGCTGCCAGTAGGGGACCCAAAAAGAAGAGCATTAAAAAGGAAGTATAATATTGCAATGGGTAACAGCGCTCAGGGTTTCTGCATAGGAAATCACTAGGAGGGTATATATAAAGATAACAGCAAACACAAAAATTGTGTATACAGCAAGTAGTCAGTCCAAAAGACAAAGGCCCGGATTCACATACATCGGCGCATAGTTATGCCGGCGTAGCGTATCTAATATACGCTACGCCGACGTAGCGCAGAGAGGCAAGCAATGGATTCACAAAGCCAGTGCTGCCAAATCTGCGCTGGGTTTCCTAGGCATAAGCTGGCGTATGTGGAAGTGGGCGTGAGCCATGCAAATGTGGCGTGACCCCATGCAAATGATGGGCTGAGTCTCAGACAGATACGTATAATGAACGGCGCATGCGCCGTCCCGTGGACGCATCCCAGTGCGCATGCTCAGAATCAGGTCGGAACTACTCCCTAAGAAACGCCGGATCACTGCCTACGGCGTGAACGTAACCTACGCCTAGTCATATTGACGTCCTATGTAAACTACGTAAAATAAGTTGGCTGGTGCAGCCATTTGCATTCATGCTGCTGACTTACACCTGCTTTATGGGGCATAACTTTACGCCGGATGTAGGACTTTACGCGCACTGCGTCGGACGGACGGACATTCGTGAATCGGCGTATCTCCCTCATTTGCATATATCAATAGAAAATCAACGGGTGCACCAAATACGTCCAGCGTAAATATGCGCCCACTCTACCCCGGTGTAGGAAAGTTACATCGGTCGGATGAAGCCTATTTTCAGGCGTATCTTGGTTTCAGAGTCCGGCGCATAGATACGACGGCGCATATTTACACTTACGCGGCGTATCTCGAGATACGTCGGCGTAAGTGCTTTGTGAATCCGGGCCAAAGAGTCCAAAGACAAATTTTCCAGTCCATAAATAGTACTATAATGTTAGTTTGAATGGCTCTTCAAAGCCAGTAGGGATAGCTGACAGGTACTCAGGGCAGCTCTTCTCAGAATCAAAGCCAGCTCAGGATACACATGAAGAGAAAACAAACAGAAAAAGCGCCTCTGAGTGATCTGTTTAATGTAGTAACAACAAAAGTATATACAACAGTTACATAGATGTAAATGAAGCGATGCTCAGGACGGGACAGTAGCAATGTCCTAGCTGGTATAGGGTCCAGAGCCAAAAGGTGCATCCAGAAGTGCCCTCAAATCCAGGCTGCGATAGCCGCATGGGGTCGGGGGTCGGACTCAGCCGTCTTTTCCTCTGCCCCATGCAGTCTTTTCTGCAAATATCTCCTTAACCGTGTAGGTTAAGGAGATATTTCTTGCACCCAAATCTAGGCTTACCTGTAGGGCCAAGTGGTCTGTAAGGGTTTACAACAACCACTTTAAGGCTTCTCTGTGCAAAACCATTGCACAGAGCAAGTAAGTATAGCATGTTTGTTATGTAAAGGTTTTATTTTAGGTTGATTTGCTAAAACTGGAGAATGCAAATTCTAAAGCAGCTGTACGTGGTAACCAATCAGCTTCTAACTTCAGCGTGTTCAATTAAGCCTTGACAGAGAAACCTGGAAGCTGATTGCACTAGATTTTGCACTCTTCAGTTTTATTTTAGTCAATCAACCCCATTGTGTGGCATCACATATTTAGACCTATATGTTTTATAAAAACAGGCCTGCGGATATGGTAAAACAATGTTTAAACTATGTATAATTCACAGATTTTATTTGGATAATAGCATCTTTTTAATCTAGGCTAAGCCACTTGGGAACCATTTCCAATAACCGAGCTGGTACTTAGGGTCCAATTACTACAAGTAAAAATGTGCTTTCTCCAAAACAACACAAAATAAAAAATAAAACCAGAGGAGTTTCTGTCATCAGACCATCATTTGAATGCATTGCCGATTTAGGGAATGTTTTACGCCATAAATTTCTGCTGCATCTCACTCTGTAGATTTACTGCTGCTGTTTTGCTTCACTTCTCTCTAGCAGTTTTACTGTCCGTTGATTGCTGAGGATACAGCGATCCTGTGAGACAAATCACTGTTTCATAAACAGGCTGATTATAGTATCCTTACGATGCAATGGTTTAAGAGGAAAAAAATGTTTATATATTTAATGGCCTAGTGGAATATATTAATTTATGTTTTTTGGCTGACTGGAGCCTTTGCTGTTGGACGCGACCTTCACTTTTGGTAGAGTCCTATTTTACAGCAGTTTCCGAGTGGTATCTAGTTAGATCAAAAGAGATTCAACAGGCCCAGTATTTTTTTAAAGCCCCCGGAGGATTCAGCCTAGGGTAGGAAAGGTTGAGAATGAGCAGCCAGCTGCTGCTGTCTATTTAACGATTCAGCGCTAGACAACACATAAAAATGTACTCAACGAATTGCTATTAGTATCTGGAAAAAATACAACCAGGGCTGTCACTAGGCCTCTGGGCTCTAGGCACAAGGAGATGATGACCATTTTGCAACTGTTCGCCTTCAATTGCAGACAGTGTCACCTGGTTTGTCCCTTCCTGTGAGCCACAATGGTTAGTATCCACCTGCATTATTCTGTGCCTTGCTCAGCATGTGCCATAGTGGCATTACATTGTGCTGCTCCTGCCCCAGCACTGTGCGTAGGGACAATATTCAAATGACACTAATCTCTGGTTTAGAAAGAAAGAACTCTATTCAAGTATAACAAAAAAAAATATTAAAACACTCATGGAAACATATATA
Organism: Rana temporaria; assembly: GCF_905171775.1. Taxonomy (NCBI): domain Eukaryota; kingdom Metazoa; phylum Chordata; class Amphibia; order Anura; family Ranidae; genus Rana; species Rana temporaria. The sequence continues at coordinate 137,812,106 of NC_053499.1, forward strand.
AAAAACATTTGGATAAAAAAAAAATACTTACCAGAAACGCCCTGTTGCTATGCAGTCATCCTAATCTGCCACTTTCTATACCGCGGAGCTCCTAGGTTAATTCCTCCCTCACCTGTGTCTTCTGGAACCTGTGTGTGTCCCAGGAGATAAGCTGGCCATTCACAAAGCGCAGTGTGACATACGCATGCATAGTAGGAAACGGGCAGTAAAGCTGAAAGTCTCCACTGCCGGTTTCCCTTAGTTAAAAATGGTGGCGTCACACCCGATCCGATGGACAGATGGGCCTCGGGGGCTGACATCGCGGGCACCCTGGACAGGTAAGTGTCCTTATTAAAAGTCAGCAGCTACAGTATTTGTAGCTGCTGACTTTTAAAAAAAAAATGTGTGAGTGGAACTCCGCTTTAATTCAAAAAAGCTCCTTCTATTGCTCTCAGCCTCCTCCAAATACTGTAATTTCTTTGTTTTTGCTGCTGTGATCTGATTTCCTGTTTGAGGGTGGCTACATCAGTTCTCCATGGTTCCACTGTATGTAGGAATGTAGACACCCTCTCTTGCTTGTTTCTGAAATTAGATTTGTAGTGTGCATAGAGCAGTGCACGGTATTATTATTATTATTATACAGGATTTCTAAAGTGTCAGTTTGCTTAGCGCTTTACAAAATGGAAAGACATTACAAATACACTACGATTTAGTAAAAGAGGAATCAGAGGGATTCTGCTCATTAGAGCTTACAATCTAAGAGGGAGGGTCAAGTGATACAAAGATAATAACTGTGTATTAGTTAAAAGTAGATAGGCTTCTTTAAAAAAGTGTTTTCTGGGAACATCTAAAGATGGATAGATTAGGAGATAGTCAGACAGATGGGGAATGGAGTTCCAAAGGATGGGAGAGGCTCATAAGAAGTCCTGGAGGCGAGCATGGGAGAAGATGACAAGGGGACCAGAGGAGCACAGAGGACATGGGGGGGACCAGAGGAGCGTGGAGGACATGGAGGGGGACTAAAGGAGCACAGAGGACTTGGAGGGGGTCTGGAGGAGCATGGAGGACACAGAGAGGGACTGGAGGAGCACACAGAGGAGGACACGGAGAAGGACACAGGGGACAGCCAGGGGTGATCGGTGCGGTGGTGGGGGTGTTAAAAGCACTAATTTCCTTGTATAGATTTCAATAAAGCAGCTGAAAGCCGCAGGGGGGGGGAGCAGATGTCAGATGCTTTATTGAAATCTATACAGGAAGATTGCTGCTTGTAACTCCCCTCACCGCTGCACCGATCACCCCTGACTGTCCAGTATCAGGTCAAGCATCGGAGCATTTGCACGAATACAAGTACTGCCTGCTTTAGGCTTAAACAAAGGTAAAATGACAAGCACAAACTTGACACTGTTTCATAGTTCATCTGCCTGGCAATTCAAGGACATCCAGAATCCATATTTCGAAATTCACTGATAAGTAAATTGCTTACAGTGTAAGTTGCAAGTTCTAACATTTGTGTTCTATTATGAAAAGCATATTAAGTGCTGTAATGCAGTTTTAAGACCATTAAGTTTTAACAAGAATAACTCTGGTAGAGAAAGAAAGTAATCAGATGTAAAGTACTTTTCAGCCTCTTCCTATGTAAATGTTAATATGTCGAATGTAAATTATATATATACAGCAGATGGATTTTTATTTCATATGCTTTAATCCCATTCACAGAAATACTGGCATTGTGCTAACGTTGCTATTAAGGCAATTAGCATGGCAGTGCATTATTAAAGCTAATTGTTTAAAGCTTAATGTTAGGGGGAAAGCCACTCTTTGACTTTTTGTCTTTAAATATCTGAACTTTAGATAATTGTCTATATAATTACCAACCTATTTCTTTTGAAGAATCAAGAATTAAATGAACTTTTAGACAATACTTCGAGCCCTCTAAAACTTTGAAATGACCTTTCAGAATATACAGTAGCTACCCAAGCTTTTCTGGCAGATCTGATCACTAAACTTCTAGAAATTCAATTGTGGATTTGCAAATCAAAGAAAAGTTGTGATGTGGAAAGATATTTTTTGAGGAGCTAATGGATTCTATTTCATAACTTATTATAATGTTTTTGCATCCATTTTCTTTTTTAATGTATACCTTTTTGAAAAGTGTTGAACTAATATGAGTACAATATACACTATATTGTCAAAAGTATTGAGATACTTGCCTTTACACGCACATGAACTTTAATGGCATCCCAGTCTTAGTCCATAGCCCGTAGGGTTCCATATTGGGTTGGCCCACCCTTTGCAGCTATAACATCTTGAACTCTTCAGAGAAGGCTGTCCACAAGGTTTAGGAGTGCGTCTATGGGAATGTTTGACCATTCTTCCAAAAGCACATTTGTGAGTTCAGGCACTGATTTTAGAAGAGAAATCCTGGCTCGCAGCCTCTGCTCTAATTCATTCCAAAGGTTGAGGTCAGAACTCTGTGCAGGACAGTCAAGTTCCTTCACCTCAAACTCGCTCATCTATGTCTTCATGGACCTTGCTTTGTGCACTGGTTCAAATCATTTGGTGGAGTGGGGAAATGGTGTGGGGTTGTTTTTCAGGGGTTGGGCTTGGCCCCTTAAGTTTCAGTGAATGGAACTCTTAAGGCGTCAGCATACCAAGACATTTTGGACAATTTCATACTCCCAACTTTGTAGGAACAGTTTGGGGATGGTCCCTTCCTGTTCCAACATGACTGTGCACCAGTACACAAAACAAGGTCCACGAAGACATGGATGAGCAAGTTTGGGGTAGAGGAAGTTGACTGGCCTGCACAATTCTGACCTCAACCTGACACCTTTGAGATGAATTAACGCAAAGCTGTTATAGCTGCAAAGGGTGGTCCAACTCAATATTGAACCCTACGGACAGAAGACTGGGATGCCATTAAAGTTCATGTGCATGTAAGGGCAGGCATCCCAATACTTTTGACAATATAGTGTATATATTCCTTAAATCTTCATCTGACAAAAAATAATGAATACAGGATTTACCTAGACATAGGATTTGAAAAGAATTGTGGATTTCCAAAAACAGAGCACAGCAGTAGATGTTTTGATTCAGACTGTCTCTCTAAGTCTAGCTAGAAATGGTAAATGTTACATTCTAGGCTATTCTAGTGCTAGTGTTCACAAAACACCCTAAATCCCAGGTCCAGTTTTTTATTTTCTTTATCAGCACAGGGAAGGGATGCATAAAGTTTCAGAACTAAAGAAAAAGTAATACATTTCACATATCTGGTGCATTAAACATACTTTATTAAAGTTTAGAAGCACAGTAGTATTGTATTCACTTGACATTACAGGAAGGAGCACTGGTAAGAGGACAGTATACAGGGAAGGAAAAGCAATCACTGCTGCCAGCAGATTATGCAAGATGTCACAGTCCTCTCCTCTGACCAACTATTAGACCAAAAACAGAAGGATGATACACACCAACATCTGTGCTGCATTCCAAACCAGGGCTCACCACAAACAGCGGTAAGAGCCTGGCTTAGAGTAATTTCTGCTTTCTTCCTGTGCAATGTGTTATCTACAGTATGAATGAAAAGCAATCCATGAATGGAGGACAGTGGACATCTGCCACCTCCATTCATAGATCACCTTTCATTTATGAAAGCTATAGTACAGTTTCTATGAATGGAGGAGTGGAGGAGTGGGGTAGAAAGGACAAAAATAATTTTCACCCTTGATGAGTTCTTGCCACCGGTCCAGCGCTGGTATTAACCTCTGCAGCACTCGAAGAATACTACGACAGGGTATGGGAGGAAGGCAGAAGACCTTCAAAACCTTCAAATTTCTACAGTGACAATTATCACCAGTTGAAGTCAGGAAGTGACGAAACGCATCAGTGGAGTCGGCCGCCACATACACTAGCGCTCCCCGCGAAGTGATTGCGGTGTCTGCAAGGAGCGATTCCTCTCGGACGGCTGATACTAGTGATAGCGCCCTCTTGGGTCACAATTTTATGCTTGTTGTTATTCATCAAATGTAAGCAGTTATTTTTAAGGGGTCTTCTGTTGTATGGGGAGTTTTGACATATTAAACAGGATTACTTTGTGTGCAACCCATTCTTGTGTTTTATGACTCACATTAGAGACCCTGTACCAATGGATCTTAGTTGATGGTGAGGACCCAGTGCAAAGTGGCTGACGATCACATTACTTAAGGCTTCCTCATTAGAGGTTTCTGGTGAGTTTGACCCCCTGTGGGAGTGTGCTTCACGAGGTGGAATACAGATACTGTTTTTTGGTGGAAGGTGCACCCCTGGACAAATTGTTTACTAACGCCTATTGACGCTCTAAACTGTTCTCATATCATATGCTGCACAAAAACATTTATCAGTGGTGCTGACCACGAGTTTTATTATTACCAGAATTATCCTAATTTTTAGCGTTGTTTTAGTATTTCCATAATCCAGGGACTGGACTGTTTTATTTTTATGCTACTGTTTTGATGTTCTATATTTTTTAACAGCTGCTTAGTACTTTTAAATATTCTTCTCATTTTATTTAAAGTATTTGTATCTCTGTATGCACTGCTAAGAGAGCTGTGGGATAGATTTGGAGCTGAGCAAGTGTATTGTAGACCTGTTATGCACTTTTTCTCCAGTAAAATCAATCTATATATGCAGTAAAGCATTCTTGTTATACTCACTATGGAACCTAAGGGGTTAATACTCTGCACTGTGTAAAAAGGCTGTCTGCTCTGATCCTCCCCTACTTCCAGAGTCCCCAACTCATCTCCAGATAGTACAGAGGCTAGGGGACAAGCTGCGCATGCTCAGTTTGGTGTGTATTGCTAGAGAGTCTTTTTTTTTCTTGGGATAGTGCATGTGATCAGCACAGGGCCAATCAGCACTGTCCAGACAAAGGGTTACGGGCCCTGCAGCCTCATAGGACAGTAAGAGGAGAATGAAACTCCTCCCACAAGCTTTAACCAGACACTGATATAAGTCATAAGACTACTCTAACTGCTGATGAGAAAAGATATTTAGCAGTTTCTATTTACTAAAATGATTGCATATCACTAAATTAACATTTATAGGTGATGACGCTGAAAACTCATATAGCAACAATAACAAGTCAAAATGATATGATTTCTTCCTGATACAACCTCTCTAACAAAATGTCAAACAGAATTGAAACTCTGTATCAACAGTCGTCATCATATAAATATACTGTATGTATAATAAATATAGAAACAGTGGCATTTACACCTCTCAAAAACTCTTGACAGCAGCTTATCCAAGGTTAAAAAGTTTTCTAGCACATTGCGGAAACACACACATGAAATATATAAGTGACAAACTGTATTGTCTGGTGTTATCTATAGTAACCTTCAATGTTTTCTTGGTAGAGGGTGAACACTTGCACCTGCTAAAGCCAAAGAACCACACAACTTTGGAAATATTCAATATCAAATTTTTTTATACATTTTTTGCAATCTCTGCTTATACACTTAAGGCCGGGTTCACACTATTGCAAAATGGATGCCGGTTCACCGCATCCAATTCGCAATAGCAGGAGATTTTAACTGGCTCTCTATGGGGCCGATTTACATATCTCCACTGTAGCGTCTTTTGGTTTGTTTCAGGTTTTAATTCAGACAAGAATTCTGTCTGAAATTGGACCTAAAACGGTGAACGGGGACGCACCAGACCCCTGCTGTGAGCCAAAGATTGTGTGAACCCAGCCTTACACACTTAAAAAGAAACATTAGCATCATATGCATTACACATTTCTTATATTTCTCTTTACACAAGGAAATTACCTTCATTGTTTTTGATGGTAAAATTTGGGTTATTGGCCATTTCTGGGAGAAGGCTGTAGAAAAAGTAGTGTCCATTTCTTGGATCATCCTTGTCTATAGCACTGACCGTTTGAATAATCTGCAAGAAAACATGACAACCATAAGTTCAGCAAGTGGATTTTGAAAACACATCACAAATTTCCTTAGTAAATAAAGGTTTATAATTTTGTTTAGTACATACCCATTCACAAAATTACCTGTTCACCATGTGCTTTTGATATGCATCATGAAATCTCAGATATCTCTTTTATATAACTCTATTTTTGGTCAGTGTATATATGATTTCTAAAAAAAATCCCTTATCTTTTAAATGAAACAAAAATATAATTAAAAAATACTAGGGCTGTGCATGCACTTTTGTATAATAAAAACATTTTTTTCTGCCTGGAAACTGGAGATTGTCCATAGCAACCAAAAAGTGTCCCTTTACGTCAAAAGTGGTTTTGGATCAGATAGAAAACATCGATAATAAATTAGAATCACTTGCCGAATTGAGCGATAACGATTTGTGGGGAAATTCGTCATCAAACACTGAAAGTAATAATTTTTTTTATTATTATATTATTATTTGTTATAATTATTTATAGTTATTTATTATAATTTATGATTTTGTGTTTCAAACTTTATCATACCCGGATGTCTACTCTAGACTCTTGTTTGGACAGATTTAAGTGAGTTATTCCTAAGAATTACAGGCCTACAATATAATACAATTTCCATGCAAAACAATTGTACCGTTTTCAGCATCAAAAATCTGACAGAATCATACCGCCAGGGAGGTTAAGAGGTTGTGGCAGGGGGCGTGTCATATGCCAACATACATTTGCAAGTAGGTGTCCCTCATTCCCATCTCAAAATGTTGGGAGGTGTGCACAGGACACCACCAGGACCGGGAATGAAAAGAAATCTCCCCAATGGTGGCGAAGATAGCTAAAATTGACATGGGTTCCAAACCTATCTCTTTCAATTACTAAAAATAATACGCTGAGCTGATTTTTAAAATAAACAGTTGTTCAGGGATAAAAATGTAGACTTTATAAATTTTCTTCTATTTGCTGAGAGGTACACTTTAAATTTTTACTTTGCACAATAAGATGAGTAGATGCATTCAAGCACCAGCTGTTACCTACCAGACTGATGTGTATAAACTTCTAGGATAGCAAGATTTTTAAGAGCACATATAGCATTTCCATGTGGATCCTTGCAGCGGTCAAGCACGTACCTCTTAACGGATGTGCATTAGCCCTCTGTCAGTGAATTACAACCCTTTCAAACTCCCATAGGTTCACTCTTTTGTGTTCTAGGTAGACCACATGCAGTAGAAGCCTAGGGGTATTTTGAAAGCTCCGTAACTCAACAATAAAACACCATTACATCAGTATACTAAAAGGCACTACAACCAACATTATTCATAAAAAATGTATCATCTCTCAAAATTAGTTCACTGATGGAGGATTTTGCCATCTTCAATTTTAAAGGATGTTAACCACAGGGAGCAGAAAAGTGAATGGAAGCATAAGCCAGATAAAAAAAAAATATATGAAAAACATGGTATAATAAATTGTTATTTTTCTCTCTGCTTGTGATGTCTTCTGATAATTGGCTAATAATTATTACAGTCACATAGAGTGTGTTCCCAGGACGCCCACTGTTGATGATGTATGAAAGGAATGTAAATGGACAGAACAAGACGTATGGATCTGTTAAATAAAAATGCATGAGCTGAATCAAGGCTGTACCAATTATTGGCGGGGTAATTGATACTCTGCCTTTTTTGCTGCAATATGCCACCCATGCACAGATATGATGTTATGACTGACCTGAGAGAAGCAGACAGCTTTGGCCAGATCAGGACTATGATTGACCATGATTGAGGAAACAGACAAATGTTTAAATGTAACTCGCTTACTGTATTTTGACAGAATAGCAGAATGGTGTCACTCAGATATTATAAAATATCTTAAATTATAAAAGTATGATGTCAGTCCTTAGCTTTGGTGACGCCATTTAATTTTTGTGTTTAGGCTTTTGTACTTTTTATTTTAACCTGGTGATCCTGCCAGTAAAACACTTCCTGTGTGAAGGTGACAATGATAGCTCACTCTACTGTATCCATGAAGGAGCAGTGTTGTCATATTTGAATGGAAGTTGTTAAAATTACAGAACACCCCAGATATTACACTGACAGGGGTTAGCCTGTCAGTTCTCAGACCATACACCGCACACTGTTTCAAATTGGTCTGCATGGCTGTTGTCCCAGAAGGAAGAGTCTTCTAAAGACGATGCACAAGAAAGCCCGCAAATAGTTTGCTGAAGACAAGCAGACTAAGGACATGGATTACTGAAACCATGCCCTGTGGTTTGATGAGACCAGTGTGTGTGGCGACAACCAGGTGAGGAGTACGAATACAAGTGTGTCTTGCCTACAGTCAAGTATGTTGGTGGGAGTGTCATGGTCTGGGGCTGCATTAATGTTGCCGACACTGGGGAGCTACAGTTCATTGAGGGAACCACGAATGCCAACATGTATTGTGACATACTGAAGCAGAGCATGATCCCCTCCCTTCAGAGACTGGGCCGCAGCATGATAATGACTCCAAACACACCTCCCTGATGACCACTGCTTGCTAAAGAAGCTGAGGGTAAAGGTGATGGACTGGCCAAACATGTCTCCAGACCTAAACCCTATTGAGCATCTGTGAATCATCCTCAAATGGAAGATGGAGGAGTGCAATGTCTCTAACATCCACCAGCTCCGTAATGTTATCATGGAGGAGTGGAAGAGGACTCCAGTACTAGCCTGTGAAGCTCTGGTGAACTCCATGCCCAAGAGGGTTAAAGTGGTTGTAAACCCTTACAGACCACTTTGACCTACAGGTAAGCCTAGATTAAGGCTTACCTGTAGGTCCAAGATATATCTCCTTAACCTACACGGTTAAGGAGATATTTCCAAGAAAGACAGCACTGATGTCTACGGCGCATGCTACTAAAGGCATCATGCCGTTAGTGGCGGCTCCTGCGTGCATGTGTGAGAGTGACATCATCGCTGCTCCAGCCAGTCACAGCGCCCGCAGCAGCGATACCTGGAAGTCACTCTGGGTATCATGGACGGCGACGGAGGACGTGTCCGAGAACCAGTGCGGGGGCTTCGTAAACAGGTAAGTATGCTATGCATACTAGCTCATTATGCCTTTGTCTTGCAGGTTTTTTTTTTTTTTAAGAGAGGGTTTACTTCCTATTTAACCACTTACGGACCATTATGCAGGTAAAGGACCTGGCCAGTTTTTGCGATTCGGCACTGCATCGCTTTAACTGACAATTGCGCGGTCGTGCGATGTGGCTTCCAAACAAAATTGGCGTCCTTTTTTTCCCACAAATAGAGCTTTCTTTTGGTGGTATTTGATCACCTCTGCGGTTTTTATTTTTTTGCGCTATAAACAAAAATAGAGCGAAAATTTGGAAAAAAAATCTATATTTTTTACTTTTTTCTATAATAAATACCCCCCCCCAAAAAAAAAAAAATATATATATATATATATATATATATATATATAAAAAATGTTCTCAGTTTAGGCCGATACATATTCTTCTACCTATTTTTGGTAAAACAAATTGCAATAAGTGTTTATCGATTGGTTTGCGCAAAATGTATAGCGTTTACAAAATAGGGGATAGTTTTAGGGCATTTTTATTAATATTTTTTTTTTTTACTACTAATGGTGGCGATCAGCGATTTTTTTCATGACTGCGGCATTATGGCGGACACATCAGACAATTTTGATACATTTTTGGGACCATTGTCATTTTCACAGCAAAAAGTGCTATAAAAATGCATTGTTTACTGTGAAAATGACAATTGCAGTTTAGGAGTTAACCACTAGGGGGCGCTGTAGGGGTTATGTGTGACCTCATATGTGTTTCTAATTGTAAGGGGGCCGGGCTGGACGTGTGACGTCACTAATCACCTTTCCCTATATCAGGGAACAGACGATCAGTGACATTGCCACTATGCAGATTTTGAAAGGTATATTTAACACACCAGTGGGTGTAAAAACACTTTAAACCTCACCACATACAAACGTTACCTCTATGCAAAATATGGCAAGGTCTAAATAAAATACAGCAAAATGGGACCTCACTTTTAGATCACCTTTTCCCATCAATAAAGTGACATAAATCATCACCCAAGGACTTCTGCCTAGTTCTTACATATGAATTATATGCTCCATAGCTGCAAACAACTCAAATATCACAGTACATGAATGGGGAATAATAGTCCGCAGTAGAGTACCATTAAATTAATCACAATAGACTTCAGTATCTTTGTAGGTCATATGACCTCCCAATTTACTAAATTAGTCACCTGGCAGTCAAAGCAAAGGGTCTTATCACAGCAAGTCTTTGATTCCCCCGTCTCACATTAACTAACTGCCGTAACTAGAAACAAGTACTGCAAGGAACCTTTCACATAGATACCACTTTAGCTTTTAGCAACACAAAGAAATTGCATACATCACTGAAATAATGTACCTATTTTTTATCTTGACTGGTTTTATCCCTTTAAGGGAAGAAATTACCTTATCCAGAACTAAAAATAAACATATAGGGAGGGGGAATCACTTAGGCCCCTTTCACATTGAGGCGTTTTTCATGCGGTACAGCGCTAAAAATAGCGCTGCTATACCGCATGAAAAAAAATCATGCCCTGCAGGCTTCAATGTGAAAGCCTGAAGGCTTTCACACTGAAGCAGTGCGCTAGCAGGGCCGCTCCAAAAGTCCTGCTAGCCGCATCTTTGGAGCGGTATAGAAGGGGGGTGTTTACCGCTCCTATACCGCGCCTTCCCATTGAAATCAATGGGAAACTGCGGTAATACCGCCCACAATGCGCCTCTGCAGAGGCGCATTGCGGGCGGTATTAACCCTTTTTCGGCCGCTAGTGGAGGTTAAAACTGCACCACTAGCGCCCGAATATCTCGGTAAATACGACGGTATAGCGGCGCTAAAAAAAAGCGCTGCTATACCGCCACCGCACCTCCACTACCCAATGTGAAAGGGGCCTAAAACTCGAGCACACAGAATTTGGTGCAGCTGTGCATAGTAACCAATCAGCTTTCAGTTTTTATTGTCAACGCTTAATTTAATTTAGTTTAATTTAGAAGCTGATTGGTTACTATGTGCAGCTGCACCAGATTCCATGTGCAGTTTTAGTAAATCTCTGCCATACTGTGTATCAGCCAGGTATCATATTTAAAGTGGTTGTAAAGTCACTACTAAGAAATCCTGTAATCTCCTCTCTTACAGCAAGATATAATGTGCAGGTCTCTAGGTGGCGCAGCCCATGCAAGGTATGGACGTCGGAAAAAGCAAATCTTTTTACGTCATTTACGTAAGTCGTACGTGAATAGGGCTGTGCGTAGGTTACGTTCACGTCACAGGCATTGAGCCGGCGTATCTTTGGGCGCAAATACGACGTGATACTGAGCATGCGCGCGCATGTGCCGTTCGTTCGGCCATGCATCTACATGGGGTCACACTTAATTTAACCACTTACCCCCCGGACCATATTGCTGCCCAAAGACCAGAGACCTTTTTGCGATTCGGGACTGCGTCGCTTTAACAGACAATTGCGCGGTCGTGCGACGTGGCTCCCAAACAAAATTGGCGTCCTTTTTTTCCCACAAATAGAGCTTTCTTTTGGTGGTATTTGATCACCTCTGCGGTTTTTATTTTTTGCGCTATAAACAAAAATATAGCGACAATTTTGAAAAAAATTAATATTTTTTACTTTTTGCCATAATAAATATCCCCCAAAAATATATAAAAAAACATTTTTTTTCCTCAGTTTAGGCCGATACGTATTCTTCTATATATTTTTCGTAAAAAAAAAACGCAATAAGCGTTAATTGATTGGTTTGCGCAAAAGTTATAGCGTTTACAAAATAGGGGGTATTTTTATGGCATGTTTATTAATATTTTTTTTTACTAGTAATGGCGGCGATCAGCGATTTTTTTTCGGTACTGCGACATTATGGCGGACACTTCGGACACTTTTGACACATTTTTGGGACCATTGGCATTTTTATAGCGATCAGTGCTATAAAAATGCATTGGATTACTATAAAAATGCCACTGGCAGTGAAGGGGTTAACACTAGGGGGTGGGGAAGGGGTTAAGTATGCCTGGGTGTGTTCTTACTGTGGGGGGGGGAGGTGTGGCCTCACTAGGGGAAACACTGATCCTCTGTTCATACATTGTATGAACAGAAGATCAGCATTTCCCCCGCTGACAGGACCCGAGAGCTGTGTGTTTACACACACAGCTCCCGGTCCCCGCTCTGTAACGAGAGATCGCACGGGAGTCGGGGGCGAGCGGAGGGCGCGCGCGCGCCCCTAGTGGCGGCTCGAAGAGCCGCCGTATAGCTACGGGCTCTCGCCTAGCAGAGCCGACCTGCCGCCGTAGAATGACGGCGGCTGGTCGGCAAGAAGTTAAAAACAACACGCCCACGACCTGCCTACTTTGAATTTTGCGCGCTTACGCCGGCCGATTTACGCTACGCCGCCATAACTTAGGGCGCGAGTGCTTTGTGAATACAGCACTTGCCTCTCTAAGTAGCGGCGTTGTAGCGTAAATAAGATACGCTACGCCCGCACAACGTAATGCCGCCCTACGTGAATCTAGGCCATACTCTCCTATAGTAGCATTTTGTAATTGGTTTCTGTGGATGTACAAAGCAGCTATGGCTCCCGGGAAGACTGTACGGAGGCTCTATACACTCTTCCATACTGTACGGCCTCCTTATAGTCCTAAAAGTTACAAAAAATAGATAACAGTGGAAAGATACAGCCGTTTCCCTTTAAATTATTTATGATAGATCACTATGAGTTACTGCCTTTTGCACATAACCATTCCTCTTTGTGCTCTTTTCTCGAATAAACCTAATGGATAAACACTTTTAATGTGACTGTCAGTGAACAGGTTAAATAAGCTATTAGGAGCACTTGTGTGCTCTATGTGGTGCAGGTAAACTGAAAGCTCATATATGAAACATTCTATGGCCTTTAAAAGCATCATCTTTACCTAAGAATACATTGATTTTTCTCTGGGCAAATTCTATGCGATACTAGTTAACATGGAATGTTTCTCTCCTGAGTTGAATTTCAATGAGGACCTCTGAATGGAGGAAATAAATGGCAGAAGCCATTCATGGCTCCCTAAATGTCATTTGTAGCTTAGCTAGATATGTAAAAGAAGAAGTCAAGAGACTCTCTAGGATGCCTGAACGCATTTGTCTGTGTCTGCAGTGCAGCGTCTCTTGGTTATGTTTTTAAAAGTTTAATGAATTTTGTGATACAGCTAAAAAGGTCAAGTCTGAAATCATATGTCATCCAACCATTTATTTATATCTATGGCCAAGAGCAGTAATGTATTTAGGTTTCGTGCTGCCTTAGGCCTGACTAATTTCGTGCACCCCCTAATTTATATATGCCCCACCCCTTCTTGTCAAGACCACACCCCTTTCTGTTTAAGACCCGCCCTGAAACTTTTGAGTGGACACTAGTTCTGAAGGCCTGGGGGATGGCAATGGATTCCCTTAAAGCAGAGGTTCCGCCAATTATTTTTTTTTAAAAAGACAGTAGCTACAAATACTGCAGCTGCTGACTTTTAAAATATGGACACTTACCTGTCCAGTGCGCCCACGATGTTGGCAGCCGAGGTCGAGCAATCCTTCGTCCCGTGGCTGCACCCGCCGCTTCACTGCCCGGTTCCCTACTGCGGAAGCGCGAATAGCGCGGCATGCCGTCACTGGTTCCCGCTCTCTCCTGGGAACAGTGCGTTTCCCAGAAGACAGCGGGGGGTGCGGGTAGGGGCGGGACTTCTGCACAAGAGTATTCCCATAAGTGAGTGTAAATACCTGTCTTAGAAGGGTATCTGCACCCCCCTCCCCCTGAAATGTGCCAAATGTGACACCAGAGGGGGGAGGGTTCTGAAAAGCGGAAGTTTCATTTTTGGGTGAAACTCTGCTTTAATTTGCATAGATTTCCTCTCACTTCCTGTTTGGCTATGGGGCAGGAAGTGAAGGGAAATCTCTGCAATGGGACAGGGATGGTAAAAAATAAACGGACAGGGGCTATACCCCTACCTTACTCTATCCAAAATTAAAACAAAAGTATCTCCTATAGTTCTACTTCAAGCATACATTTCTGATAATTTTATGGAGAGGACTAGGAAAATATAACCAAGCCAATGGTGCAGCAGAAAACATATAGCACAGTGAGGAAGGCTTGTGGTCCAGGATGATAGGAAAGTCAAAATTAGAAGCGGTGCCCCCTCCCCCCCCCCCACAGTTGTGGAATGCCGACCGACCACATACCAGAAGCAGTGAGACCGCTTTATGGGGGCTGATTTGACTCTCAGCCCAGTCTAACAGTGTATCGCAAGCCAGCAGGGACTCTTTATGTGCTGCCCCCCTGCAAAATGCTGCCCTAGGCCTGGGCCTTGTCGGCCTAGGCCAGAATACAGCGTTGGCCAAGAGTACAGTATGTGAACACCCCAAAACTGAACTCAAGAACTTCCAGTTCCTCTAATTCTGCAACATATGAAGACATTTTGTGTTAGTCAGTGTTATCTATCTATCTATCTATCTATCTATCTATCTATCTATCTATCTATCTATCTATCTATCTATCTATCTATCTATCTATCTATCTATCTATCTATCTATATATCTGTATATACCCCTGGTTGATTAGTATTATGCACAACAACACACCTAAATCTGGACTAGTACAATTTTGAAATGCACCACACCACAATGTATAGATGACATCTGTGTTCCATAGTGCACTGTAACAAATGTGCCCTGGCGTGCCATTCACAATTATCATGAATTACCATGTGGATCAGTTGTGCATGTTAAGTTGTGTTACCACAATGCAAAGATGGGAGGCTAGCCTAAAGGCTGAAGAATTTCACGAGTATTGTCTATATTATGTTTACGTTTTATATGTATGGCTTCCATTACAGCCTGTGTCTCTGTAAAGTCACTACAGCATGCACGCTGCCTCCCTGGGACTATATTCTTGCATACACACTGATGTACTACACTCTAGACATGTGCATTCGTTTTCGTCCAAATTTCAGGTATTTTCGCTATCGTTTTAACAAAACAGAAAACGTTGCGGTCGAATGTGCCTAACCTTAACTCTATTGGTCCAATATTATTCTACATAAAGAGAAAAGATTTGACATAGAGAGAAAAGATTCGACATTATAGAGACATGAAGAAGAGTCGACATAGAGAGAGAAGATTCAACATAGAGAGACATTAAGATTCGATAAAGAGACATGAAGAGTCTAACTTTTTTATTTTTTTTAAAGATTCTGTCGAATCTTCTTTTTTTTTTCTTCTTAGAACATTCGACAGACACCATAAGCCTTCAATGACAGATTCGACCTTAATTTCGATTTTCAGACGAATGCATTTTTTTTACGAAAAACAAAATAAATAAAAACGAATTTCGGGAGTAACTAAATACATTTATTTTTTGGACGAAAACGAAATTACGTGTCTACTACACTCTAGTTTGGGAGAAAACTCATGTATGCACATTAAAATATCTTGCACATTACAACATGGGGCAAGTATTCCTGGTATTGCAAATGGGGAGATAGTCTATGAGCACATCCTGAATAGAGACGAAGAGGACAGCACAAGTCCTGAGGGGATAGTAGTGCCTACCAAAGATAACTTGAATAATGGCTTCCAAAATGTATATTTTAAAACTCAAGTGTGTAATAATTCTATATATGATATTCAGATAAGGTACATAGGTTGTTTTTGCAACATACTGTATTATTGACATTGCTCTCAGCAAATTTTTCTTCTGTGTACATAAACAAGACTGTCCAGTATTCTACTCTACCTCACGTAACATATGGCAATCCACTCTTTTTTCCTATATTTCTACATAGAAAATTGGACTGTTTAACTACTTTAAAAACGTCAAAACTACATATGCACAGTCATACAAAAACAAACAGCTAATTTTAATATACTGTTCACAAAAATTAAAGCTAAACTGCAAGCATAGATAAAAGACAAAATATCAAAAATAATCCTTGACTCCTGAATCCTTGACGCCTGAATTTTTCATTTCACCCTCTGGCTGCAGTTACCATGCTCCAGGCTCTTTTGAAACCACCAGATTTCTTAATCTTAACTGTGCCTTTATCAGTTTCTCTAATGCCCATCAGAAAATACACCTACTGGGACTAATAGAGGGGTCAAATGATGCAATCTGAACTACTGTACCTCTGTATTGGCCACAGCTGTCCAGTGAGTAAATTGCCTGATAACAGTGAAAAAGTAAAAAATTGCGAGCAGACAGGATCTTTATTGCAGAAGAGACATGCTATGCCTCTTCTGCAATAAATCAAATTATTGTATCTGCTTATTTCAAGAACATACGCAGACACATGACTCAGCTCCCGACTTGCTTGTTTCATCACGCATGGACATCTCGGTTGCTGGCCATCACAGCCCATCTCCACTTTCAGTCAAAAGTATAAGAAATATCAAATTCTGGAACTAAGTTCTCCTTTCTGTATTTAATTTATCAAAAAAACCAATTACAACCTTCCTTTGATGAACTTCATCACTGCTGGCTTGCTGAATAAGGGGTACAATAAGGGGTATAATAAACACTCTATTAAATTACAGAATGGAGAGCTAAATTCTGGAGTGTGGATTATATTTTTTATACTTTTTTTCTGATTATTTGCAACTTTTTAACCTCCCTGGCGGTATGATTCCTTCTGGTTTTAGGTGCTGAAAGCGGTATAATTATTTTGCATGGAAATTTGGCGTTTTATTATGTAGGCCTGTAATTTTTAGGAATAAATCACTTAAATCTGTCCAAACAAAAGTCTTGTAATCATAAATTATAATATAATAAATAACTATAAATAATTATAACAAATAATAATGTAATTATAATAAAAATGATTCAATAATGTAATCAAGTCAAAAACACTGAAATTTGTCAGTTGCAGAAATGTCGCTGTCATTATTTTTATTGTTTGATGACGAATTTCCCCACAAATCGCTATCGCTCAATTCTGCAAGTGATTCTAATTTATTATCATTGTTTTCTAGCTGGTCTAAGTCCTGGTTCACACTGGGCTGCGGGAGTGAAGCCGTGCGAGTTCAGCTGAACTTGCACGATTTTACTCCCGCTGGCAGTCTCGATTTCGGCTGCAATTTAAGAGACATCTGTGCAGGTTTCTGCACAGATGTCAATGTAAATCGTGGCCCGAAATCGCAAAAAGTAGTACAGGAACTACTTTTTGAAATCGGTGCAGCGCCGCAGATGCGGCGTCGCACCGATTAGGACAGTGTCATTGCCACCAATTGCCGGCAAATGCCGCCAATTTGAGATGCGATTTCACATGTGAAATCGCATCTCAAATCGAAGCAAATCGTACCCAGTGTGAACCTGGGCTCAAAGCACTTTTGACGGACACTTTTTGGTTGCTATGGACAATCTACAGTTTCCAGGCAGAAAGAACAGTTTTTATTATATAAAAGTGCATGTAGGACACTGGACAGACCACTAGGGACAAGGGGGGTGTGTATTTTTTTGATACAGTACTGTATGTGTATTGTGTGTTTCACTTTTTGAATTTGGCGCTGAACTCCGTCCCTGTGCGTCGTAACGGCGCAGGGAACGGAGCTTGGCACTCGGCACTGTGAATCGAGCGAGGAGACACAGAGGAGGAGCCCTCACACACAGCGGGGACACATCGCAGGATCCAGGGACATGGTAAGTAACTTCCCCCTATATCCTGCAATGCGATCCCGCTTGAGGATACCGCTTTTGGTATGAAAAATTCACCCCGAGCCAGACTCGGGAATACCGCTAAGGAGGTTAATAGAATGTACACTTAAGCCTAGTACACAGGGGCTGAATGTCAGCTGGCATTGGCCGGTTCAATAGAAACCGGCCGACATTTGGCCCATATGTATGGCAGCCAGTCCAACAGAAGTCAACCATATGGCCAGCTACTGTCGAAACTCCATGATCGTAAGCAGTCGCCTGACTAAATTGGTCAGCTAATGGCTCAGAGGGTTGACAGGAGTATTCTGGTGGGGGGCCCTCCCCCTGTCAGAACACAATAGAACAGCAGGGGAAATCGCTGTACTAAGATCGGATTGTTAGCACAGTGACTCTGACCTGAGGTGTCACTTTTTTTTTCATTCAAACCCACTGGGTTGAAAGAAAAAAAAATAGTGGTGTGTACTAGACTTTAGCTGAGGAAGAGGGCTTATCCCTTTGGAACACTGCCCTTTGTTGTGGTGATCTGAACCTTTTCTACTAATCATCCAGGTCACAGAAGTGAGAAGAGACCCTGTTTAAGTTTTTGATACATTGCTAATGACTTTAACATTTTTGTGAGTTATGCCTTTCTTTTTCGATTATACAACATGTCTTGTGTTGCAATTTTTTATGCTATATCATTTTTTTTTTTAAAGAATATGAAATTCTCTTTAAAAACTGTTTATCTGGATTTCAGGTTTATAACTTTTACAAAAGGGAAGAAGCCTTACCAAAAGGCCCAATCATTCACACGTACATTATGAAGAAATGCTCCATACTTTATTGAAAGAAACAGAGTGGACTCTGCAGAGCTCCTGTCAATCTTACCTGTCCAGGTTTTCCATTCTCACAAAGAAATGCTTCGTAGTCTGTTGCAAACTCCGGGGCATTGTCGTTAACATCAAGAACCTTAATTGAAACGGGCACTCTGGAGATCTGACTGTGGTTTCCTAAAGTCAAAAGAAGACCAGAAGAAAAAGTTAAGCCATTTGCTCGGCGCCGGCACTGCATACATTTGAATAAAACAAGGCCTGTTTTATCCCTTTTAACTTGCTAATAGAATTGTATTAGCCGCTAAGTATCTAGAGTTAAACCGAAGGGAAAAAAAGAGCCAACATTTCACATCTTCTGCATAAATCTTCAGAGCGAGCGGCATTCATTTGGGATGGAGCTGATAAAGACCTTCGAGGAATAAATAAGACCATTTTGTAGCGATAATATTTAGGCTTTTTTTATTGACACAATTCATTATGCATCCATGATTGTTTTTTTAACGAAGTGTGTATTTTATTTGTTTTTGGCACTAAGCGCAAAATTTGGTTTGATTAGTTGTTTTGGCTTAAGATCTATTATATTAGCATAGCAAATGTCATTACGGGTTGCTATTTACAAAATATATCATTGATTCCTGACATATGCTTATTTTTATTTAAAATGCGATAATGTAATACAAAGTGAAGACTCGGCTGCCAGTTTAAAGACATTTTTCCTTCAAACAGTCCTCAAGATAGTCATATATAGAATAGCTTAGATGTATAATTCATAGGATCATGATTTTTTTTTTCATGTACACATCAGCTACCAAATATCAAGAAGCACTCTTTGTCTGCTGAATTACAGAAATTAGATTAAACATTACTTTGTTGGGTGATCATTGCTCACTGACAGTGATTACTGGTGGTTAATATTAATAGATGTGCTCAGCTTCTATAGCTTAAAGTGACACCAATCTATTTCCTTATTTTCCAATAATAGTCCATACACATCTACTATTTAATGGCCTTGTAATCTTTTTTTTTAGGAAATTGTTTCTCAGGCTTCATGTACAGAGTTCAGGAGAGGGAGGTCGAAGCTTACCTAACCGCAGCAGCTCCTAAACTTTGTTAAAAGCCTTTGTGTACATCGACACATAGACTTTTATTGAATTGAGTTCAGGAACTTTGGCAAAAAATGACAAAAGCTCCTAAACTCAAGTTTAGAAACTGCTAGTGCACATGAAGCCTGATGCCTAGTACACACTATCGGTTTTCCCGACGGTCAAAAGACTGCCGGGAAAACCGAAAGGAAAACCGGGAACCGGCTTGGTCCCTTTTCCCTTGTACACACGGCCGGTTTTCCCGACAGGAAAACTGCCAGGAGAACTTTGGTTGGGAAAACCGGTCGTGTGTATGCTCCCTCGCAGTATTTCCTATAGGAAAACTGCGGGAAAAAAACTGCCGCAATACACAGTGAGAAAAAAGAGAACTGCTAAGGAGCATACACACGTCTGGTTTTCCCGGCCAAAGGAAAACACAGCAGTTTTCCAGACGGGAAAAAAAACGATCGCGTGTACTAGGCATTACTGAGTTTTTCTGCCTCTTTGTAATATCCTCCGCGAGCTTCCAAACCTCTCCTCCCCACATCCATTTGATGGTATCAAACTATAAAGCTTTGATTTAAATTTGATTGTAGCCACACTCCCTTACTCACTCCCAAGATGCACTACATACTAAGGGATTTGTAGTGTGCATAGAGCAGTGCACATTAGTTATTACTGTTATACAGGATTTATATAGTGCCAACTTAACAAAATGAAGGCAGACATTACATTAATATTACAATTTGGTACGAGAGGAATCAGAGGGCCCTGCTTATCAATTGATACAAAGGGTAATAGCTGTGGTGGATGAGCTGATGAAGAAAGCAACATGGTATATTAGAACCAGGATAGGCTTCTTTAAAGAGAAGGGTTTTTTAGGGATCGTCTAAAGATGGATAGATTAGAGGACAGTCGGACAGATTGGGGTAGGGAGTTCCAAAGGATGGGTTAAGCTGTGGAGAAATCCTGGAGGTGAGCATGTGAGGAGGTGAAAAGGAAGCAGGAGGCCTTAGGAGGACCAAAGACAGCGGATTGGTTTGTATTTTGAGACTAGGTTAGCGATGTAGCTGGGGCAGAGTTATTGATGGCTTTGTAAATTATTGTTAGTAATTTGCATTTTATTTGTTGGGTGAGTGGAAGCCAGTGGAGGGATTTGCAGAGAGGGGTGGAGGACATTGAATGGTTGGTAGGGTGAATGAGTCTTGCATTCATTATGGACTGAAGGGGGGATAGTCTATGTAAAGGTAATACAATGAGGAGGGAGTAGCAGTAGTTGAGGTGAGAGATAACCAGGAAGTGAATTAGAAGCTTGGTGGTGTCATTAGTTGAAAAGGGGCATATTCCAAGGAAAGGTCCAAGAGTAAGAGTAAAGCCTCGTACACACGACCGGGTTTCTCGGTAAAAAACAGCAAGAAACTTGCTGTTTTTGCTTGTTGTTTTCTGTGAAGTGCTGTGGGCAAAATCCAGACTGAAGGGGATCAAGAATGTTATTCACAATGAGGTGGTCGCTCATCTGTTGTAGGAGTTCAAGGAGTTTGGAGGCAAAGGGAAGAAATTAGGGTCTAGTGAGGCCTTTTTTGGTATGGGAGTGACTAGCACATGTTTTAGAGGGTTGGGAAGATGCCAGTAGAGAGGGAGAGGTTGCAGATATAAGTTAAAGAATGTAGTATAGAGCCAGAGGATGACTGTAGTATTTGAGAAGGAATAAGGTTCAGGGGGCAGGATGTTAGGTGGGCATTAGAAAAAAGTTTAGTAACTTCCTCTATAGTAGCTAGGTTAAAAGAGGGAAGTATTATTTGTGCAGGAGGACAAGAAGTGTAAAGTGAGGGAGATATCTGTAGAGTGGAGATCTCGAGATAAACTGCCTTATTTTTGAAGTTATAGGCAATCTCCTGGGCAGTTGTGGTCATGTTCACTGCACTATGCACACTACAAATCCTATAGCCCCCAGTGCATCTTGGGAGTGAGCAAGACAGGGTGGCTACATTTCCACATAGAGTGGGACTATGGAAAAAGATTGTAGAGTCAGATCACAACAGCAAAAATAAAGGAATTTAGAGTTATGGAGGAGGCTTGAGATCAATAGAAGGGACTTTTACATACTTGAATAAAGTGATCAACCAGAATTTAGTGCCACTTTTATTATTATTGAAAGTAGTGGTCTAGCACTATCCTTTATTTAGCACAATTATAAGGTAAAAGAGAGCATTTGGGAAGATCTCTGCACTCAAGTTGTAGATTGCGGCAGTGCCAAAACATTTATCACCTGGCAATCAAGGGAAAGATGCCAATGTAACCACTCCTAGGTTTGCCATATTGTAGTCCATGGAAACTAAATCGTATGGGGGTGGTGGTGTTGGGGTAGGCTGCTCCAAAACAGCCTTAACATTTGTAACATTTGCAAACCAACAAAAATGTAACATATTTAAAAAAAATTGCTAAAGTGTAGTACAAATATCTGAACCAGTCGCAAGCTAGTTTAAATGCTCTTGCGTAGGAATTGCAAGAGGCTAATACCAAGTCAAATTCAAGTACTTACACTGCTTACATGAAATAAATACATTTACATGAATACATAAATAAATTACATAAATAAATCCAATTAATTTATGTATTTTACATCTTCCTGGAGTCCAGCTTTAAATTCATCACAAGTATATAAGATGCTCCTTGCCATTTTTAATATTTAGCCTCAGAAGCAAACAGCATGGTATCCTGGCTGAGATTAATTCCCCAAAGTCTATTTTATCAATCAAATTCATCCGCTGAATGCAATTTCCTCTGACAACCGCTACGAAAATAGAGAAGAGTGACTGGGATCATTTTTGATCTGCTCGTGATTCATTCAATGATTAGATCCAAGGTCTGCTCTTTAAATGAATAGTGTCTAGGCACAAAATATGTTAGAGACTTTCCTCTCCATAATAAAAGACACAGGATGTCAATAGTACCGGCAAAAAACATATTTCACCTTTGATTTATGGAGTGTAAACTAAGTTTGATTAATGTGCCCTCCTAATTCTGTCTATTATGCTATCAGATTTTCCCCTAGGCATTTACGGCGCTCCTCAGTCTCGCTTTATTGATAAGTTAGTTGTCTCTGAGCATTGTTTTGAACATGACACGCCAATCTTTCTACAGATCTACAAACATATACTTTTGTTAAAAACATTTTTTTTTAAATTGGTCAGTCCCCAAAATACTGTAGCTACTGCGTTCTTTTTCAAAAAAAAAATAAAGATAAAAAAAGATTTTAAAATTGGTCCAATTCTTGGGTAAGGACTTCTTAAAGAGTCAGATTCACATAGACGCCAAAGTTGAATCATCCAACATCATTTTTTTCTAGTTGTTAAATCTCTCAAATCTCTTGAATTAGTTCCCAAGACCATACACCTGCTGAGGCCATTCTATATACCTTATTTATCTTGCTATAACGCGCCCCGGCGTATAGCGCGCACCCCCGAACTTGAAGGAAAATTCCTGGAAAAAAAAAATTCTTACAGTTTGGATGCCCCTCGTCGGTGTCTTGCCCGTCGTCCATCGCATCCTGCCCGTCGTCCATTGGCGGCCTCGTCCGGTCCAGCGTCCTTCTGCGGCCATCGTGGTGTCCTCCCCGATTGATCCCCGCTTCTCACGCTGTGTTTGAACCACTGCGCCGACATATACCGAGCTCAGTACACTCGGGTATAGTCGGGCAGGCTCGGCTCCTCTCGCGTAAAGTACGTACAGGACGCACAGGACGTGACCGAGAGAGGAGCTGAGTGTACTGCGCTCGGTATATGTTGGCGCAGTGGTTCAAACACAGCGCGGAAAGCGGGTATCGGCGTATATCACGCACGCACGATTTTGCCCTGATTTTCAGGGCAAAAAGTGCGCGGTATACGCCGATAAATACGATATATACGTTGCTTTGAACCTGCCCCCCCAGTTGGCGCGCGCGCTGCTGCGGTCTCTCTCTCTCTCTCTCTATATATATATATATATATATATATATATATATATATATATATAGATGCACATTTTGGATATTTTCATTTAATCTCTATTCAGTGTCTGAAAGGCCCCAGAAACTCAATCGGAGCCGTATTCTACCAAGAAACCTGGTCGTGTGTACACTTTTGGCCGAGGAAGCCGACGAGGATCTCGTCGGGCCAAATAGAGAACATGTTCTCTATTTCCTCGTTGTTCAATGGGAAATTTCGGCTCGCCGAGATCCTCGTTGGCTTCACAAGGAACTCGACGAGCAAAACGATGTGTTTTGCCCGTCGAGTTTCTCGACGTGTGTACGGGGCCATAGGGTTCTTTCACCACATATTTGCATCTTTTATTAGGTGGCTTATTAACCAATCAACCAAGGCAATTTTTATTCGGAGTGCGGCTGTCCAGAAGAATCCGTTTTGTTTTGCTTGCATACACACTGTCAGACTAAATTCTGACCATCCAAAACGCAGTGACGTAAAACACTACGACGAGCCGAGAAAAATGAAGTTCAAAGCTTCCGAGCATGCGTCGACTTGATTCTGAGCATGCATGGATTTTTCTTCGATAGAAATCGGAATTTCCCATCGGATTTTTTTTCCTTCGAAATAATTTAAAACATGTTCCATTTTTTTACTCCGATGGAAAAAAGTCCGATGGGGCCCACACACGATCAGAATTTCCGATGAAAGAAGTCCATTGGAAAATCCGATCGTGTGTGCGCGGCATTACAGTGAATTTCCCTATCTGTTGTCTCCCCCCGTTTGTAAGTAGGAGTCATTTGTAAGTCAGATGTTTGTAACCCAGGGACCGCTGTACAGAGTTCCTCCTCTAAAATAAATCTTGTATTGCAATAAGCCGGCTTAAACTCTTGACACCGACTGTTTCAATAGCCGGTAGCTAGCCACTAGAGAACAAAAAACAAAGTAACTAGCAACCAGAGTATTCCAAGGTCATGAGTTCTCGTTCATGATAACATCCACCAATCATGGAGACCTTCATAGGTCAATAAAACCATCCCCAGGCTTCTGTTATTGCAACTATTTTTATTAATTATATGCTTATCTGAAAGCAACACCTATGATAACTTCTCAGCTGTGATATTGTGCATTTTATCATGGTTGTATTACTGCTCTGGCATCAAAATGATGAACTTGGCAAGGCTGACTTTCATATAATGCAAAAAATAAAGATGCTATTGGAATAATATTATGGCTTAAACAAATGTCTTACAGCACAATGGCTTGTGCTGTAGGACGCATACGATCTAATATGAATCATTTTGACTGCTCTGTTAAGGGCTGCACAATTCAGCTGGTTGTTACAATTTCAGTGACTGTTTAACCTTCGAAAAGACAAAAGATGAGTCAAAACTTTCGTAGAGCAAGGAAATTTTAAGTCCATGAAAGATTATGTTGAGCATTCAAATAAAGGCTTTCGTGTGGTGAAAATGGCTTTATAGAATTGTTATGGATTACTGTACTGCCCGGACAAGGGGTCTTATTTCTCAATAAAAGATAAATACAGTTTGACATCTGCTTATGGTAGGTCCATAATAATCCAGTCCATCAGAGTCAAGTGCAGTTCCAGGCTTATTCCCAGCCTTTAAAAAGAGCTTGTCATCAACCTAAATAATTATAAGTAAAGGCCCATAAAAAAACAAGTACCGAATATACTTGAGTATTAGCCGACGTTTTCAGCAAATTTTTTATGTTGAAAAAGCCCCCCTCGGCTTATACTCGAGTGAGGGTCTCCCGCTGTGTCATGCAGTCTTAACTGTTCATCGGCTGTCCACTGTAACAAAGCCCCACCTCCTCCTCGTCTGTGATAGACGGAACACTGAACACTGATAACAATGCTGGGAAACTGAATCAGTGTTCCGTCTATCACGGACGAAGAGGAAGCGGGGCTTTCTTACAGTGGACGGCTGCTGACTGCAGTTCATTGACACAGTGGGAGATCAAAGGTACATGAGGCTGCAAATGGGAAAAGTGAGGCTGCAGATGGGCACAGTGAGGCTGCAAATGGGCACAGCTGCAGATGGGCACAGTGGGGCTAAAAATGGGTGCATCAAGGCTGCAGATGGGCACATTGAGGCTGCATATGGGCACAGTGAGGCTGCAAAAGGGCACAGTGAGGCTACAGATGGGCACAGTGAGGCTACAGATGGGCACAGTGAGGCTGAGATGGGCATCGTTGACCCTTTTTCTCACTTACCGTAGCTGCTTCATTTCTCACTCTAGACTTATACTCGAGTCAATAAGTTTACCCAGTTTTTGTGGTAAAATTAGGTGCCTCGGCTTATATTCGGTTGGCTTATACTCGAGTATATACAGTAATACCCATGATTAAGTCACGTGAAGAGTGACGATAATCATGGGGGAGGAGCCTACAGTGACGGACCATCGGATGTCTATCCCGAGTGAGGAGTCCACTTAAACTGAGCGGCAACATACCCTGTCTATAATATAAGCGAGGATACATGAGTGCACTAAGCCTTTATCTACATCTATATGGTACAATATTGCGCTATGTTTCCTTTCCTCCTCTTTTGCATGTGACTGAATGAAACTGGAAACATCTCATCGCTGCTGGAGGTTGTTGTTACCTGATCATATTGAAGTGAGAGCTTGGCAATTAGGGAAGGATCACTGCAGACTGACTGATTCAATCATCGGGACTTTTTCATGATCTACTCACATATATTAAGAGTTTCTTCACCAGGTTTTTTTGCTTGATTGTATATGTACGATTCACATTGCACATGAGTTAATACGAGCGCATCAGTATTTATTAATTTATCATTTGGTTTAGTTCACCGTTTTTTGATTGCTGCTGTATTATTTAATTATTTTTTGTGTGGTTTCTTTGAAATTATTTGTTAGTAGCGCTGTAGTCCTTTTCACTATACAGTATTTTAAACATTTACCTACCACCTATAATATTTTTTGTTCACTTGCAAAGCACTTTTGAACTTGCTAGAACATTTGACTTTTCCAGAAGTAACATTTGCGTGACACATTCTCCTTGAATGCCATAGGCCTTACCCCTTTTAATGACTTCAATTATGTGCTGCTCCAGCTCCTCCACCCCCCAACTCTGTACATAACCTTTTATGTAGCTTCCAGTGGGGAATAAATGGGGATGCCATCGAGCAGCCCTTCTCAACCAGTGTTGTGTGGATATCTAAGGTTCCACCAGAGGTTGCTCGGGATTCCTTGAACAGTGGCTCCCACCTACAATGACCACCAAATTAAGGTAATTTAACACTGACAATTAATGTAAAGGGTTATTCTCCACTGACAGCAAATGTGAGGGGTCACTTCTTCACTGAATGCAAGTATATCTCTCTACTGACCACCATATAGGGTAACACTATTCAGTTGGGGTTGCTTTTCTAAAACTAGAGTGCGAAATCTGGTGCGAAATGGAAGCTGCAGATTTTTCACTCTCCGGTTTTAGTAAATCAACCTCTACGTGTCTTTTATGGCCATCATCATTATTATTTTTCATTTTAAGATTAGAATTATATTATATAGCAGGATAATGATGTAAAATTATCCAGTCTATTTCTTTCTATCTACAACTTACTAATCATGTTCATGTACCGTGAGTTGTAGATATAATAATTTGTTAGCAAGAGTGATATATAAAGATTATTAAAAGGGTTCCTCTAGAGTAAAAAGGTTGCGACAGGCTGCTATAGAATGTCACTCGAGTGAAAACTCTGAGCTTGATGGGGCTGATTACATTATATCCAAGATGGTGGCATCCAGCAGCAGTCAAAAGCCTTTTGGATGCTTATCCAAGGGAAACGTTTACAGGTAAATAATGAGCATAAAATACATTACATGCACACATATAGCTAGATTCAGAAAGACTTAGGCTGGCGTATCAGTAGATACACCCGCCTAAGTCTGAATCTGCGCCGACGCTAATTTAAGAGTATTCTGGTAACCAGATACGCTTAAATTAGGCTCAGATACGAGCGGCGTAAGTGTCTTACACCGTCGTATCCTAAAGTGTAATTTTTAGGCTGACCGCTAGGTGGCGCTTCCATTGCGGTCGGCGTAGAATATGTAAATCACTAGATACGCCTATTCACGAACGTACGCCCGGCCGACGCAGTACAGATGCGCCGTTTACGTAACGCATTATCAGGCCTAAAGCTATTCCATCAAATAGCTGGAATAGTAATGTTAAGTATGGCCGTCGTTCCCGCATCGAAATTCGAAAATTTTACGTCGTTTGCGTAAGTCGTCCGTGAATAGGGATTTACGTCATTTACGTCCACGTCGAAACCAATAGGACCGTGAGGCGTACTTTGCCGCAATGCACACTGGGATATGTAGGCGGACGGCGCATGCGCCGTTCCAAAAAAACGTCAATCACATCAGGCCAACCCAAATTAACATAAAACACGCCCCCTCAGCCTATTTTGAATTAGGCGCACTTGCGCCCGCCGCATTTACGCTACGCCACCGTAACTTAGCAGGCAAGTACTTTGTGAATCATGTACTTGCCTCGCTAACTTACGGCGGCGTAGTGTAAACACGATACACTACGCCGCCGCAAAGTTAGGGCGGGCTTTCTGAATCCATCTAATAATCTTGGGTAAGATAATTTTTTTAATAAATGGTCCCTTTAACAACATCCATATTATTTCTCAATATGGCTGAGAAAATATCTGCCTTAACCACTTGACCTGCGGAAGATTTTCACCCTTCATGACCAGGCCATTTTTTGTGATACGGCACTGTGATAATTTAAATGACAATTGCCCGGTCATGCAACACTGTACCTAAATACAATTTGTGTCCTTTTTTTCCTAGAAACAGAGCTTTCTTTTGATGGAATTTGGCTTTATAAATGCAATTATTGCTGCAGCAGCGTACAGAGTACAGATGTGCCACTTTACAGGTAGACTAAGGGGACCCCTCATGCACTATATTGAAAGGAATTTTTCATTTTTATGTTTTTACTTTAATCACTTCAGCCCAGAAGAATTTACCCCCTTAATGAACAGGCCATTTACCCCCTTAATGAACAGGCCATTTTTTGCAATACGAAACTGACAATTGCGCAGTCGTGCGATTCTGTACCCCAAAAAAATGTATGTCCTTTTTTCCCCACAAATCAAGCTTTCTTTTGGTGGTATTTGATCACCTTTGCATTTTTTTTTTGCGCTATAAACAAAAAAAGGCTGTCAATATTTTTTAATTTCTGCTATAAAACACACCCCCCCAAAAATGTAAAAAATCTAATTTCTTAATCAATTTAGGCCAATATGTATTCTGCTACATATATTTTGTAAAAAAAAATCCCAATAAGCATATATTGATTGGTTGGCGTGAAAGTTATAGCTTCTACATACATTTTTTTTTTACTAGTAATGGCATCAATAAGCAACTTATAGCAGCATGGCAATATTGCCGCAGACAAATCTGACACTGGTTTCTGTGAAAGTAGGGTCTACAAACTATGATATATACACTGGAATTTATACTAGTAATATCAGCAATCAGTGACTAATGACTAGTAATGTCGGCAAGCGGGACTGTGATAATATAGCTGTCAGTCTGACACTTTTTACACTTTTTGGGGACCAGTGACACTAATAAAGTAATCAATGCTAAAAAATATGCATTGTCACTGTACTTGGAAGGGTCCTTGAAGGCGGTTAAAATTAGAGGTGATCAAAGGGTTAACTATGCGCCTAGGTTGTGCTTACTCACTGTGTGGGAGGTGCTTTGACTAGGGGAAGGCATTGATCCTGGTTCCATGCTTTGCAGGAATACAGGATCAATACCTTCCCTTCTGACAGAACGGCAATTTGCCTTGTATACATAGGCAGATTGCCGTTCTGCCTGTGTGCTGTCTACTTGGTGGGTACTGGTGGATAACGTGTCTGCAGTACCTACCGCTCGGCTCCTGCTGTGTGTGATCACAATGGGAGTGGGTCGACGGCATCGCGCATGCATGTGCCCCAGACCCAGAAGATCAGATCACGTACTAGGTTATGTGATCTGGCACAGAGCGAACGCCCTGCCACAGTATTTGTACGGTGTTTCTACAAGTGGTTAAAGTATAACTAAAGGCAAAATGTTCTTTCTTTTTTTGTTTTAGTAGAGAGGGATTTTAAACACCTGTTATGTTTTTATTGCTGTATGTGCCCCCTTTAGGGAGATTGAGGCTCTCTAATTATAAAATTAGAGAGTGAAAATGAAAGAAAACCCAAATGTTTGGTTGTCACCATAAAAAAAGAGGGATAATCTTTCTATGGGGACACTAGTTTTAGTGATCCTGGTAATTGCTTTGAAGGCATTTCCTCTCACTTACTGTGTTGGCTATGGGACCGAAAGTGAAGGGAAATCTCTTCAATGGGACACAGATGCCAAACCGACCACAACTAGCCCTCCCTTACTCTATTCATAATTTAAAAAGTTTTGCCTTTAGTGCAACTTTAGAGTGTAACTATGGGCCAATTTAAAACAGACACATACAATATAGTCTTCCTCTAGAACAGCAGTATTGTTTTTCTGAGTCCCCTTGTAACACAGATTTATTATCTGTTGATCCTACCAGTAGACTCATTATTTTTCCACATCAGTTCCCTGAAAGAAGGAAAACTGCAATAAAGTTTGCTAAAACATTTGTAATAAATATAGATCACCTAAAGGGGATTGCCTTTTCCTAACATTCGCTTCAAATTACACTAAATTGGCCGTGTATGTTTGTCTTTGTCAGCATGGCAGCGGGAGCTGTATTTACTGCAGGCTTTATGTCAGGCAAGGCACATCGGCAGCATTACATTCACTAAACACGCTATTTTAATGCATGAAACATCGGCCATAAGCTCTTATTTATGTTGATCCAGTCTTGCAATCAGGGAACCCCTCCATGGCCAGTATGACCAAGTCCCCGATCTACAGCACAGTAAAGCAGCGGGGCTTAGTCACAGACACACCTCTATCTTTCTGACTTGGCAACGGGACTGCGACAGCATGTAAACCCTGTCGCGCCTAAAGCATCGTACACACGCTCGGTTTTCTCGGCAAGAACCAGCAAGAAAACTGCTGGCAGAGCTTTCTTGCCGAGTAAACCGAGCGTGTGTACGAGGCTTTCAGGTTTCTCGTCAAGAAAACTGCCCAAAATCTCAATGAGAAAAATAGAGAACCTGCTCTCTATTTTTCTCGTTGGGATTCTCGGCAGTGTGAAACCCGTGAGTGTGTATACTTATGCCTTGTACATACGACCGAGAAACTCGACGGGCGAAACACATAGATTTTCCTCGTCGAGTTCCTTGTTAGGCTTGTCGAGGAAATAGAGAACTTGCTTTCTTTTTGGCTCGACGAGGTTCTCGACAGTTTCCTCAATGAAAATGTACACATGAAAAAATATCTCCCAGCAAGGTTCTTGCTGGTTTTTGCCGAGAAACTCGGTCGTGTGTACGAGGCCTTACCTGTCGCCGTGAAAACCCGCGCATGCTCGAAATGACTTTGATGCATGCGCGGTAGCTTCCTAGGCATAGGTAGGGTGTAGCATGATGGTGGCGACGGCATTGAATGTGACGAGTGCATGCTCGTCGTAGTCGATGACGTCACCGCTCTCCCTCCATTCAAAAGAATGGCGGTTCTTTTGAATGGAGTGTCTGTACACTCGGCCAGCAAGAGATTCTTGCCAAGAATCTCGTCAGGAAAAACGTTTTTTTCCTGACGAGATTCTGGCCCGTGTGTACAGGGCTTTAGGGTAAAATAAATCTTAAAGCCTGAGCACACTTTTGCAACTTTGACATGTGTTAATAAAACTGTACATGTTATCACTACTATTTTGTGCATTCGGGGTGCATTATACCTTGTTTTTTTTAAGGACAGATTGGGCTTTAATTTGGTTGCAAAAGGTAATAAATACCTCTTGATTTTTTTATTATCTGAAGAAAATGGGCCCAAAATTGTTAAAAAAAAGTTTTTTTAAATGTACAGTAAAACCTTGGTTTGAGAGCGTTTTACAAGACAAGCAAAATGTTTTTATAAATATTGACTTGATATACAAGCGATGTCTTGATATACATATATAAGTAGCGTCATGTCACAACTGAGTATAAAACAGAAGAGAGGCATCCTCCACACCACCATCAATGTCATCCCTTCCACGCTGTGCTTCCTCGCTTTCAGATCTCTCTACTGCAGGGAATTCTTCCTGGTCACGATTGCAGACTGACAGCGGTGAGAGCTGGCGATGCAGAGGGCGGTCTATGTGGACAGCTTTACCCCCGAATGTCTGCATACTTAGATGTGCCTCTTTTAATCATAAACCATGTGAGTTGCTAAATGTTGTACCTTCATTTACCGCTTGCCGACCGCCGCACGTAGATGTACATCGACAGAATGGCACGGGCAGGCAGATTGACGTATAGGTACGTCCCTTTAAATTTGCCGCCCAGCTGGCACACCCGCCGCATGCCTCGTGAGCGTGTTCACAGGTTCTGGGAGCTTGATGTTCCTGGGTGGTCCGCGATTGTGCTCAGCAAAGGCAGAACAGGGGGATGCCTTTGTAAACAAGGCATTCCCCCTATGTTGCCTAGTGACACTGTCACTGATGGCTGTTCCCCGTGATCGATCATCAGTGATGTGTCACGTGTAACCACGCACCCTAACAGTAAGAGTTACTCCCTAGGGAACACTTAACCCCTTCAGCGTCACCTAGCACTGATCACTCTAAAAATCACAATGGTCCCAAAAATGTGTCAAAAGAGTTCGATGTGTCTGCCATAATGTCGCAGTCACGATAAAAATTGCAGATCACCTCCATTACCAGTAAAAAAAAATATTAATAAAAATGCCATAAAACTATCTCCTATTTTGTAGAGGTTATAACTTTTGCGCAAACCGATCAATAAATGTTAATTTTTTGTTTTTTTTTACCAAAAAAATTTAGAAGAATACATATCGGCCTAAACTGAAAAAAAAAATGTATAGCTTTTTTGGGGATATTTATTATAGCAAAAAGTTAAAAATATTGAATTTCTTTCAAAATTGTCGCTCTATTTTTGTTTATAACGCAAACAAATTAAATCGCAGGGGTGATCAAATACCACCAAAAGAAAACTCTATTTGTGGGAAAAAGGGACGTCAATTTTGTTTGGGAGCCACGTCGCACGACCGTGTCGACTCTCCCTCCTGATTGGTTGAGACACAGTAGCGGCGCCATTGACTCCCGCTGCTGTCAATCAAAGTCAGTTTACCAATCAGGAGACAATTGGGGGAGGGCCAAACCATGGCTTCATGTCGGAATGGACATAGGGAACTGCGGCTCGGGTGCCCCCACAGCAGGCTGCTCTGTGCCAAACCATTACAAAGAGCAAGTATAATTTAGGATGGAAAAGGACCTAAGGATCCTAGTAGATGGTAAGCTCAGCAATGGCATGCAATGCCAAGCTGCTGCTAACAAAGCAAACAGAATATTGGCATGCATTAAAAAGGGGATTAACTCCAGAGATAAAATGATAATGCTCTACAAGACTCTGGTCCGGCGGCACATGGAGTATGCTGTCCAGTTCTGGGCACCAGTCCTCAGGGAGGATGTACTAGAAATGGAGTGAGTAAAAAGAAGGGCAACACAGCTAATAAAGGGTCTGGAGGATGTTAGTTATAATGAAAGGTTGCGAGCACTGAACGTATTCTCTCTGGAGAAGAGACGCTTGAGAGGGGATATGATTTCAATTTACAAATACCGTACTGGTGACCCCACAATAGGGATAAAACCTTTTTCGGAAGGGAGTTTAATAAGACACGTGGCCACTCATAAAAATTTGAAGAAAAGAAGTTTAACCTTAAACTGCGTATAGGGGTTCTTTACTGTAAAGTGGCAATGATGTGGAATTCCCTTCCACAGGCGGTGGTCTCAGCAGGAAGCATCAATGGTTTAAAAAAACTATTAGATAAGCACCTGAACGATCGCAACATACACGGATATACAGTGTAATACTGACATATAATCACACACATAGGTTGTGACTATGTTGGACTGTTAATTTTGTCTACTAAAATGATTAAACATTTTAGTCGACTAAATGAATACTGTTTTAGTCTACTAAAATACGACTAAAACTAAAACAATTGAGATGACTAAAATATGACTGAAACTAAAATGGCATTTTAGTCAAAAGACTAAAATGGGATTAAACTAAAATGCAATTTTAGTCAAAAGACTATGACTAAAACAAAATTGAAATTTGACTTCAAAATCTGTAGTGCATGTTTATACCTCAATACCATAAATAATAACATATTAGATTTTTCACCCCAGCAGTATATAATGAGTTTGGAAATTGTAGAGAAAAGTTACAATTTAATTACACCCATTCGATTTCAGATGACTAAAATTAGTTTTAGTCGACTAAAATGTACTTGAGATTTAGTTGACTAAATACGACTAAAACTAAAACAATTGCAGAAGACTAAAATGAGACTAACTAAAATGGCATTTTAGTCCTAAGACTAATGCCGCGTACACATGACCGTTTTTTGGGTTGTAAAAAATTACGTTTTTTTTATGTCATTAAAAACTATGGTGTGTGGGCTCCAGAGCATTTTTCAAAATGTAAAAAATGTCCATTAAAAACTTCGAACATGCTCTAATTTTTCACAACTTTTTTAACGTTGTCTTTTTTAACGTCGTAAAAAAATGATCGTGTGTGGGCTTAAACGAAGTGAAAAAAACGTGCATGCTCAGAAGCAAGTTATGAGACAGGAGCGCTCATTCTGGTAAAACTACCATTCATAATGGAGTAAGCACATTCATCATGTAACAGACAGAAAAGTGCGAATCGTCTATCACCAAACTTTTACTAACACAAAATCAGCAAAAGCAGCCCCAAGGGTGGCGCCATCCGAATGGAACTTCCCCTTTATAGTGCCGTCGTACGTGTTGTACGTCACCGCGCTTTGCTAGAGCATTTTTTTTTCATGATCGTGTGTAGGCAAGGCCGTTTTAATGATCAGGTTGAAAAAAACGTTGTTTTTTCTAGACCATTAAAAACTTCATTTATTACATCCCGAAAAACGGTCGTGTGTACGCGACATCAGACTAAAACTAAATCAAAATTTGCTGCCAAAATTATCACTGGTTGGACTTGAAGGACTTGTGTCTTTTTTCAACCTCACCTACTATGTAACCATGTTTGTTATTGTTAACCTCCTTGGCGGTATCCCCGAGCGTGACTCGGGGTGGTTTTCCCATGCCAGGATATAATTTTTATTATAATTATATTATTATTTGTTATAATTATTTATAATTATGTATTATATTATAATTTATAATTTAGTTTTTTTAAAAATGTCATACACGGGATGCCTACTAGACTCTTGTTTGGTCAGATTTAAATGAGTTATTCCTAAGAATTGCAGGCCTACAGTATAAAACGCCAAATTTCCTTGCAAATAATTGTACCGCTTTTGGTACGTAATTCCAGACAGAATCATATCGCCAGGGAGGTTAAAGAAAAAAAACTTTAATATCACTTTAATGTTTTATAATTAATCAATCAGTGTATTAAAGGGTCACTAAAGGAAAAAATTTTTTTTGCTGAAATGACTGTTTACAGGGCATAGAGACATAATAGTTAACTGATTCCTTTTAAAAATGATTAAAAATAGATAAAAAAACAATCATATAATGTGCCTGCAGTGTAGTTTCGTTTTTGCTGTTGTTTCCTGGTTCTCTGATGTACAGAGAGCCACTAGAGGGCAGTCAGCCAATAGAGAGCAGTGATACTTTGTCTAAAACTCCTCAGCACCAATCCAGTTTCGTTTTACTCACACCTCCTTGATTAGTGACCACCGTGAGAAATCTCCCAGCACTGTGGTCATCAGGAAACAGGCAGCCAGGAAGTGTCCAGAACAGAGAGGATTTACAGCAACATGAAAGCAAAAACGAACAATGAGGACATGAAACCAGGACTGCAGCAAGGTAAAGGAAGCTATTTAGCTAAAAAAAAAAATTCCTTTAGTGACCCTTTAAATTATATTTTTGTTAATGTAATTATACATTCATATTTTCCTGTTTATTTAAAAACTGTAAAAAAAAAAAAAAAAACGCATACAGTTTTTAATCTAGACAGAATTTAATTGGGTACTTTGTGGAATAAACTCATTAATATACTATATATAAATATATATATCATGAAATCAAAGCCAGCCTTTCACAGCACTATCAATCTGCTTCTTATCCATACATTTGTGCGCAGTCAATATGTGCAGTAGTTATTAAGTGTTTTTTGAGGATGTGGAAACGTATTTAACTCTATACTCGCCAGGACAGCGCTTGCCTAAACCCTCCAGCGACAAATGGATTGCCTCCAGTCTAGATCTTTTCAGATGAGTCAGTGGAGCGTGGAAGGCTGCAGCCCTCTTCCCTACTATGGGCAAGTTGATGAGTCCCTAAGAAGGATCAGGCTGAAGGTTTATTATAAATGACTACAATCCTCTGGTTTTGAATGCATTCGCTTTATGTGTCAGCAGTGCAGTCAGGCAGCAAATAGCTCTTCAGATTGAAAGTACAGAAAGTTGATGTGTTACTTAGTGTATTCTCAGAGACTGCTGGCTTTCCAACGTGAAGAGGCTGTGGTCTGGAAGCTTGTCGTACCTATCAATTTTGAACCATGTCTCAAGGGCAAATTGATCGTCCAGATAGAAGAACAGAGTGAACAGCATGTAAAGCCTTATATAACACATTAACTATGTGTGCAGTGAAAGATGCAGACGATGCCTTTACCATTTATAATTGCATTGTACTGACAAATATGTTTGGTGCTTTGCCATGTCTCCCTTTTTTGTTTTTTGCTTGTAGAGTCTGGTAGAAAAATTTATAATCTGTATCATTTCAGCCTACTATAGCAGGAAAGGCCTGAATAAACGATAAGCATACTTGTATACAATTCCTTTGGGCAGAAATGAGCCTTTAAATTTATATATAGCAATACAACTGTTTTTTTTTGGTATATTGATTTATTTATATTATATTATTATATATCATACAGTTGCTATGGCTGCTGCTTGTGTATATTTATAATTTTAGTCGTTGTGTATTTATACCCGGTGTGGTTAGCGCATCAGTAACTCCCATTACAAAATATTATTATATATCATACAGTTTATTATTTAATATAGTTTATTTATTTCTTGCTTTTATTTATGGCCAAGAAATTATGCAGCACTTTTCATAGAACCATTCAATTCCTTAACCCCCTGGCGGTATTCCCGAGTCTGGCTCAGGGTGGAATTTCAAAAGCGGTAAACCCGAGCCAGACTCGGGATCACCTCGCAGCATCCACAGGCAGGGTTTACTTATCTTGTCCCTGGATCCTGCGATGCCTCCCCGCTGTGTGATCGAGCAGTGTCCTTGCTCGATTCACACAGTGCCTGTGTGCCGCCAAACTTTGTTCCCTGCTACGTTACGACGCACGGGCGCGGAGAACAGCGCTAAATTCAAAAAAGTAAATAAACACAATACATACAGTATACTGTAATTTTATAGATTACAGTACTGTATGTAATAAATACACACCCCCCTTGTCCCTAGTGGTCTGCCCAGTGTCCTGCATGCACTTTTATTTAATAAATACTGTTCTTTCTGCCTGGAAAAGGTAGATTGTCCATAGCAACCAAAAAGTGTCCCTTTATGTCAAAAGTGGTTTTAGACCAGCTAGAAAACAGCCATAATAAATTATAATCACTTGCAGAATTAAGCGATAGCGATTTGTGGGGAAATTCGTCATAAAAAAGTAAAAGTAATGACAGCGACAATTCTGCAACTGAGCAAATGTCAGTGTTTTTGATTTGATTACATTATTGAATATTTTTTATTATAATTATATTATTATTTGTTATAATTATTTATAGTTATTTATTATATTATAATTTATGATTTTGTTTTTCAAACTTTATCATACCCGAGATGTCTACTAGACTCTTGTTTGGACAGATTTAAGTGAATTATTCTTAAGAATTACAGGCCTACAATGTAAAACGCCAACTCCTTGCAAAATAATGGTACCGCTTTCAGCACCTAAAATCTGAAATATTCATACCGCTAGGGAGGTTAAAAGATAGGATATGTACAGTACTGCACAGGTGCATCTCTTAAAATTAAAATATTATCAAAAAGTTAATTTATTCCAGTAATTCAATTAAAAAATTTCAAGCATTTCTTTTTCTTTTTATTTCAATGATTGTGGCTTACCGCTAGTGAAAACCCACATTCTATCTCAGAAAATTAGAATATTACAAAAAATAAAATAAGTATTTTTAACTTCCTTATCGGTAATCCCGAGTGTGGCTCGGGGTGAATTTTCAGTAGCAAAAGTGATAATCCCGAGCCACACTCGGGATCGCATTGCAGGATCCATGTACAGCTCTTACTTACCTTGTCCCCAGGATCCTGTGATGTCTCCCCGCTGTGTGTCCCAGCAGTGTCCTCCATTCGATTCACAGTCTCGAGCTCCGTTCCCTGCGAGCGTTGCAATGCAAGGGGATGAAGGTCGGCGCCAAATTCAAAAAGTGAAAAACACAGTATGGGTACAGTACACTGTAATCTTACAGATTACAGTACTGTATTAAATAATTACACACACCCTTTTGTCCCTAGTGGTCTGTCCAGTGTCCTGCATGTAGTTTTTTATTATAAATACTGTTCTTTATGTCTGTAAACTGGAGATTGTCCATAGCAACCAAAAAGTGTCCCTTTACATCAAAAGTGGTTTTAGACTAGCTAGAAAACAGCAATAATAAATCAGAATCACTTGCAGAATTTTGCGATAGCGATTTGTGGGGAAATTCATCAACAAACACTGAAAGTAATGACAGCGACAATACTGAGCAAATTTCTGTGTTTTTGATTTGATTACATTATGGAAATTGTATTATTATTATTAATATTATTATTTGTTATAATTATAGTTATTTATTATATTATAATTAATGAGTTGTATATCAAACTTTATCATACCCGGGATGTCTTGTTTGGACAGATTTAAGTGAGTTATTCCTAAGAATTACAGGCCTACAATATAAAATGTCAAATTTCCATGCAAAACATTTAATACAGAGATGTTGGCTTACTGAAAAGTATGTCCATGTACAGTATAGTATGCACTCAATACTTGGTTGAGGCTTCTTTTGCATGAATTACTGCATCAATGTGGTGTGTCATGGAGGTGATCAGCCTGTGGTAATGCTGAGGTGTTATGGAAGCCATGGTTGCTTTGATAGCGGCCTTTAGCTCATCTGCATTGTTGGGTCTGGTGTCTCTCATCTTCCTCTTGACAACACCACACAGATTCTCAATGGGGTTTAGGTCAGGCGAGTTTGCTGGCCAATCAAGCACAGTGATACCATAATCAATAAACTAGGTATTGGTACTTTTGGCAGTGTTGGCAGGTGCCAAGTCCTGCCGGACAATTAAATCGGCATCTCCATACAACTGGTCAGCAGAGGGAAGCATAAAGTGCTCTAGAATTTCCTGGCAGAGGTCTGGGCTGACTTTGGACTTGATAAAACACAGTGTATCAACATCAGCAGGTGACATGGCTCCTCAAATCATCACTGACTGTGGAAAATTTACACTGGACCTCATACAACTTGGATTCTGTGCCTCTCCACTCTTCCTCCAGACTCAGGGACCTTGCTTTCCAGATTCCAAATTAAATGCAACATTTTCCACAGTCTGTGATGATTTTGTTATCTGCTGGACAATTTTTTTTCCCTTTGGCCTGCACCAAAATTAAATAAATCTACCATATGACTCCATTCACACTAAACAGAAGTGCAAGTGCTATTCAGCAGACAATTTTCCATATATTAGCAACTGGCTTAACTTTGGTCAATATATGACCAACTTTAGCCTAATCGGTGCTCTCCTTTAAAGTTGACCTCTGTGGGTCACAGTAGAGTGAAGGTGATTTTAAAGAGATACTTTCTCTGCAACTCTATCTTTACTTAGACTGCCCTCTCCCAGCACCCTGGCAAGAAACCCAACTACTTTTGAACCTTATTTTGCCACATTGCTTCCTGGAGAATGCCAACCATCTTTCCTGCGGAAATAATGGCTTTCTGAAAGCTGGAATTTGCAAAGCTCTAGGCACATTCACCAAAAGAGACCAGACCTGCCAATTGGTTGCATAGTGTCTTGCCTTGTGGGAAGTGGACACACACATTTTAACCTACACCCATAATTTGGGGTTTTGTGAATCTTATGCCCCGTACACACCATCACTTTATGTGATGAAAAAAAACAACGTTTTTAAAAACGTCACTTTAATTGACCGTGTGTGGGGGGAAAACGTCATTTTATGTCTTGTAAAAAACGACCAAAAAAAATTGAAGCATGCTTCAATTTTATGTGTCGTTTTTCAAAACGTCATTTTTTACTTCACAGAAATTGACCGTGTGTAGTAAAAAATGTTGTTTAAAACGATGTTTTTTCACCCGCGCATGCCCAGAAGCTACTTATGAAGCAAGCTTCAATGGAAAAAGTGGTGAGAACGTAACCTCGCTTTGCTAGAACATTGTGAGAAAACGATGGTGTGTAGGCAACTTCATCTTTGAAAACTAAAGTTTCAAAAACGTAATTTTTTACTTCACAGAAAATGTCGTTTTTTTTCATCACATAAAGTGATGGTGTGTACGGGGCATTAGACGATATACTGCAAAAGGGCAACGCAAATCATGCCTTCAACACTATGGTTAATTTGTATTTTCTATGTCCATTACAAATGTGCTAAAATGAATACCAGCAATATGTTCTGGTAGTGGACATGACTTTCAGTATTTGTTCCCATTTCACGTACCTCTCTAGGAATGTTATTATTGCTTTCCCCAACCAACACATGCAAACAATATTCTTTGTTTTTTCATGCTTATTTTTCTATTGAACCATATAGTCTGTCATGCATAACATATTATTTATGTGAAGTGTTTTCTTTCAAGTGTCAAAAGCCAGCACTTATTTGAAATTATGTTAATGTCACCAATGCTTGACAACTAAAGAAAAGAATACATTATAAACGACTTGGCTGCTCGAAAAAAATATATATATATTTTTTTACTTGTTGATGTTATGTTTACTGTTTATTTGCAAAGGCCTACATACATCATATGATACATGTTCTGCTACTGGAGTGTATAAAATTAAATAATTTGATTTTTATAGAGCAATTTAAAGTGGTTGTAAACCTGGATATCTCCTAAACCTGCACGGTTTAGGAGATATCCCCCTGTATCTGCATGTGCCAAAGTCATTGGCACATGTGCACTGAAGCAATGGCACATCGTGATGTCATGCGGCTTCGGCCAATCACAGAGTCGGAGTCCGCAAAAGGAAGAGGGGCGAGAAGATGTCAATATTGCACAATTGCTTTTATTCATAGCCATTCATTGTGTACAATTGAGATTTCTCTGATGGCTCACAGTGATCACACCATACAGGGGCCAATCACAGCTATCACAATTGTACACAACATGATTGAATGTCATTCAAAAAATTATTGCCTATAACAGTGATCAGATCTTCACTGTAATAAGCAATAACAAAAAAATCCTTCCATGTTTAGTGGGAATGTCCAAAACTAAGAGGGTTCTGGAGCAGGATCTTTGCAATCATCAGAAAGACGACGGGTTTGTCCATCCCTATGTCCCCCCACATAGCACTGCTGAACTTCTCAATAGAAAAGGCCTCTAAAAGTAAAAGGAGTCTTGTTCACTTTATCCTTCTAGGAGCTAAAATTACAATAGCGAAAGCATGGAAGCAGCCCA
Organism: Rana temporaria; assembly: GCF_905171775.1. Classification (NCBI taxonomy): domain Eukaryota; kingdom Metazoa; phylum Chordata; class Amphibia; order Anura; family Ranidae; genus Rana; species Rana temporaria. The sequence goes on from NC_053499.1 coordinate 137,853,450, forward strand.
TGGTTTCCAGTGACCAGGCCAAGCGAAAAATATCTTGGATCATGGCTCAGGAAAAAATGATTAGTATCCTACAAGATACTGTTCAAAAATTTGAGGTCACTTGGGAACCTTGGGCAGATTACATGCACATACCCTTGACATCCTCGTAGGAATTGGATGAAACGATTTTGGTATAACATTCCGGAAGGACATCTTATTCTTCTTTTTATACTTCTTCTTTCTTTTCTATCCTTTTCTTTCTTTCTTTTTCACTTTCTCTTTATTCTTACTCCTTACTACCACCTTTGCCAAAATATTACCTGGTTAGGTGGGTAGCAGACTTTAAAAGGACACATCCCCGCCAGTTCCAATAGCATTTGATCTGTGGGTTGGATGTGCCGCTCTCCTTCCCATGACACAGCTTGTACCCATTTGGGGTGTCCGGAGAGGAGCGGCTCTTCCCCTCCTTCTATTTGATTGCTGTACCTGCACCCACTATCCAAAGTTGTTTTTATATATATCTATTTGAAACTTGTTCTCTTATACGTTATATTACTATGGATTTATTGTTCCACTATGTAAAAGAATGTATCAATGACTCTATTTTGTCTGAAAAAAAATAAATAAAAACTATTGAAAGAAAAAAAAATCCTGATCACCTTCCTAGAGTAGTACAATGTCACTATGGTTATACTGTACTGATCTGGTCACAGTATGTAAAATAAATTAATAGTTAAAAAAAAGAAAATAAACTGCTTACTTTTTTTTTTTAATTATTAAAACGTTTTGTGTTTCTAATCAAAGCACATGTTTATATGGTGCTGATGCTGTGCTGCACTGGTGACAGTATATCAAAAATTGAGAATTTTTTTTTACCTAATTTCTTAATTTTCCAAAAAATTGTGACAAAAAATTACAACTTAAAAAAAAAAAAACACCATGCCTCTTAATAAATACATTGGACTGTCTACTTTCCAAAAATAGGTTATATTTGTACTTTCCTGGCATTTTAGGGCCTTAAGAAATTAGATAGGCCATTAGTACATCAGGATTGATTAATTTTAAACTATATGTACCATACAGACTTAATAATATACATTAATTTCGGTTATTTTTACTAAAGAAATATAGCAAAATACATATTGGTCTAAATTTATGAAGACAGGATTATTTAGTTGCAAATTTTTGTAACATAAATTACGTTTTTTCTTTTCAAAATTTTCTGTATTTTTTTATTTACATAGCAAACATGAGTACAAAACCCAGTAGTTATTCAATAACCCCCCAAAAAATCTTGAACTGTCTAAAAAATTAAAAATTTTAAATTTGGGTAACATGTTGCATGACTGAGTACTTGCCATTCATAAGGCCAGTACACACGATCGGATTTTCCGACGGTATTGTGTGATGGCAGGCTGTTGACGGAAAATCCGGCCATTTGTATGCTCCATTGAACAATTGTTGTCAGAATTTCCGCCAACAAATGTAGGATAGCATGCTTTAAAATTTTCCGACAACAAATGTGTGTCGTCGGATTATCCAATCGAAAAAAAAATCCAAAATACAAACACGCATGCTCAGAAGCAATGCTAACCATAACACAACATTAGCAAAAGTTGCCGAAAGGGTGGCGCTAAATTGATGAAAAACTATGTAGTTTTGTGTTTGTTCGCCAACAATTCTTTGCCGTTTGTATGCAATACAAGTTCCTGGCCAATGCCCTTCGGGCAAAAATCCGAGGCTTTGTCCATGGAAAATCCGATCCTGTGTGACAGCTCTGAAAGCTGAAAATGTGTCTGAACAGGCAGGGGGTGAAAGCATCTGGTATTGAAGTGGTTACGTAAAAAAGTAAAAATTTCAGAGCACTGCACACGAACAATCAGCATTGCCAGATGATTTCTATCTTTTTTTGGAGTTCAGGTCCACTTTAAATTCAGCACAAATAGATTTTTATAAAATGCTAGTCAGTCAGTTGATCAGACACACCCTTAAGTGCTCTGAGCTTAAAAGTGTTTTTCAGATCTATCATAGTAGTATTTGGATTTAGACCCGTACTCTTCCCAGGAAGGTAATGGAGTTCAGTGGAGTGTAATCAGGGACTACGAATAAAAGCTAGTTCAAGGATACATCATGGTTTGTTCTTTATACCAAGGAAATGATACATAAATATTCTAGGAGAATTTCAAGATCTGGATCTGAGTAGTAACTGAATATAGTTATTTTTGTTCTGTCTTTTTGTGATGTCTTATTTATTTGATAAGAAAATTATCTTGTCTGCTCCTTGTCTATGGATGTATACAAGTAGCAACCCCTAGGAAGTAATAAAATCCCAAGTCATTATATTGTACATTATGGAGTAAAAAAAGGAAGAAGATAGATTTCATCATCTGGTCTTGTATTGGCCTGGGAAGGATATTTCACTAGTTGATTCCCCCAAAATATTGAGCATCCATTTTCAGCAAATGCAATTCTATGCTTGTTACACAGACACTTTTTCCAAATTTATTCAGGTCCGTTGGTTCAAACTTGATTCAGGTCTGTTCCTCAACAGAGAAATGCTTTGCAATGATTTTTTTTTTAAGATTATATGCTGTTCTTTGAGTGTGCTGACCTGCAGTTTTCCAATCAAGTCGATAAAATTAGGAGATTTGTAATGCACCTGGTAGGATAGGGTCACAAACTAATAAAAGGGATAGTAAAACGGACCCCATTGTACTGTTGCTCACAGCTTGCCTCATTTATTCTTTAACCACTTCAGCCCCAGACCATTTTGCTGGTCAAAGACCAGGCCACTTTTTGCGATTCGGCACTGAGTCGCTTTAACTGACAATTGCATGGTCGTGCGACGTGGCTCCCAAACAATATTGACGTCCTTTTTTTCCCACAAATAGAGCTTTCTTTTGGTGGTATTTGATTACCTCTGTGGTTTTTATTGTTTACGTTATTATCAAAAATAGAGCGACAATTTTGAAAAAAAAACAATATTTTTTACTTTTTGCTATAATAAATATCCCACAAAAATATATATATAAAAAAACATAATTTTTTCCTCAGTTTAGGCCCATACGCATTCTTCTACATATTATTGGTAAACAAATCTCAATAAGCGTTTATTGATCGGTTTGCGCAAAAGTTGGACAAGAAGACCTGACTTGCAGTCTCCGCTCTAATTCGTCCCAAAGGTGTTCTATCGGGTTGAGGTCAGGACTCTGTGTAGGCCAGTCGATTTCCTCCAGCCCAAACTCGCTCATCCATGTCTTTATGGACCTTGCTTTGTGCACTATGTGGAGCATTCTTTGTCTTTGAGCCTAACATCAAGGATCCCCCAGCGGGATGATTCCTTCTATGGCCCTCTGAGACCTCGTACACACGACTGAGGAACTCGACGGGCGAAACACATTGTTTTCCTCGTCGAGTTCCTTGTTAGGCTGTCGAGGAACTCGACAAGGCAAGTTTCTCCGTCAAGGAAAAAGAAGACATGCTCTCTTTTTGGCTCCTCAACAGTTTCCTCGTCTAAAAATGTACACACGACCGGTTTCCTCGGCAAAAAAAAAATCCCAGCAAGTTTCTTGCTGTTTTTTGCAGAGAATCTCGGTCGTGTGTATGAGGCCTGAGGCCCCGTACATACGACCGAGTTTCTCGGCAGAATTCACCCAGAAACTCGGTTCAGAGCTGAATTCTGCCGAGAAACCCGGCTGTGTGTACACTTTCGGCCGAGGAAGCCGACGAGGTTGTTCTATGGGAGAACTCGGCCCGCCAAGCTCCTCGGCGGCTCCAGGACTGAACACGCCGAGGAACTCGATGTGTTTGGCACGTCGAGTTCCTCGGCCGTGTGTACGGGGCCTGAGAGTCTGCAGGATCACTGGTTAAAGGTCCTGGCAGGGTAATCAGCCAAAAACATCACTGGTCTTTTATAAAAAGAGGTCCAATACTGCTGGTAAGCAAGCATTTGTGTCATATAAGGTAGCGGTGTCTTTGGTGGTCAGCTGCACATGGAACTATACTTTGACTGTGTGTTACTCTGACTGGGATTCACATGTAAATTAGTGTCTGCGAGCTCAACTGACAACTTTTTTGGTATCACCTATTGGGAATTCTCCTTCTATGTTGGACTAGCCATTACTAGTAAAAAAAAATAATATGCCATAAATCTATTTCCTATTTTTTTTACCAAAAATATGTAGAAGAATACATATTAGCCTAAACTGATGAAGATTTTTTTTTTACATTTTTTGTGGGATATTAATTATAGCAAAAATAAAAAAATATACTGTATTTTTTGGCGTATAACACTCACTTTTTTACCCTGAAAATAGAGGGTAAACTGTTCCTGCGTGTTATGCCCAGTGGGCCGTGGAAAGTTTTTTTCCTGAAACTTCTCTCTTAAAGTAAGGATGCTTGTTATACTCCTGTGCATGTTATACGCCAATAAATACGGTAGTTGTTTTTTTTTTAAATTGTCGCTCTTTTTTATTTATAGTGCAAAAAATAGAAACTACAGAGGTGATCAAATACCACCAAAAGAAAGCTCTATTTGTGGGAAAAAAAATGTCAATTTTGTTTGGGTACAACTTCACACGACCGCGCAATTGTCAGTTAAAGTGACCCAGTGCCGAATCGCAAATGATGGCCTGGTCATTAAGGGGGGAAATCTTCTGGTCCTTAAGTGGTTAATAACTCATAAACCATAATTATTGAACTGTATGTCAAGCCAAAAGCTTTTTTTTCTAATAGCACGAAAATGAGTATATAAGTTGTATAAAATAATCAAATTATTATTATTATTATATATCTTAAAACCACTTTGTAACAAAATCATTAAAAGCATTAACAAAACTAGTTGAATGGTGCAAAGAGATCAGTCCTTCTGTTATTACATAAAGTCAGGGGCGGACTGACCATTGAGTCACTCGGGCACTGCCCAAGGGCCCCATGGCACTAGGGGACCCCATCAGGGTTGCCAAGCTCAGCAAAACCAGGGACAGTATGTAAAAATCTATGTTTTTTTTTTTACATCTGTCCCTGATATGTCCGAAACCGACATGCTTTTGGTGTGAAAATCCCAAGATTTTAGCTGCACTGCCTCCTGGCGTGGTGGCCATCTGTAAGTCCAGGGGCCCCATAATCTTCTATTGCCCAGGGGCCCCATGAGTTGTCAGTCCGCCCCTGCATAAAGTCAAATATGACTAATATCCTTGCTCCATGCAACTGGGTTGTTGTTTAAATGCTTTTAACGATTTTGTTGAGTAAAATAATAAAAAAAATGATTTTATGAACTAATAACTGATTGGATTTTTTGTACAAATTAGATGGCATAAAATGTCCAACTCCCAATCTACGAGAAAAATACATTTTTACAAATTGTCAATTTAGGGATGTGAGTATCGTACTTATAAACACATGGAGCCAGATTCACAACCAGCGGGCGCAACTTAACTTTTCCGATTTAAGTTACACCGCCTAAGTGCCCGATCCACAAAGCACTTACCTGGAAATTTGCAGCGGTGTAACTTAAATCCGTCCGGCGCAAGGCGGGCCCAATCGAATGGGGCGAGTCCCATTTAGATTAGGCGCGCTCCCGCGCCGGACGTACTGGGCATGCTCCGTCGGGTAAATTACCCGACGTGCATTGCGCTAATTGACGTCGCACCGACGTCATTTGCTTAGACGTTAACGTAAATGGCGTCCAGCGCCATTCACGGACGTCTTACGCAAACGACGTTGATGTTTAAATTTTGACGCGGGAACAACGGCCATACTTGCCATGGCTTAAGAGAACTAGGGCTCAGCCCTAGTTTTACGCGGCGTAACTCAATGGAAACTACGTAGATTTAGATCGACGGGCCGTTCGGGACGTTCGGGGATCGCCGTAAGTCTTCATTTGCATATTCTACGCCGGCCGCAATGGCCTCTCCACCTAGCGGCCGGCCTAGAATTGCATCCTTAAGATCCGACAGTGTAATTCAATTACACCTGTCGGATCTTAGGGCTAGCTATGCGTAACTGATTCTATGAATCAGTCGCATAGTTAGAAACAGAGATACGACGGCGTATCAGTAGATACGCCGTCGTATCTCGTTTGTGAATCTGGCCCATGGTGACCATTTTTTTTTATATATATCTCAATTTAATAGGAAGCCAGTATAAATTTCAACTTTCAGTATCCTTAAAAAATTAAATCTCAATTTCACTGAAGTATTTTTGAGCATTCATGCCAAAATCTCTGTAACTGCTCAATGATTAATTTTTTTTTTTTTTCTATAGAAAAGGGAAAAAGTAATTTCCACAGTCAAACTTTACCTAGTAGAGCAAAAAGTTACTAGACACACAGCGAGTCAGCACTTGTGTCATTTTCCACTTCTAAGGAAACCTTGACAATATTGGTCAGGACTTTTCTTATTATGTTCCATTTAATTTTCTATTATAAAAAAAAAAAGGAATTCAGAATTGGTTTCACTAGGGCTGCCTCGCTCCCTTTGGAGGACTGTCATAAACACGTCTGCCAATTCATTTCCCCTGCTACAACATTAAAAACATTACAAATCCTAGAGCATGTCAGAAATCCTTCAAAATTATTAGAAATGGTAATCGTCTGAAAATAATACATAATTGTTGGAACACTTTAGTTAATTGATACGCTTCCCAGGCCAGGAAAATGGGATAGTGGGACTATTTTTCTACATCACTGAAACCTGTCCTAGAAGCACTAGAGTGCCCAAAATAATTAAGTATTTTAGCTAGAAGATTAACTTAATGCATAGCTTGGTACATGAGCTCTGGAAAGCACTGACGGATATACTGAGAGAAAATCTCTACTCCCCTGGTGATTTCCATTATAGTCTGTCTTGGGTAACCCCACTTTCATCTGTTTTTGCTTTCACTAAAACCTGAGTGATTTAGAGAATGGTTATGAGTTTTAAAAGGTTTTGTGACAACAGAAATTTCATAATACCTTGATGGTGTCGATCTTTACATTATACAACAGTTGCATTTATAGATGAGATGATTGTGAAGAAACTGGTATTAAAAGCAGAACACCAAGCAAACAACTACCGTATATACTCGAGTATAAGCCGACCCGAATATAAGCCGAGGCACCTCATTTTACCATAAAAAAATGGGAAAACGTATTGACTTGAGTATAAACCTAGGGTGTCCGTCTGCATGCCTCACTGTGCCTCACTTTGCCTCACTGTGTCCATGTGCATGCCTCACTGTGCCCATGCCTCACTGTGCCCATGTCTAGACTGATGTTTAGCATGGGAGTCTATGGAAGGGGCGCCCGGCTTTGAAAAATCGGTGCTCCCCAGCTGTAGGTTCCCCAGACAACAAACTTTGCACACTTGTAGAGGAAGAGTGGGGCTACATGTGTGCCAAAATAGAGTCCAGGGGACCTACGGCCGGCCAGTACCGGGTCCCCAAAGTCCGGGAGATCAGGCACAAAAAGGTGACTCGAGTATAAGCCGAGGGGGGCATTTTCAGCACAAAAAAATGTGCTGAAAAACTCGGCCTATACTCGAGTATATACGGTAAGTACTTGATTGAAATATGTACAGGCATACCCCACTTTTAAGTACACAATGGGGTTTATTTACTATCGCTGGAGAGTGCAAAATCAGGCTCACTTCTGCATAGAAACCAATGAGCTTGCAGGTTTTATTATTGGGCTGAAGAAGTTGGGGTTAGACGCTCATTGGTTTCAATGCAGAAATGAGCCTGATTTTGCACTTTCCAGCGATAGTAAATAGACCCCATTGTGTGCTTAAAAGTGGGGTATGCCTGTACAAGTTATAATACAGATATACCCAAAACCTTTTTTTTAAGAATTTTAGATGGAGCTAAAGAGTAAGAAAAACGCTGGTGGGTTTTACTTCCTCTTTATTCCCCTGCAAAGTAAAAGCATAATGGGCTAGTATCAGTGGTGTATTTAGGTTTTGTGCTGCCCTAGGCCTGACTAAACTCATGCACCCTCTCATTTAAATATGACACACCCCTTCCTGTCAAGGTCACACCCCTTCCTGTTTAACCACTTTAGCCCCGGAAGAATTTACCCCTTTCCTGACCAGAGCACTTTTTGCAATTCGGCACTGCATCACTTTAACTGACAATTGCGTGGTCGTGCGACATTGTACCCAAACAAAATTGATGTCCTTTTTTCCCCTCAAATATAGCTTTCTTTTGGTGGTATTTGATGACCTCTGTTTTTTCTATTTTTTGCACTATAAACAAAAAAATAAGTTGGCAATTTTGAAAAGAAAAAGCAATTATTTTTACTTTTTGCTATAATAAATATCCCCCGAAAATATATATAAAAAATAAATAAAAAATTATTTCTCAGGTTAGGCCGATATGTATTCTTCTACATATTTTTGGTAAAACAATCACAATGAATCAGTAACAGCCCTAATATAAATATATCTCATACAGTAAGTTCTGCCCATTGTAAAGAAAAGAGAAAACCATTACACATGCAGATGACATTGGAAGCTATGACCTTGATGCTCTAATAGTAAGTGTCCATTTTGTGGAGTCATCCCAAGCTTTACTGATATACTAGTATGAACCTTATTACTGTTTACAGAAAGTCAATTTAAACTGAAAAACATTCCAGTACACGTAGAATTGGCTTCTATTATCAAAAATGCACCAAGGCAGAGCTCCAGACATAAAACAACTGAAGACTTCTAAATTGCATCTTTGTTGCACAAAACACCAAGGGTAAATCGGACTCCCCAGTGGTACTCCTGGAGCAATCATACCACTACTGCCATCTATGGTTTTATTAATGGGCACATTCCTGTCTTCTCAACCACTGCGCTAAACATCTAAGAGCTCTCTGGTTGGTTTGTGGTGGAGTGTTCTCCGTTATCAGAAAAGGTAAATGGGTTTTAGCCAAAATGGGAATTAACAATTAATGGATTCTCATATTTTCACACCTCTCTATCTCTCTTATATTGCACAAGCCTGACTGTAAAATTGAAATTGGTTTCCCAGGGACTATTTTCATGCTGAATCCTATTTTTCAAATGTCAGAAAGGTAAGTAGATAGCAGGGATTTCAGCACAGCATCACCTATCATAGAAAACCCTGGAATAAAGTTTCAATTACATTTGGCCTGTGTGGATGGATAGAGTGTGAAGTCCATTTTACAGAGAAGTATTACACTATATTTAGAGGTTGAATCTCTTTGTTACCCTCCAGCTTGTCTTTTATTTTCATTAAACAGAATAAAGATATCATACAGCAGGTTCAGCAGCATGCAGTCTGTCGATCCATTTAATACCAGGGGATAAAAAATGAAATATGAAAGCTGAAATTTCACTTGTTGAGCTAATTACTGAGGAAATTAAGATTACCTTCAAGGTATAACATATGACACCTTTTAAGTAAGGTCATGTTTAACATTTTGATGCCCAGCTATGTTGTGTATCACATTAAATATCTGTGAGTTCCAAGGCTTTGCATTTGAAAATACTTGTAGTTTACTCTATTGACAGCCCATGCCGGTCCATAGAGTTTACTTTATTGACAGCCCATGCCGGTCCATAGAGTTTACTCTATTGACAGCCCATGCCAGTCCATAGGCCCCATACACACGAGAGAATTTATCCACGAATACGGTCCAGCGGACCGTTTCCACGGATAAATCCTCTCGAGGATTTCCACGGATTTCTATGCGATAGAGTGTACACACCATCGCATTGAAATCCGCTCCGAAATCCTCTGGTGATGACGTGTCGCGCCGTCGCCGCGATTATGACGCGGCGACGTGCGCGACGCTGTCATATAAGGAATTCCACGCATGCGTCGAATCATTACAACGCATGCGGGGGATCCCTTCGGACGGATGGATCCGGTGAGTCTATACAGACCAGCGGATCCATCCGTTGGGATGGATTCCAGCAGATGAATATGTTTGGCATGTCAGCAAATATTCGATCTGCTGGAATCCATCCCAGGGGAGATATATCCGCGGAAACAGATCCGCTGGCGTGTACACACCATAGGATCTATCCGCTGAAACCCATCTGCTGGGATTTTTCAGCGGATGGATTCTATGGTGTGTACGGGGCCATAGAGTTTACTCTATTGACAGCCCATGCCGGTCCATAGAGTTTACTCTATTGACAGCCCATGCTGGCCCATAGAGTTTACTCTATTGACAGCCCATGCCTGTCTGTGACTACTCATTGCATAAACCCTGTGAGATAGAAGAGTGTAGTCACTCCCCACTCTCCAGCAGCATTTACTTGCACACCTCCCAACTTTTTGAGATGGGAATGAGGAACGCCTATCAGGAAAAGTATGCAGGGATAGGACACACCCCCTTAAAGGAGACTTGTACAAAAAACAAGATTAGTTAAGCCCACAAGTGCCCTTTTTACCACTACTATTTCTTTATATTAGCTTTTGGAATTTACAAATGCAGCAATTTAGAAATCAGATGAAAGGTTTAGCTCTGAGAAACACTTTTTGATAGATAAAATATGCATGTTATACACATCTATATAGATCAGGCCAAAATGAGGGACACATGAAGAGAAATGAGGGACAGATGGACATTTCTCCAAATCAGGGACAGTCCCTCGAAATCAGGGACAGTTGGTAGCTATGTTTACGTGCTTTCCGTTTGCTCCTGCACATCCCTGTTTGACCGCTAAGAGTGAAGAGAAGAAGTCCTAATAAGCATGTTTGGTAAATTGGAACTTGAATTGAGTTAAAGTGGGAGTGAACTCCCATGTATGATGTTTACCTATAGGCAGGCCTATAATAAGGCTTACCTATAGATACAGTGCATATCTCCTGTGCATCGTTCAGGAGATATTTACTTTAGATACAGCCGCTGACATCACCGGCGCACGCACTCTGGAGGAACGGCATACCTGTGTCGTTCCTTCAGACCTGTGACAAAATAGCGACTATGCTTTAGAGTGACGTCATCGCCGACTCTGCCATTCATATCGCCGAAGCCCACAAACCCAGAAAGAAGGCCAGGTGAAGATGGAAGTGCCTTCAGCAGCAACAGCACGTCACTGGAGAGCTTTGTTTTCAGGTAAGTCTGTCATAATGTGCTAGTTATGCAATAGATGACTTAAACTGCCCGTAGCACTTTTTTTTTATGCGGTTTTCCAGTCCCCATGTGACATAACTGAGCCAATCACCAACACTATTGCTGCCACATGGGAAGAAGGAGTGAGTCACATGCTACCCAAGCACAGAGAATTTCTCTTCAATTCCAGCAACTAAGGCCTCGTACACACGACCGTTTTCCTCGACAGACTCCATCAAGAAACTTGGTGGGAGAGCTTTTTTTGCCGAGGAAAACGGTCGTGTGTATGTTTTTCATCGAGGAAACTGTCGAGGAACTTGACGAGAAAAAAAGAGAACAAGTTCTCTTTCTCCTCAACGGAAGTCTCAATTTCCTCATCGTGTTCCTCGTTGGGCTGGTTTTCGACGAGAAACACATTTTTGTGTATGCTAAGAAACCCGCGCATGCTCAGAATAAAGTATGAGACGGGAGCGCACCTTCGGTAAAAGTAGCGTTTGTAATGGAGATAGCACATTTGTCACACTGTAACAGTCTGAAAAGTGCAAATTGTCTCTTACGAAACTTTTACTTAACACGCAGTAACATGGGATTAGCAAAAGCAGCCCCAAGGGTTGTGCCAGTGGAATCGAACTTCCCCTGCTGTTGTATGTGTTCTACGTCACCGCGTTTGAGAACGAGGAGATTTGATCTTGACAGTGTGTACGAAAAGAAAGCTTGTCAAGTTTCTCCACAAGCCTGACAAGGAACTCGTCAAGGAAAACAATGTTTAATTTACGACAAGTTCCTCGGTCGTGTGTACAAGGCCTTATCATAGCAGCAGAAAAGACATTGGGGTTGATTTACTAAAACTGGAGAGTGCAAAATCTGGCGCAGCTGTGCATTAGAGCCAATCAGCTTCTAACTTCAGCTTGTTCAATTAGGCTTTGACAAAAAAAAAGTCAGCTGATTGCTTTCTCTGGAGAGCTGCACCAGATTTTGCGCTCTCCAGTTTTAGTAAATCAAACCCCATATAATATTAGTGGGTAATAGTGAGGTTAAAGCCAGTACTTTTGTTTCTAGTTTTAGGATGTGTAAAGTTTAGAACCTCATCTGCTTTTTTTTTTCTTAATTATTGTTGTCTGTCTTTTTTTTCTGGGGAATTTGCCCTCTCTATTTTTCCTTGTGGCCATTTTTAACAGAACAGAAAGGGATGGAAAACCCTCAATTGCACAGTTATTATCATAGAAGGTTACAAGGAGTTTTTCAGCTAGGAAATTTCTTCTGATTTCCAATGTCACTTTGAATTTCATGAGACTAAGCACTCATTCACATCTATGCATTGTTCTGCTTGTTCAACATACTTAACCACATTCCTTCTGATTGTCTCTGTTCACATTTGTAAGCGCATTTACCTAACACTCTATGCCTGATGCTCAAAAAAGTACATCAACTTTTTTTGAGTGTATTCAGGTGTTCTGCGTTGCATAGACATCAAAGGGAGTGCATTTTAACGCGGGATATGTGCTTTTTGCACCCATTTTTATGCCTGGAGAAATACTCTTGTCTTATAGAGCTGTTCTCTTGCCCAGCCAAGGAAGCAAATGGCTGAAGCTTGATACACATATGCAAAATTGTCCGGAAAAAAAAAGATTACAACTCATAAAAAAGATTAACTTAAATTCGTGAACAATATAGAGGATGGTATAAGCAGCTCAATTTCAATATTTGCGGATGATACAAAGCTAAGCAGGGCAATAACGTCTGTGCAGGATGCAAAAACCTTACAAGAAGACCTAAATAAAATAATGGGTTGGGCAACTATATGGCAAATGAGGTTTAATGTTGAAAAATGTAAGGTAATGCATTCAGGGGCTAAACAATCCGAATACATGCTACTCACTAGGGGGGAACCTCTGGGGCAATCCAGGATGGAAAGGGATCTGGGGGTCTAAGTAGATGACAGGTTCAGCAATAGCATGCAATGCCAAGCTGCTGCAAGCAAAGCCAGCAAAATATTAGCATGCATTAAAAAGGGAATTTGCTCCAGAGACAAAACAATAATTCTCCCACTCTTTAAGACTCTGGTCAGGCCACATCTTGAGTATTCCATCCAGTTCTGGGCACCAGTCCTCAAAAAGGATGTGCTGGAACTGGAGGGGACTAGGGGATCTCAGCAATAGGGAACTGAGGCTACAAGCTTTGAACATATTCTCTTTGGAGAAGAGATGCTTGAGAGGGGATATGATAGCAATATACAAATACCTCAATGGTGACTCTAGCATTGGGAAAAATACTTTTTAGTGAAAAGGGAGTTTAAAAAGACAGATGGCCATTCACAGAAATTGAAATATAAGCAGTTTAACTGGAATCTAAGTATAGAGGGTTCTTTACTGTCAGAGTGCTTCCACAAGTACAAGCTGTGGTATCAGCAGGGAGTGCCGATCATTAAAAAAAAAAAAAAAAAAAACATTAGATGGGCATCTTAATGATCACAACATACAGGGATATAGAATGTACTATTGACATAAACACATACACACACACACCACAGGCTGAACTGAATGGACTGGTGTTTTTTTTCAATCTTTTTTCAACCTTGCCGACTATGTAACTAAGTACTCTAAATCATTTAACACTGTATATATGCAGGTTGAAGCCCCAGGAGTACCTAGGCACAGGAACTGCAATTCTATTTTTCAGGATGAACTAAAGAAAAAAAAAAAGGAATATTTTTTTGGGTAATGCTTAGGCACAATTAAAGCTGAACTAAACTCCCCAATATACTCCCCTCTGCATTCCAGTGATGCAACTGTGCCAGGTTTTCGGCATCTTAATTATCTGGTGGGGGAATGCATGCTGAGCTGGGCATGTGCGGCTCAGTGTACATTCAATAGAAAACTTCAAGCAGACAAGTTAGGTTCGTATTGCATAGCATGTCTCTTCTGCAATAAAGAGTTGCCAACTCAAAAAGTTACCTTCAGTTGTATTTACCATTTCTAACTTGATGTTCCCTATAAGATAAAAACTGTTCACTTGTTGACCATATACTGTATGTTAATGCAATATACAGTAGTTACATGGTTGATAATATTATACAAGGCACATCTAGTTTAAACCACATGTGTATGTATGCATTTAAGTCTCTTTTTCGCGAAACCCCTGTATATTATGGTACCTTAGTTTAGTGTTTTTTTTTTAGTTTATTTTCATTTTAGTTTAAATTACCCTTTACATACCGTATTTATCCGCGTATAACACACACAGGCATATAACACACGCCCTAACTTTAAGATTGAAGTATCAGGAAAAAAAACTTTCCACAGCCCCCTGCGTATATCACGCAGGCACAGTTTACCCTCTATTTTCAGGGTAAAAAAGTGAGTGTTATAAGAAATACAGTAATTTAAAATTAAACCTTGTTTCATTCAATACCAAATTGAGGTTGTGGGGTTGGTTTTCTAAAGGCAAATAGATGGTGCACTTTGTAAAGCAAGGGCAGTTGCTCCAGAGCTTAGTAAATGAGCAAAGGCTACACAATCATGTGCAAGGAACATAAAAAAAAAGCATTTTTGCTTGCACATGATTGGATGATGGAAGTCAGCAGAGTTTCTTCTCATTTACTAAGCTCTGGAGCAACTGGCACAGTCATTTTTCTTTTAGTAAATCAACCCCTGTGTGTCATCGGCAGGAACCTTAGAGTAAATAGTTTATTACAGTTACTATAGGCCCATTTGCACATTTGATCATATCCCCTCTTAAAGTGGAGGTTCACCCGGAAATAACATTTTTTACCCTTAGATTCCTGCTCATTTTGTCTAGGGGAATCGGCTAGTTGTTTTAAAATCGAAGCTGTACTTACCGTTGTAGAGAGCGATCTTCTCCGCCGCTTCCGGGTATGGGTCTTCGGGAGCGGGCGTTCCTTTTTTGATTGACAGTCTTCCGACAGGCTTCCGACGGTCGCATCCATCGCGTCGCGATTTTCCGAAAGTAGCCGAATGTCGGTGCCGCATAGAGCCGCACCGACGTTCGGCTTCTTTCAGCTACTCGTGACGCGATGGATGCGACCGTCGGAAGCCTGTCGGAAGACTGTCAATCAAGAAGGAACGCCCGCTCCCGAAGACCCATACCCGGAAGCGGCGGAGAAGATCGCTCTCTACAACGGTAAGTACTGCTCGGATTTTAAAACAACTAGCCGATTCCCCTAGACGAAATGAGCATCAATCTACGGGTAAAAAAATTTTTATGGGTGAACTCCCGCTTTAAGTGCCTCTTCTCCAGTGTGAATAAATAAAAATTTTGTAACTGCCCCTCCCCCCCTCCTCCTTATTAATTGTGTTACCCTTCTCTAAACTCTTTCTAATTCAATGACATCCTTTCTGTAGGTCGGTGTCCAAAAATAATCTAGATATTGAAGATGAGGCCAAACCAGTGCTTTATCTCTTGAATATATGCTTTTTTTTTTTTAATACATGAGAGCAATATGCTATTTTTTGGGGATGCATCTTGGCATTGCATGCTCTTGTGTTGACTGTGACCTACAAGGACCCCCAAATATTTTCCCATGACTGATTTTCCTACAGTATTCCCGCCTAATTAATATTTTGCATGTGTATTTTTAGCACCCAAGTGCATAACTTTACATTTTCAGTGCTGAACCGCATCTGCCATGTAGCTGTCTATCCCCCTATTCTATCAGGGCCCTTGTATAACGCTGCTTTATCCAGGACAACATTTATTTATTTATATAAGTTGGTATAATTAGCAAAAACTGAAATTTAACTCATAATTACAACTTCAGTTTCAATAATAAACACATTCAACAACAAGACATAGCCCTGTAGCACACCACTCACAACTAGGGGTGCAACGGATCGTCATTGATCCGTGATCCGCACGGATCAATGACTTCGGATCGGCACACACGTGATCCGTGGCGTGCCGCGGGACTGCAGAGCAAAGTGGTAAAAAAACACATTGAAATTGTCTCCGCTGTTTGCACACAGCCCCGCCTGCTCCTAACCACGCTGTGATAGACAGAATGCGTGTCCAATGCGCTGATGTGTTTTGTCTATTACAACGTGGGCTTAGGAGGAGGTGGGGCTGTGTACGAGCAGGAGTGGAGACGTTTAAACATACGGGCGGTGAGTTCAGTTAGTTCCTAGCAGAGACAATGTGCTGCTGCTGTCCATCCGTTCCCCCCACACTTCTCCCTGCTGGCTCTGATAACCCCCCCCCCTCCCGTCCGTCCGTTCCCCCCCCTCCAGCTGCAGTCCGTTCCCCCCCTCCCTCCCCCCAGCTGCCATCCGTCCGTCCGTTCCCCCCCCCCCCTCCAGCTGCCTTCCATCCGTTCGTTCCTCCTCCCCCAGCTGACGAGTCTCCTGTCCTTGCTGCAAATAGCACACAGTGAGATGGGTAAGCTATGCTCTTCCCATCTCAACTGTGAGGACTGTTTTTGGAGCTGACAGGGTTAACAAAGAGAACCTGTCACCTTCAATTGCTATGACACAGGGAATTGTTTTCTCTTGTGTAATAGCAATAAAGTTAAATGTAAAAAAAAAAAGAAATAATTCAATTAATAAAAAAATAAGTAATTAAAAAGTAAAGAAGAAGAAAAATATTAAAAATAAGAAACGACAAGCTACAAAAAAAAAAAAAAAAAGTGATAATGTAATAAAAAAAAAAGAAGAAACAAAAAATATTTGAACTAACCGTGCCGCCCCTGCCATCCAACTGCTATTCTCCGGGGGGTGGTTCGGTTGGTGGGGAGGGGGTGCATTGCAAAACCTGGCCTTGGGGTGGCAGGGAAAGGAAATCCAGCCCTGCTGGCTGCCCTCTCACTTCTTCCACCCTGGCGAGGCGGCAATTTGGGGCACAGGGAGGCGGCAATTTGGGGCACAGGGAGGCGGCAATTTGGGGCACAGGGAGGCGGCAATTTGAGGCACAGGGAGGCGGCAATTTGAGGCACAGGGAGGCTGCAAATTTTTTTTTTGCTGAAAAATGATCCGATCCGTGACTCCTGATCCGAGGAACGATCCGAACCGTGAGTTTTTTGATCCGTTGCACCCCTACTCACAACCTTGGACCATTAGGAGAATGAGTCATTTATCATTGTTCTCTGGTCCCGTTTATGTAACCAGTTTCCTATCCATGTACATACAATTTCTTTCACACCGATAGACCTTAATTTGCAAATTAAACATTCATGAGATACAGTATTGAACGCTTTAGCAAAATCCAGATATACTATATCCACTGGTCTTCCTGTCTAAATGTCTACTTGCTTCCTAATATAATGATACCAGGTTGGTCTGATGAGAACGGTCTTTCATGAATCCATGCTGGTTGTAACTTATGATACCTCTTTTGCAGACAAATTCTTGTATATATTCTCTTACCATTCCCTCTATTACTTTAAATACTATTGACCCTGGGCTGACTTGTTTGTAGTTTATGGGTATACATCTCAAACCTTTTTTAAATATTGATACCACATTTGATTTTTACCAATCAATTGGGACCATTCCAGTCAGTAAAATGCTTGATAGCCTTATTCTTTTAATGTTAGCTCTTAGGCCGCGTATACACGGTCGTTCCAAACCTCTGAGAATGGACCGAAGTTCAGTTTCATCAGTCCAAACCGACCGTGTGTATGGCCCATCGGTCTGTTGTCCTTCGGTCCAAAATTTTAAAACATGCTTTAAAATCTAACCGATGGACCGCTGACCGATCGGTCCAAACCGATGGTTAGTACAGAAAAGCATCGGTTTAAAACCCGCGCATGCTCAGAATCAAGTCGACACATGCTCGTAAGCATTGAACTTCGTTTTTTTCAGCACGTCGTGTGTTTTACGTCACCGCGTTCTGACCCGATCGGTTTTTGGAATGATGGTGTGTACACACATCAGACCGTCAGGCCACTTCAGCGGTGAACCGATGGAAATGGCCCGTCGGACCATTCTCATCGGTTTGGATCGACCGTGTGTACGTGGCCTTATGTTTTAACCTCCCTGGCGGTAAACCCGAGCGTGACTCGGGGTTGGTTTTCAATGATAGGATCGGTATCCCCGAGTCACGCTCGGGGTGGACGTGCAGAGTGTGCAGCGGCGCGGCTTACCTTCTCGCTGGATCCACAGGCAAGTTGCTTACCTTGTCCCTGGATCCAGCGATGCCACCCCGCTGTGTGAGCGAGCGGGACCTCGCTCGATTCACAGTCTCCCTGTGTGCCGCCGATCTCCGTTCCCTGCGACGTTACGACGCACGGGAGCGGAGAACGGCGCCAAATTCAAAAAAGTAAACAAACACTTTACATACAGTATACTGTAATCTTATAGATTACAGTACTGTATGTAAAAAATACACACACCCCTTGTCCCTAGTGGTCTGCCCAGTACCCTACATGTACTTTTATATAATAAAAAATGTTCTTTCTGCCTAAAAACTGTAGATTGTCCAAAAGTGTCCCTTTATGTCAAAAATGGTTTTAGATCAGCTAGAAAGAAGCGATAATAAATTACAATCACTTGCAGAAATGTGCGATAGCGATTTGTGGGGAAATTCGTCATAAAAATAAATAAATAATGACAGCGACAATTCTGCAACTGAGCAAATTTCAGTGATTTTGAGTTGATTACATTATTGAATAATTTTTATTATAATTATATTATTATTTGTTATAATTATTTATAATTATTTATTATATTATAATTTTTAATTTTGTTTAAAAAAAAAAAATCATACCCGGGATGCCTACAAGACTCTTGCTTGGTCAGATTTAAGTGAGTTATTTCTAAAAATTACAGGCCTACAGTATAAAACGCCAAATTTCCTTGCAAAATAATTGTACCACTTTTGGTACATAATTCCAGACAGAATCATACCACCAGGGAGGTTAAAGTCAGTTGGGACTGAATCCCAATCAGCTGCAGCCGTGGAATTCCCTGCCCATGGCCATGTGGCCAAATTAGATCAATGATGTCACCAACATCCCCGTTCTTTTGTTACACAAAGATGTGTGGTGAGGAATTCCACTGCCGCAGTTGATTGGGATGGTAGACTGCTGCCACAGTTTCAAGCCAAGCACAGAACCTTAGCTTATTTTATGGGGTTAATTTACTAGTGCAGTTGCCCTCTGCAAGTGCAATTGCTCCAGAGCTTAGTAAAGGAGGTAAAACTTCACTTTGCAAAGAATAGCCAATCACATGCAAAAAAAAAACATTTTTAATTGCACATGATTGGATGATGTAAGTCAAAAGAGCTTCTGCTTGTTTACTAAGCTGTAGAGAAACTGCTCTTGCAAAGTGCACAGTTAATTTTCCTTTAAATCAACCCCTTAGTACTAAAAAAAAAGTAATGGCTGTGTGGGGTGATCTGGTTGAGGTGGCTCAGGTATAGTTCTTAGGTGGAGGTGGGGTAGGCTTCTCTGAATAAATTAGTTTTCTGGGATCACCTGAAAGTGCACAGAGTAAGGGCTGACCAGACATACTAGGGTAGTGAGCATGGGAGGAGGTAACAAGGGAGGTAGAGAGCAGGAGGTCCTGGGAGGAGCGAAGAGGATGACTTGGGTGACTGATAACTGCAGATGAGGTTGGTGATGTAGCTGGGGACGATGTTGTGGATGGTCTTGTATGTTGTGGATATTATTTTGAGTTTTATATGATGGGGTAGTAAAATCCAGTGAAGGAATTGGCAGAGAGGAGAAGCAGTCACAGATCGTTAGAAGGTGTATGAGTCTAGCATATAAAGAACAAAAAGGGGCAAGCTTAACACTAGTTATTGGCCAGATACATTAAATGGCCAGCCATGGATCATTCCCTGTACGTTGTTGTGTAATGTTATATGTTGTGTCATGTTTGTGTGTTCTTGTATGTGGTATTTAATCCATTGCTAAAATTGACACTAGTCACTTTTTAGTGTAACTGCACTTTTCTATTCATGGTTCCCTGACTTTGTTCAGAAATCTTTTGGATTTATTAATAAAACTTTGATATTTTTAATAAGATTCGATTGATCTATTTACTGTTGCCACTGGTAACCCTTTCCTTGTGTTCTATGCTCATTGTTCTTTCTGTATGAGTCTAGCAGCAGCAGTCATAATAGACCACCAGGAGACATGTTGTGCTAGCAGGACCAGCGTGGAATGCAGGACCCGTGAGTGATGTCAACAAAAAGCAGGCCAGCAAACACCGCAGGTATCCGTAAACGAAGAAAAAGGGGACGCATTTCGGAGCATGCAATTGGTTTCTTGTTCGTGCCAATTGGCGAATGACAAAAAAAGGGGTGAGACACATTTCAGAGCATGCAATTGGCTCCTTCTTTATGCCATGAAGAAGGAGCCAATTCCATGCTTTGAAACGCATCCTGTCCCTTTTTGGCAATAAGAAATCTTGGGATTTCTGTACTTAGAAGCACCTTCTGCTTGTTTTTTATTTGCCAGAGAATTTCTTCACATCCTTGGAGTGCTGCACAAGTGTTATCCAAGCCATCTGTTTGCCTGATCTACACTACCACATGCAGACTATTATCTCTGCTTAGTCCTGTTATCCAGACTGCCCTTCTACCCATCCATTTAGCCATAATAGACTGAAAGGGGGATAGCCCGTTTAAAGGAAGGTCAGTAAGGAGGGAGTTGCAGTAGTCCAGATGGGAAATGAACAAGGAGGGAATACGTTGCTTTGTGGTGTCGTTAAGAAGGGGCGAATTCTGGAAATGTTGCGGAGGTTGACAGAGCAATACGTGGCCAGTGATTGGATGTGGGAGCTAAAGGAGAGGTCAGAGTCTAGAATTACACCCAGAACCTTGGCATGTGTGGAGGGACCAATGGTTGAGCCATTGATCCTAATGGTAAAGTCATAGGGAGGGGATCGGGGAGGAGGAAATATTAAAGCTCCGTTTTGTAAAGATTGAGTTTGAATTGAATTGATTGAGTTAGTATTAGAATTACAATGCTGACTATCAATTCTTTTTTTTTTTGTATAAACTGCAAAAAAAATGTCTTCATTACATTTGCTTGTATACTGTATAATCACAACTGATGCATCGTTGATATATTTTTTTGCCCCAGGGATAAAGTAATACCGTTGCTGGCATTCCGTAAAGCAGACTTTCTCTATTGCACATCCAGTGGTTGAAGGTAATTTAGGCAAGCAGCATTACCCTTTAAACAAAACATTCCCTTTAGTATCTTTAACGAAGGCGCATATCTTTGATGTATAGACTGAATGCTTGTACATTATAGGTTTGTTCCAGGCAGTCTACAGCTACTGTACCTCATTACAGTCAAGTTTTACATTTCAGCATTATCAAATTTTTACTCTTCCCAATCACCTCGATTTTTTATTCTTCCAGAGTTCACAAAAAGACTGCTGAGCAAAATAACAATTTTTTTTTTTTTGCTACTTGAGGACAGTGTAATGAGTGTAATCTCCTCTTACTTTACATCTATCCTGGCAGAATTTCAAGTAGGCTCTCCTGTTATTATCATAATATATTTTTTTTCCTTCCTCTGTCTCTCTTTTTTTTTTACTTTCCGTGCTATCATCGTGTAGTTGTAATTCCTAGATGATGGCATTGCGTCCCTTGACTAATTGGCTTGCGGGGAAATTTAAACGTACGGAGCAAGCAAAGAAATGCACACAAACATAGCCGGAGAATAAAAAGAGCACCAAAAACAGCCTTCTATTTATTGCGTGCAATCTTTTTTTTTTTCATACCTTAACAACAGATAGGCAGCACAGATTGCGGCGTGTGAGAAAGCAGACATTACGAATGAATGATCAGCCTAGGCTAGAAAATGATGTGCTTAGTGAGTAGAGAATTTAACAGAAGGTGCGATTATCAATTTGTGCTTTAAACCTAGCAAAGCTATAGGGAAAGATGAGGCATTCCACTGTATGTTGGCACTTTCAGGATTGCATTGGTTAAGACGTAAAAAGAAGTTGGGAGTTGAAAAAAAAAAAGAACAGTCTAATTAGGTGGGCACCCCGGTATCTATACTAAACCATACTTTAAAATAAGCTTCAGGTGCGGGATGCCGCGTTCATTGTCCTATACAGGCAACAAGAATTAGCAGTGCCCAGCATGATATTAAGTTGATAGATAGGGCTGGAGAGGAACTATACATTTTCAAGGCAATTTACAATAATTATATAGCTTGAGAGAGTGTAATTCATTTTAAAGATTACCACTGCGTTTGAGAAAAGAAAAGCACTTTCGGAATGTGTATTCTCTCACACGGATAGCAGAAGGTCTAACTGACATTTTAGGGGAGAGATGTGAGGAGTAGCATTTTCTGACATTTTCCATGAAGAGAAAGGAAAGAGCGGCTTTTTTTTTTTTCTTTCATTCGGCAGATGGATGAAGCAACGAGAGATCAGAAAACAAAGTTTGTTGGGGATTTTTTAATTACATTTTTGTTATTTTTTTTCTAATCTGGTAAAACTTTAAAGAGATTCTTTGATAAGATTTAATAATGTTCCTGCTAGTGGTTATTTAGTTTCATATAACTGGAATTTTTGAATTACATGGAGGAAGCTACTTGAATGAGTGGAGTAACGTGACAAATTACTACTAGGTCATCCAACTGCTTGTTACAGTAAGTAACTGTTATAAGCAGGATATTGGCTAAAAAGGTTAAAGTGGTTGTAAAGTCATATTTTTGTTTATCTTAAAGTGGTTGTAAACCCCATTCATGAAATTTGATCTAGGTACATATATCTGTGTTTACTTATTTCTCTTCAAAGCTCTAAGTGACATTTCTTGCTAGTGCTCCATTCCTCTGTTATCAGCAGATTCACTTCTAACAATTTCTCTGACACATGAGACAGCAGCTGAAAATTTGTTTTGGGAGGGAGCTTAGACGGAGATTCAGACTAAAGCTCTACATGTTCCACTGTTCCTCTGCCTATGTGAAGGGGGGGGGGTGTACCTTTTCTCCCACACAGTGTAAGCCTAGACTCCCCTCCCACTGCTGAAAGAGTGTATTGCACTTTTCAAAGAGTGTAGAAAAGAGAAGACAGCATATAAAAAGTAACATTTATGTAGGGAGATTTTTTTTATCTCTATCATCTGAGGCAATTTAATTCACTGGGTATAGGAGAAGTTTTACAACCACTTTAACGCATTCTATGCATTAAGATAAAAAACATTCTGTGTGCAGCAGCCTCCCTCAGCCCCCCTAATACTTACCTGAGTCCCATCTCTGTCCAGCGATGTCCATGAGTGCCTCGGCTGTCCGGGACACTCCTTCTGATTGGCTGAGACATAGCAGCGGCGCCATTGGCTCCCGCTGCTGTCAATTAAAGTCAGTTAGCCTATCAGGAGACAGAGAGTGTGGGACACAGGGAGTTGTGACTTGGCTCCGGTGCCCCCATAGCAAGCTGCTTACTGTAGGGGGACTCAACAGGAGGGAGGGGCCAGGAGAGGGACCCGAGAAGAGGAGAATCTGGGCTGCTCCGTGTAAAACCACTGCATCAGAGCAGGTAAGTATAACATATTTGCTATTTTTAGAGATAAAAAAACAAGACTTTACAACCACTTTAAGCCCCATACACACTAGCGGTTTTCTTTATTTTCTTTCAACCCAGCAGGGCTGAATGAAAAAAAAAAGGACTGATCCGGAGTAGCCACTATACTAGCTACGCAATGTTAGTACAGTTTATGTATTCTGACAGGGGGAAGCAACCCCCCCTGCCAGAACACTCCGTTTAGCGCTCTCAGCCATTGGCTAAGTGTGGTAATCTGGAGCCAATCGGCAGTCCTTTTTTAGTCATGACCCTTCGACAGAAGTCGGCCGAATGGACCGACTTCAGTACACACGTGCTGAATGTCGAACAGTTTATATTGAACCAGCCAATGCCACCCGACATTCAGCCGTGTGTACTAGGCTTTAGTCCTATTGTCTTAAAGAAAGTCAAAGAAGTTGATATACTGAAGGCAAGGGATGCTGCACCTTGGAAGTGAAGATGTCTCAGAACTTTGTGAATGAGGAGAAGAGTGGCTGAATTTCATCATCCAATCATGTTTTAGCAAAATGTTACTTATTTAAAAAATAGGGACACACATGGGGGACTAGGGAGGCTGTAATCGTACCTCTCCCAAACACCCTACATATGGTTCCTTGCAAGCCATGTATGTTGAGTCCTGTCATGTGCATGGTTAGAATGTTTTTAGAATGATTTTGGTTATCATTGAATTCTCTGGTTTCAAAACTCTGTCTCCCTTTCATTGGAGGTAATTATACATTGTGTGGGTCCATATTGACCATACCCCTGTGATAACATTTATGTATTTGTTTCTAATCATTTGTTTTTGAATGTAGACAACACAGTCCCCCTGAAGAAGACCATGGCTATTTTGGTTGAAAGGAGTTGGGGCAGCTTCCATGGCAGGATCAATACTTTGAAGAGGAATACTATTGTTATGGTAGCAGGGTAGCAGCTAGCTACCATAACCCTGGTACCCTGGAAAGAGCAGGAGGTCCTCTTTCAGATAAAAGTGGTCTCTGTGGCGGGTGCGCCGCAAGATCACTTTTATCGGCGGCGGGAGAAAAATAGATAGATAGATAGATAGATAGATGTCACTTATCACTTATCACGTATCATTGGATGGATACTAAACCTTGGTAAACATTGCCCTGTCCCAACTTTTATGAGATGTGTTGCTGCCATCATTTTTTAAATTACCTTATTTTTTCTTAAAATGGGATTTTTTTCAGTTAAACCAGTCAATCCTTTTGGGTGGATGTTATATGACTTCCACCTAGTCACATGGCACGTGTGCATCCCTCACAGACAGCGCATCACGATCAGGCTAAAGAGCCAATTGCATTGGCTCTTTACCATGTGATCAGCTGCGTCCAATCACAGCTGATCACATGTAAACAAATGCCGGTTATCGGCAGATCCACAAAAGAATTACGCCGGTGCATCTATTGATACTCCGCATAATTTTCAATTTCCTGCGTCGTATCTACAAAACAAGATACGACTGCATCTCGGATCGATCCGACGGGCGTACATCTTAGTACGCCGTCGGATCGTAGATGCATTTTTTCCGCTGGCCGCTAGGTGTCATTTCCGTCGAATTCCGCGTCGAGTATGCAAATTAGCTAGTTACAGCGATCCACGAATGTACGTCCGGCCGGCGATTTTTTTTTTTTACGTCGTTTGCGTTTGGCTGTTTCTGGCGTATAGTTACCCCTGCTATTACGAGGCGTACTCAATGTTAAGTATGGCTGTCGTTCCCGCGTCGAATTTTGAATTTGTTACGTCGTTTGCGTAATTCGTTCGCGAATAGGGATTTGCGTAGAATGGCGTCACCGTCGGAAAGCATTGGCTTGTTCCGATTTATTTTCGAGCATGCGCATTGGGATACCCCCACGGACGGCGCATGCGCCGTTAAAAAAAAAACGTTGTTTACGTCGGGTCACAACGTATTTACATAAAACACTCCCCCATCACATCCATTTGAATTCCTTACGCCGCCAAAGATACACTACGCCGCCGTAACTTACGGCGCAAATTCTTTGAGGATTCGAAAAAAAAAAAAGTTACGGCGGCGTAGTGTATCTTAGATACGGTACGCCCGGCGGATTAATGCGTCGATCTATGTGGATCTGCCCCTTTGTTTTGATATGTGATACAGTGCAGTGCATGTCCTTTAAATGCCCTGACACATTTTGTGAAGCCTACAATACCGGCAGTACAGATTTATTCTGCAATCCGGTTATTCTTTGACATGATGTGAATCTGAAAAGTTTGTTCTATAAAACTTTAAAATAAGAACCATTAGATTGCGACAATGTATTTTCCTGCTCTCCATTTCTCCTAACCTGATGTGAGTTTCCACTTTACATAAACGAAGTATCTCCATCGCACTTCTTCAAAGCAGCGTTACTTGTACAAATGTGCATGATACCGAAATTAAAATTCAAAGCATTCTGCTCCTTCCACTAAATAAAACAGCCTTTTTTTTTAAACCGTTGTATTGACATGCAGAGTTGTTCTCCATTACACTGTAAGGTGAACTGAATTGTAAATCAAGCATGCTCAATCATGAATCGTGATTCATCTATATAGCCTACTGCGCTGGATCTTCTCTACATACAGGCTCACTCGCTGATAAAGTTTTATTTCCTTTTTCCTCTTTCAAATTTGAGTCAAACTTTGAAGCATACTTTTGACCCTACTAATTAATCATGACTTACATCAACCCTCTAATGCAGAACAAACGATGAAAATATTCCTTACCCAGTCCGCAGAACATCCTAAAATACTCTACGTACAGATAACTAGCCTCGGGCACCCCCCTGGTAACTGTCCGCTTAAACACTAAGAGCATTTCAAATTGTATGCTACAGATAAGATTTTAACCTTTTAGACGGAAAGAGATTATTGCAGTGTCTGTGTGTATGTGATACATACTGTATTACATAACTGTTGTTAAAACTCATACTGAATAACTGTAATGTTGAATACGTTTAAACCGCTACTCTAGACAGACATTTAAAATTAAATGATGCTTAACCACTTCAGCCCCCGGAAAGATTTACCCCCTTAATGACCAGGCCATTTTTTGTGTCTCTTTAACTGACAATTTGTGAGAAAAATAGTATGCGCTGAAAATTAACTCAAGTGGTGTGAAACTTTAAGCAACAGTACAAATGGTAGTGCAATTGTGTTTAAACAAAACCATAACATTAGTCCCAATTAGTGGCTGGGTGTGTGCTCATTCACTACACTCCCTGTGTAGGAAAAAAGGCACAATACTGTTGTAATGACTTGAACAGTGTTGGGTGGGATCAGCCTCCCTGGTTTCAGTTAGCTGCCTCACATCCAGGTGTAAAATCTTCCACACTAGCACAGCTCATGCAAGACAAGGAGAGAAAGAAATCCTCATAGCGCAATCACGTGAAACACCAATAGGAGACAAATGACAGTCTTGTGACAAAGGCACACTCACGGATCCCCTTGACACAACAGGCACCAACAATCCTCCTTTAGCCGCTCAGGTTAGATGTTCTCCTCATTCGGATGTACGATCCGTCATTCCCGTTCGCAGCTCCTCCCCCACGCGTTACATCACTAGACACGTGACTTGAGTTACCCATGACTAAGTCACGTGTCTAGTGACGTAACAAGTGGGGGAGGAGTTACAAACGGCAATGACGGATCGTACATCCGAATGAGGAGAACATCTAACCTGAGCAGCTAAAGGAGGATTGTTGGTGCCTGTTGTGTCCAGGGGATCCGTGAGTGCGCCTTTGTCACAAGCCTGTCATTTGTCTCCTATTGGTGTTACACGTGATTGCGCTATGAGGATTTCTTTCTCTCCTTGTCTTGCATGAGCTGTGCTAGTGTGGAAGATCTTACACCTGGATGTGAGGCAGCTAACTGAAACCAGGGAGGCTGATCCCACCTAAAACTGTTCAAGTCATTATAACAGGATTGTGCCTTTTTTCCTACACAGGGAGTGTAGTGAATAAGCACACACCCAGCCACTAATTGGGACTATTGTTATGGTTTTGTTTAAACACAATTGCACTACCATTCGTACTGTTGCTTAAAGTTTCACACCACTTGAGTTAATTTTCAGCGCATACTATTTTTCTCACATATATTTTTTTGGTTGGTTACCTTTATTATATGCAATCTGAGCATTAAGGTGAAAAAACATCTGATACTGCCGGCCCCCCCAAGCCCCCTTTTACTTACCTGACCCCTCAAAAGTTCCGCGATCCTCTTCCCTGCTCAGCCTGGCCGCTGATTGGCTAGAGCAGATGGATTGAGAGCAGTGCAGCCATTGGCTGGCGCTGCTGTCAATCACATCCAGTGACGTGGTGCGCCGAGGGCCGGGGCCGAGTGATACAGTGAGCGGCTATGGCCGCTCCCTGTATCACGGGAGCGCGCCCGCAATTAGTGACAACCATGCGAGCTCTCGCATGACTGTGGTGACTAATTGCGGGGAGGACCAGAGACAGCCGCCCGAGGGACCCCAGAAGACGTGGATCGGGGCCACTCTGTGCAAATCGAACTGCACAGTGGAGGTAAGTATAACATGTTTGTTATTTAAAAAAAAAAAAACTTTAGTAACGCTTTAAAGCGGCTTCTCTACATCTACGGCGATTCACGCAGGGGAGTCAAACTGCTGCCATATAACTACGACAGCTGGTAAGCAAGTAGTTAAAGGAAAGTTAAAAACCCTATAGACAATTAAAATATTTAACAAAATCCACAAATCAAACCACAACCAAAAATTCTGTCAATCTTAAGAAAATTCAACATAAAACTTGGTTGCATTTCCCTGCCAGGGAGCAACAGATGCTATGTACAGCCACGTATAAAAAACAATGTCTGCACATAGGTATATGATGGTATGTGCGTAAACACATGCATGTGTACCAAATTATGCCCGTGTACACAGACAATCTGCTTCCAGGTTTAAATAACCTTACAAAAGAATGTACTTACACAAGTACCAGAATATACCCACGTGCAGCCATGAATTTCAATGGTTGGCTGTATGCACCACATGTGGCTCCTGGGTGAGGAAATACATCTAAAGTTTGCATTGTAAAAGGCTCCCATGTGCATGAGGCCCTAAACAGCCAAATGTAATCTACATCGGAAGCCCATGTAGTAGGGTGAAAACACAGATTCACAACTGGGATACAGGGGCAGAGCATTGTTTTCCCATAACAGGATGCTCCTTAACCACTTCAGCCCCAGTAGGATTTCCCCATATAATGACCAGGCCATTATTTGTGATATTGCACTGCGTTACTTCAGCTGACAATTGCGTGGCCGTGCGACACTTTACCCTAAAAATCCTTCTTCCTGGCTACCGATCTCGCTCATGTGCAGTGCGGTGCAATCTTGGTCAGCTTGCCATGACAAGCTGACCAAGATTTTCCATAGACGCCAATGTTAAATGTTACAAGAGCAGTGCCATGCCAAGCTGACCACAATTTCTATAGATGCCAATGTTTAATGTTACGGGAGCAATGCCATGCCATGCTGACTAAGAATTTCCATAGACACCAATGTTAAATGTTATGGGAGCAGTGTCATGCCAAGCTGACCAAGATCTCCCAGGAGCCAATGCAAAACCGGAAATGACGTACAACGCCGTGCCCGCTAAAGGGCAAGGTGGAATTAGATATAGACATAAATCAGGCAAGTGAACAGAAATAATAAATAAATAAATAAATTGCCGATTCATTTTAAGGATGCACATTTTTTTTCCTCCACTTCAGACTCCACCAAAAAGGACAACGAGACTTGCTCACGGTTCATTTGCCCATAACGTCTCTTCTATGGTTTCGCATCATATGTGTTTTTTCCCTCTTTTTTTTTTCTCTTTCTCTTTCCTTATTGTTTCTTATTTCTTTTCATTTTATTTCTTCCTCTTTTTTTTTTTTTACTTCAAAACAGGGGTTATTAATATATCTGTGTCTCCGTGAAGATTAATTCTCTTCCCCCCTCCCCATCTCCCCTTCCCATCCCCTCCCCTTCCGACCTCTCTCACTTGGCTCTTCCCCGCTAACACCTGCTTTCCAGCTTCTCTATCCCGCCACAATGTTACCTCATACCATTAAATTGTATAGCTTTAGGCTTTAGGCGCCCATCGCTTCTGCGTATCCCATTGTGTGCTTAAACCCTTTCCAGATCTCCCACTTCTCTTCGAACTCCTCCCATTTCTCTTCATCTCTAAATCTTAGATATTCCAAATGATACATTTCCTAAACTCTGTTACACCACACTCTCAATGATGGACTCTCCAGTTCTTGCCATTTATGGGCTTTTTGGTTCTTTGCCGTGTTCAGAAGTTGTGGAGTTAGTGTCTTCAGGTACTGTTTAGTTGGGATTCGGGACCCGTGTAATACACATACCCAAGGGTCATCCGGGAGTTCTTGGTTTGATATTTCTCTAATTTAAGGATGCACTATTAGTACTGAATGGTGAGGAGTGGAAAATGTGGATGGAATTCCGCTTTAATGTGGACCATCATGGCAGGAATAAACACTTATTATTTTAATCAAAACTGAAGATCTACAGAGATTGAAAATTAATTAACATGTTAAAACCCATATGAAGTTTTAGTGATTGGGTTTGCTAATACTTTAATTTCAAACTCCAGTTATAAATATTGTTTTGATCTTAACAGGCAACAAAATCAATGAAAAAGCAGCTGTTCCTTATAAACACGAATACAAACATGGGCTAATTTATCCGACCATCGCCAGAGGTGACTCTCCTAATGACTTCAATAGTCCTTTACATAATTGGATTGTATTGATTTTTTTAAGTTGAATTACAGAATTGAAGGAATCACCAGCTTGTCTTAATTTTCGATGAAAAGCAAATGCATAGGACATTGTAAATACAATGCAAAAATGTAAACACACAAATGCAGAATGCTGTTTTTCGTTACAAATCTGACATGAATAAAATTTCCCACCTTTACAGAATGAAATGTAGATTATTTGTAACTACATGATCCTCCATAATTAGGGTTTTAATTGGACACCTTCTAATTGAAAAGTAAAGGAAAGTGTATAAACAACCTGCTTGGCACACATTTTTTAAATGATCATATATGTATGCAGGAAGTTTTCTTTTGGTGCCAATTAAAATCATATGGTAGAACGTGATCTGGAGCTTAATTAACTCATCTTTTTTTCACCTTCAACAACGGCATGCCAACAGAAAAGGAATTTAACTCAACCATCACCCATATGTTTTGGCAAAGTTGGGCAGTTTTACAAAGTGAGAACACACACATTATGTTCTGCTGTTCCTTACCAAATGGTCCCGTAAAATAAACAATGAACAATAATAAAAACATGTATTTGTATTTTTTAATAGAGTGGGGAAGAGTTGGAGCCAATATCAGGCTTTGATCGCTATCTGTGTCTGCACAGATACAGATTTATTTGTCCAGAGGACCATAGTCACCAAGACAGAGAGTGATGGGAAATCCAGGATGTTACAGTTGTCACCAGTACAAAAGGTATGGGGGAACTTTTTAATGGGACCTCCTGTTCCTGTTAAGTGACAACCGTCAGAGAATCCCCCACCAGAAGTGGCGTAGATACCCGCAGATGGCTCGGGTATCTATGCTCGGAAGTGGGAGCAAAATACCTGTATTACACAGGTATCTGCTCCCCCCTAAAAGGTGCCAAAGTGACACCGGAGGGGGGGAGGGTTTCCAAAAAGCGGAAGTTCATATTTTGGTTTGAACTCCTCTTTAAAAGGCTGTTCAAAGTTACAGACCCTCTAAGAAGTTATTTCCAGATGATACAATGACCACCAAAGATCTTCTGCAGAGGTGCTAAAAAGATACCTTTTTTATGGAGACCTGCAAAAACCTCTTTACCACTTAAGGACCGCCTCCTGCCCATATACACTGTACGTCGGCAGAATGGCACGGCTGGGCGCAAGCACGTACAGGTACGTCCTCTTTAAGTTACCAGCCGCTGGAGTCCCGCGATCGGTCCCCGGAGCTGAAGAACGGGGAAAGCTGTGTGTAAACACACCTTCCCCTTTCTTCACTGTGGCGCCGTCATTGATCGTGTGTTCCCTTTTATAGGGAAACACAATAAATAATGTCACACCTACAGCCACGCCCCCCCTACAATTAGAAACACAAATGAGGTCACACTTAACCCCTTCAGTGCCCCCTTGTGGTTAGCTCCCAAACTGCAATTGTAATTTTCACAGTAAACAATGCATTTTAATGCATTTTTTGCTGTGAAAATGACAATGGTCCCAAAAATGTGTCAAAATTGTCCGAAGTGTCTGCCATAATGTTGCAGTTATGAAAAAAATCGCTGATCGCCACCATTAGTAGTAAAAAAAAAATTTATAAAAATGCAATAAAACTATCCCCTATTTTGTAAATGCTATGAATTTTGCGCAAACCAATCGAAAAACGCTTATTGTGATTTTTTTACCAAAAATAGGTAGAAGAATACGTCCTAAACTGAGGAAAAAAAATAATTTATTATATATTTTTGGGGGATATTTATTATAGCAAGAAGTAAAAAATATAGAATTTTTTTCAAAATTGTCGCTCTATTTTTGTTTATAGCGCAAAAAATAAAAACTGCAGAGGTGATCAAATACCACCAAAAGAAATCTCTATTTGTGGGGAAAAAAGGACGCCAATTTTGTTTGGGAACCACGTCGCATGACCGCGCAATTGTCAGTTAAAGTGCCGAATCGCAAAAACTGGCCAGGTCCTTTAGCTGCCTAAAGGTCCGGGTCTATAGTGGTTAAAGGGTAACTTCACCCTTTGAAAAACATAGCAAATAAAAAATATATATAGCGTATACAATTGTGACACATTGTAATGGAATGTTAGTAAAAATTCCCTTTCCCTTTCAATCTGTAGCTGTGTCATTTTCTGTACAATGCAATATGGCTACCTGGAGGTGTTCTGTACACAGATGGAGTACTGAACCCCCCCCCCCCCAGAAATGTAATTTCCTGCTTGTGTGATTGGCTGACTGATTTTCCCAGAAGTCTGCACTAAGATACAAATCAGGTTTTCCCCTTCCCCTGCAACAAAAAAGTATTTGGGATGCAGACCTTGCCAATTCCCTCATTAGAGCCCTGCAGGTGAAGCAGCTCACTGATAATCATTAAATTCCTTAAACCACTCTCATACAGGTTCACACACAGCTATATCTTAAGATTAACAAAAGGAATCATCAACATAGTTTGTTAAAATCACTGCAATGTACATAGATCACCCAGAGGGGAATGTTTTTTTATTTTCAACAAAAGTGGAGTCACTCTTTAATGCAAATGCAATCTATGATTTAATGTTCCACTGCACAAAAAAAAAAAAAACATGCTGAGAGAGTATATTGTGGACTGAGAGGTGATTTAACACTAGCGATTAAAAGCCATTCTGATTGGCCATCAATGTGATTTGCACAAGACAATTGAGGGGGGGGGGGATTACATTTTCTATGGCGGATAGTCAAACCTATGCTGCAAACGTTGATATGGACATCAAGGCTTCAATGACGTCTGGTCATCAAAGTAATCAGAAAAGTTTTGAGAAACCAAGTCCTAGGGGGTCAATGCACACATTGAAAAAGGCATGTTTAGACTGGTCTGGATCAGTGGCGGATGGTGCTTAACTTTTTAGGGGGGTGGTAAACAAACCCCGCCCAGGTCCCCTCTATGATCCACCCCGTACTTACCCCTCCAAGGACCCCCCCACACTCAGCCCCTCCCTGGCTTCCTCAGCTTCATCTACCGGCCAACCCCTGCCCTGGTTGGCCGGGAAGAGAAGCCGGAAGACAATAGCGAATATTGATTAGCTAATGTCACAAGCCCAACCTTTTTCAAGCCAATTGGAGCCTCCGGTTCTAATCATGTGGCTTGAAAAAAAAAAGTAACTCATATAAACCTATAAATTCGGAACCCCGTATGCATCCCCACATGCAAACTAGAGGGGCGGCGCCCCTGCACCTCTTATGGACCGGCTGCTCCTGGTCTGGATACGTTGGGGCAGATTCAGAAAGAGATACGACGGCGTATCTCCTGATACGCCGTCGTATCTCTGAGTTCCGTCGGTCGTATCTATACGCCTGATTCATAGAATCAGGTTCCGCATAGATATCCCTAAGATCCGACAGGTGTAAGTGACTTACACCATCGGATCCTAGGCTGCAATTGCAGGCCGTCCGCTAGGTGGCGTTTTTTGTTTTTTTTACGCAACAAATATGCAAATGAGGATTTAAGCCAATTCAGAAACGAACGACCGCCCGGCGCATTTTTTTTACGTCGTTTGCGTTCGGCTTTTTCCGGCGTATAGTTACCCCTGCTATGTGAGGGGTATCCTATGTTAAGTATGGCCGTCGTTCCCGCGCTGAGTTTTGAAATTTTACGCCGTTTGCGTAAGTCGATTCAGAAAAGAGCTGGACGTAAGTTACGCTCACGTCGAAATCCTTGCGACGTCATTTGGAGTAATGCACGCTGGGAAAGTTTACGAACGGCGCATGCACAGTTCGTTCGGCACGGGGGACACGCCTGATTTAAATTTTAAATTCCCCCTACCCGGCAAATTTGAATTCCCCTGGGGGATTTACGATATGCCACCGCAACTTTACAGGCAAGTGCTTTTTGAATAAAGCACTTGCCTGAAAAACTTGCGGCGGTGTAACGTAAATCAGATAGGTTACGCGGATCTAAAGATCTGCTGACCTATCTGAATCTGCCCCAGTGTCTTTATCTTTAGAAGTGGTATTAACTTTTTAATTCAATAAGTTTGGGATTTATACAACCAAGCTAGTTCAATATTGTAGTCATTTGGTTACTTACTGGTTTCTGTAGCTACCACGGTGATGTTATGCCACATGCTTATCTCCCGATCCAGTGCAGTGGCCAGTGTTATCTTGCCATCATCTGCATTGATGTTGAATTGTCGATCAAGATCCGTATGGCGATCAATAGAAAACCTGCAACATATATATTTTTTTCTCCATCAGTAACATGAAAATTTCAGAAATAGCATAATCTATTTACCCAGTAGTACCATATGTTACTCAGTAGTAAATCAACTGCAATGTGATAAATAGATGTACTCAGTAAGGAAATTATGATCTTACTTCAAGTTCAGCTGATGACATGTTTAAAACCCACTATTAATCACGCTATAAATATGCAATCTCCGACATTTATCGTGATATAATATATCAAGTCAGCACCATGCCATGCAAACAAATTACACTTATGTCTCCATGGTATTGTATTTAAAGCCATGATTTATTTGTAGATTTAGATTAATTCATATTATAATGCAGACAAACATCTTAGTGTGCTTGCATCTAAAGCCAAGGATTCTGATTACAGGGACTCATTATTTTGGATATGAGTCCAACTAAATAAAAAAAAAAAAGGAAAAGGTTCAGAGAGCTCACCAAGTTTAAAGGGACTTTAAAACTCTAAAACAGGGCTATCCAACCTTTTGACCTTTCTGGGCCACATTGGAAGAAGAGGAATTGTCTTGGGCCACATTTTCTCGGGCACGGGAGCCCATTCAGTTGAATGGGCTGCTGTGCCTCTGTTTCATGCAGGAAAAAGTTTCCTGCACCATTTTTGAACCACAGTGGCCGGAAAATCGCATGGGGGTTATATTAAGAATGACTGGCACAGTCACACAGTAATGCGAGGCTTTCTCCCTGGTGTGGAGTGTTGTTCTCGCCCCCTCCCTTGGACTACGGGAGAGTCAGGACGCTCTCTACATTGCAGATAGAGAAAGGAGCTGTGTGTTAGTGGGTGTCCTGACTCTCCTGTAGTCCAAGGGATGGGGCGAGCATGACACTCCACACCAGGGAGAAAGCATTGCATTACTGTGTGGAGTTACAGACAGAAGAACAGGAAGTGAGGATTTCTCAGAAGAAATAAGGACATTTAAAAGCAAAATGGAAGGATGAGCTAAGTGAAGGAGGACTGCACTAAGGTAAAGGAAGCTATTTAGGAAAAAAAATTGTACCTTTACAACCCCTTTAACTTTTTTCACAGAAAGAAAAGACAGCCAGTAAAAAAAGTTAAAAATTTAAAGTAACAGTACACAAATAAAAATTAAAAACACGCACACCCACCATAAATACAAAAGAATATTTAAACAAACCCTGTCATAGATTAAATCAAACTCTGTAAGCGTTTTATTCTTTACAGAAAAATATTTTCAGTACCCAAGCAATAAACATCCACAAACTCCCACACAAAAGCAAAATGTAGAGAACACCAAGCAGTAAGACTAATCTGCGCCTAGATACCACTCGTAGCTGAGCAGTCTTCACAGATGTCCTTCACTCTCAGTTGTGTGTAGCCAACAATCAAAGTGAGATCAAACACCTTTTTGAGGACCAGGTCAGTGCTCTAGTTTTCCTTGATTAAGACACTTGAGAAGGCACCAACAGCCTCGGGTGTAGATTTAACAAGGCAGACCAATGGGACTAGCTGAAAACTACCTAGGACACAATTCATTGAACTGGAAACTCACCGTTGTAAGGCGAGCCCTAATACTTTAATGAATTCCACTATATCATTCAATAGCTTTATGCTCTTGCGGGATAAAAATAATAATAATAAAGAAAAGGAATTTCTAAGAAGCCGGATGAGTGAACTGTCTTTCTTTGAAACATTCACTCTAGATAAAATAATTAAAAATATATAGATAGATAGATATATCTATCTATATATGTATATCTATATAGATATAGAAATAGATATATATACAGTGGAACCTCGGATGTTAGTAATGCGGTTGAGGAGCGTTTTGCAATATGAGCACTGTATTTTTAAAAATCCTAACTCGGTTTGCGAGTGTTGTCTCGCAAAACTTGCAGGATTTAGGCCAAAGCAGTGTGCAGTACCGTGTTTGGCCTGAGGTGGGGGGTGCCGGAGCCGAGTGGCGCCTATCACTGCCGATCGGTGCCATTCAGAGCCGTTCGGAAATGCTTGTAAAGACAGGGAAATACTCAGTTCCGGAGCCTTTCCGAGGTTTGCCGAGGTCAGCCGAGCTGGTCGCGGGCCTTTCTGGCTGTTTCCGAGGCTCTCCGGTGCCCCCCACCTCTGGCCTCATATGGTATTGCATGCCACTGAAGTCAATGCGAAACAAATTATTTTAGTTTCCATTGACTTCAATGGGGAAACTTGCTTTGATAGGCGAGGACTTTGAATTACGAGCATTCTCCTGGAATGGATTATGCTCGTAATCCGAGGATTCACTGTATATGTATATCTGCTGCCTACTCTGAGGCCTCGTACACACGACCGAACATGTCTGCTGAAACTGGTCCGCGGACCAGTTTCCGCGGACATGTTCGACCGTGTGTAGGGCCTAGCGGACCGTATTCCTGGCCGAGCGGACAGGTTTCCAGCGGACAAAAGTTTCTTAGCATGCTAAGAAACATGTCCGCTGGAAAGCTGTCCGTCGGACATGTCCGATGGTCAGTACGACTCATCGGACATGTCCGCTGGCCCGAAATCCCGTGCATGCGTCAAGGTGATTCGACGCATGCGTGGAAGCATTGAACTTCCGGGTTCGCGCACGTCGCCGCATCATCGTCGCTGCTACGTCGCCGCCACGTCACCGCGTTTTCTGTCCGCGGGGAATTTGGTCTGATGGTGTGTACACACATCAGACCAAATTCTACCAGCAGACATGTCCGATGAAAACGGTCCACGGATGTGTTAAAAGCCATATGGCAGAAAAAGCTGCAAAACTAAAAATGGAATAGGATCCCCTCCTGGTAATGCAGAACATTAGAGGTGTATAAATCAGACTGGCTAAACAGCATTACAAATATTTTTGTCAAATCTAATAATTCACATATACACATTGAAAGTATACCCCTGGCCATGCTATGGGCTTTTACATATTTACAAATTTTTAACAAGCAAATAATCTCTCTAGCTGCAAGCACAGTAAAGTAATTCATCCTCACAGTTCACAGAACAGAAAATCAAGTCTATAAAGTGCCCCTGCTCTGCTCTTACACAAAACATTAAACAAGTCTGTAAGACTGCTGAATGCAGTGGCAGGTGGTGTTCATTTTTTTTAGGGGGTCAGCAAACAACCACCCCCCCCCAGTCAGCCGCACCAAATCATCTCCCATGTTGTCGGTTGGGTCACCCACACCCCCCTTGCGGGCAGGCGGTTGGTCATCCAGCCCCACACTTACCCCATCTAGGTCGCGGGTGGGCAGCACTCCTAATGGCGGCGGCTTGCATTGCATCCCCTCCTCCTCTGCATTATGGCGGCTTTCACTGTGCATCTCCTCCCTCCTCCTCCAATAGTTTTGCCTGTCCTTTCAGCCAATTGGGTGGCCGGGAGGAGGATCAGTGTGACAATAGCAAATATTTATTCTCTATTGTGACACAACTGGGTAGGGTTAGGGCGCAGTGCTCTGTGTCCCAAGCCCACCCTTTTTTAAGCCTATTAGAGCCATTTGGCGCCCTGCATGTAGATTAGGGGGCTGGACGCATTGATGGGGGTTGGTGCCCGTGCGCCCCCTAATGCATGGGCTGAATTACTTGAATAACTCCTTCTGTAAACATTGAGGATGGGTTTCACAGGGTCTTCAGATCTGAGGGTTTGTTTTTAGACCTCAATTACTGTTTGATGAGAAAATATAAATGATTGAATATGCAACCTTTGGCCACGGGTTGACTTTTAGCTTTATTTAGGTTTTTGCCTTGAGTTCTGCTGAAATAAATACTGTCCTCTAATGTTACTCAGGTGTTCCTGTGGTCACATCTCAGCTTGTGGTGACGGTGAGGGACTTCATGATGAGAATAAGTAGACCTGGAAATTCAGGTCCTGTGAGATAAAAGACACTGCCAAGTTATTCAACCCATTGGCGGTCACTCAAACTAAAATATCAGATTTTATTAAACTATTGTTTAGTTCTCTAAATAGTCAGTAACTAAGAGACCTACGTTTCCATCCCAAAACTTGAAAAGAGGTGCTTGACAGACGTGTTTAGTGTCTGCTAAATCCTTTTTACATGTTGGGTAGAAAAGGCCATCCTATTTTTAATGCTTCATTATGTGCTGCCACATTGGTGGGGCATTATGTCACAGTGCACCAATTTAAACATCAGAGAATTCACCTCAATTACCCCACCAGGGGTGCCATAGTAATAGGACCTGAATGCTGGTTGAAATGTCATAAGTTGCTGAATGATATTTATTAACATAGCTTAAATGTCAACTTCAATGGTAGTGGTGAATTAAATAACTGCAGATCCTAAAGCTCCCAGGGGCTTTACTTCTGTCACTTCATGGCCTGTGTCACTTCTAATAAGGCCATACGAAAGGTAAAGTTATAGATAGATTCACAATTTCTTGGTATATGCTACATTCCTCTACAGTCCTCCGCTCTACCAGCTGAGCTATCGAATGAGCTAATGGTCATAATCTGTGAATTCTGGAAAGGAAACTTACAATATGACATCTCTCTGGAAGTACCCTGACTTTAAAAATAAATTTGCCATAGACACCTGTTCCTGGTGGCAAATCCACTACCGACGCCCCCCCCCTGCGTTTCGCCAGGTGACGAGGCTCTTTTCCCCTATTCTCTGTTGCACTCTGGCCATGCAGGGCTCTTCCCACCTGCTGATTGCAAATGCAATGCTTTCCAGCCTACCAATAAAATATATTTAATGCACATTTTTTTTTACCTGTACAAAGATGCATTTATTTATTACTATATAATTGATTATAATTGTTATTATTTTAACCTCTTGGTGCTGAGAGCATGCACATATATGACCTCCCTGAGGCCAGGCCTTGGTGCCAATCTGCCACATATTTGCGTGCAAGAGCGCCGACAGTGATGTGCTGAGAGCATGCTCCTTGCATTCTGGCACAGTGACCGGCGGCTCATGGAAAGTACCCGATCGCTGTTTGCGATCAGGACTTTTCCAATCATGCAACCGCCATGACAGCCATATACGGCAGTCACTTGGCCATAAGCATCCCGGCATAGCAAACCCCTAAAGGGCAAGCAGCACCCGCTGTCATGGGGATAAAAAAAGGTGGACTTACTGTATCCTTTCAACTTGAATGGCTTTTAGAATAGGGCTTAGAATGAACATAGACTGCAGAAAAAGTTGAATTCTTTTTTTTGGGGATGCTCTATAAGGCTCCATTCACACCTAGGCATGTTGGGATCCTGGCAGAATCACAGAGATTCTGCCCACAATCTCGAAATGCACTACACTCACAAAACAAGGGTTCAGGTGCCATTATTTTCAATGGCACCTAAAACACTTCGCATTTTTGCACGACTGTTGTGTGATTTATCACACAGTAATTGCAGCAAATAACATTGCATGAAGTTTGTCATACCAAAGGGAGCTGGGGCTTCTTTTGGGCGAAAAGCTTCACGTGCAATTGCAGCCGGTGGTCTTTTTTTGGGGGGGAGGGACCACAAACAAACATCCCCCCTCTGAGCGGCCCACAGCACCTTTCTCCCCAGTATTTGCCGGTCGATTCGGCACTTACACTATCTAGGCGGGTATCGTGCAGTAGCTCTGTGTCCTCTCCTTCATCGATGGCTTCCAGCGTGCAGCTCCTCCCCTCCTCCTATGTGTCCAATAGGATCACCTGTCTGTTTAACAAATCAGGTGACAGGACACTTCCTGATTGGCCCGGGAGTAGGATCAGTGCTAGTATAGCCAATATTTATTCTCTGTTATATCACACCTGGGTGGGCTGTGAGTGCCCCCCGAGCCCACTCTAGTTTGAAGCCTATTGGAGTCTCTGGCTCTAATCAGTGCTTCAAAAAAGCAGCCCCTCTGCATTGGAATCCATGCACCCAGCATGCTGAAAGGGGCCGGATGCATGGATAGGGGGTGGCGGTGATGGATAGGGTGGGCGGCGCCCATGCACCCTTAATGGACGGGCCACCACCTGTTCGCACAATGTGTTTTTATGCATTTCTGCATGACAATTGTGGCAAAACCACACTCCATTTTAGGTGCCATTGAAAACAATGTCACCTGAACCTGCGTTTTGCGATTGAAGTGCATTCCATAGGTGTGAATGGAGCCTAACCTGCTCGGTTTCTCGCAGATTCCTGCACATCATTGTGCTATTATGTTGTTACTGAACAAAGGTCAAAATAACAGTTGAATAAATATAATATGACCTCCACCAAGGGCAAGTTTTGATGATGATGAGAAGTAGTTACTGAGTGTGCACATTAGGGGTGATTTACTACTGCTAATAGGTTGTTCATTTTGCAAGGAATGTTGCACTTAACAAGGGAATTTGCCCCAAAGCTTAGGGAATGTGGTAAGGTTTTCAAAGAATACCCAATCGTGTTCAGGGAAATAATAAAAAAAACAGAAAACAGCAATTTTGTTTGCACTTGATTGGATAATAGAAGTCAGCAGAGTTTTATTAAACTCTTGAATAGTGCCTATTTGCCTTTTGTAAATCAACCCCATGATCTAAAGCTTGTTTACTACAGTGTGTCCATTCTGTGAAAACATCTATAAAAATCTAAATGATAATATGAAAGGAGAAACAAGCATACGTGCATGTCAGATCCATGCTGATTATATATACTCAATCATTGGGACTATCAAGTGAAATATATTAAGCATATGCCGTGTTTCACACTCTCTAATGCAGATTAACTGATAGCATATGTTTTGGGAAAGTACTGTGAAAAATCACCAGTTTTTCAGCTTTAATATTAAACCAATGAGTATATGTTTAGCCATCAACATGCATGCCTTCAAAACAAGCATAAGGTTTCTATTTTGATGCTGTCTGTGTTTTGGACCAAAAGTTAGTACAGCTTTTTTGATGAGCCAAAATCTAGAAAAATGCTTATGCGTGCAAACAACCTTGTGCACCTGTAATTCAAAAAAATTTATATTATTTGGAGTATTACAATTGGGCATTAGTCTTGTTCTTGAAAGTCCTAGTCTAAAGCCTAGTACACACGCTCCAATGCTGGCAGGGCATTGTCTGTTGACAGACTGTTGTCCTAAAATCTCTTCTGGCAATTGTTGTTTAATTTTCGGCCAACAAATGTTGGATGACATGATAGTAAATTTTTGGTGGACAATGGTCTGTTTGATTTTCGTATTGTCAGTACACACATCGTCACACAAAAGTCAAAAGTACAAACACGCACGCTCAAAATCAATGGTCACCAAACACAAAATTAGCTGAAGGGGCCCAAAGGGTGGTGCACAAGAGCTGAAATTCCTCGTAGTACGTTACTACATTTGTGTTTGCTAGTAAACAAATTGTGTACCGTTAGTATGCTAGACAACATCCAGGCACACGCCCTGAAGACAAAAATCAGACGATTGGTTGGCCAACAATCGGATCGTGTGTACGATGTTGTAGGGTTGCTCTTGCAAGCTTGAATGAGTTTCCTTTGGACTTAGCTTGTCTATGATCATAGCTTCACTTACAATGTAAAGTATATCTAAAGTCAAAACGTGTTGTATAGTTTTGGATAGAATGAGGAAAGAGTTAAAACCCCTGAAGCTTTTTATTGCTTAATAATTCTTCAATGATGAGATTAAAGGAGTTCTCTGACCTAAAACTTTTAACCCGCGCTGTGCCCGGGCTGTAAAAAAATTGAAAATAAACTGTCACTTACCTGCCTACGATCCCCCGTTGTTCCGATATCGCCGTCCCGTTCTCCGGTCCCGGTCTCTTCCGCTTCCTGTGTGTCGGTGACTCATAGTGCGCTCAGCCTATCAGTGGCCGCGACGGGACATTGCTGCGGCCGCTGATAGGCTGAGCGCACTATGAGTCACCGACACACAGGAAGCGGAAGGGGCCCGGGACCGGAGAACGGGACAGCGATATCGGAACAACGGGGGATCGTAGGCAGGTAAGTGACAGTTTATTTTCTATTTTTTTACAGCCCGGGCACAGCGCGGGTTAAAAGTTTTAGGTCAGAGAACTCCTTTAGAGATTTCCAAAATACGCCCTTTTCTAACCATTGACACCGATAAGCAACTCATTCACTCCCGTGTTATCTCTCGCCTTCAAAACACTAACAATAACATACAAAGCCATTTTGCCCCGAGCTACATCACCAAACTTATTTCCAAATATCACTCAAACCGTCCTCTCCGCTCCTCCCAAGACCTTCTGCTCTCTAGCTCCCTTGTCTTCTCCTCCCATGCTCATCTCTAGGACTTCTCCAGAGCCTTTCCCATCCTCTGGAACTCACTTCCCCAATCTGTCCGGCTATCTACTACTCTGTCCACTTTTAGGCGATCCTAGAAAACTCATCTCTTCAAGGAGGCCTATCCTCCAGCTGACAATCAAATCTTCCACTACCCTCATCAATTCATTCCTCACAGTCCCTACCTTGTGTT
This sequence comes from Rana temporaria, assembly GCF_905171775.1. Lineage (NCBI taxonomy): Eukaryota > Metazoa > Chordata > Amphibia > Anura > Ranidae > Rana > Rana temporaria. The sequence continues at coordinate 137,896,340 of NC_053499.1, forward strand.
TCACTAACCCCTCCACCTTACATTGTAAGTTCGCAGGAGCAGGGCTCCTCTAACCCTTTTGTTTTGAATTGTACTGTTGGTGTTGTTTCTGCCTATACATTGTAAAGCGATAAACAAACTGTTGGCACTATATAAATGCTGTATAATAATAATAATAGTAATAATAATAATAATAGTAGTAAAAATAATATGATTTACACACTGTATATAAATACATAATTGGTCCATATTGTGAACTTGGTCATATTTACTTTAAGGTCATCACAGAGGATACTCTTTATGTCTGGTTTCAGGAAATAAATTTGCACGGTATATAGTCGGCCTTAGTCCCCAGAAAAATGGGGTAAGACAAAAAACACTGCATGTAGAAAATTCAGGACATGGAAGGATTACTACATCCAAACACCTTCAGGATTCATAGTTTTCATTATGATAAACTAAAAACATCTGGCAATAAGGAGTTGTCTGTTACAATATTTATCCTCCCACACATACACTCTGCATGTGTCATTATCTCAATGTTCTAAGTTTGTTCAAGTTTGTGAATATTCTTTTGCATTATTATGCTTTTAACACAATTTTTTACTTGATGATTTTTTCTGTCCTCTCCTGCAGTGGGCTATATTTGTCTTGGTCCTGCCTTGCTTTAGGGACCTTTTGTGCAATCCTGCCAACTTCCGACAGCAGCAGTGTAGTATTATATTTCCACATTCATTTACACCAATCCATTTACAACTACTTTGGGGCGACTTGCATTGACTTCAATACAGAAGTAATTTTGCAAGTCGCCTCTGAAGTCGTGGACAGATTGCCTTGCCGAGTCGCTCAGCAAGTCGTGCTGCCCCAGTATGAACCGGCTCTCATATATATTATGCAGGCATCTCCTGTGTCCTGTTTACGTGGTAGCTTACTTGTAGTAGCTTACCCTATGTTACTGGAGACACACTACCTGTGATTATAGTTGCCATTTAGAGTCCCCACTACAGTTCTCAGATCAGCGGATGATCTTGATCAAGAACACCCAAGTTGGCTGATCAGAACTCCCCCCCCCCCACAGCACTGCCCCTCACTCCCCCAAAAGGAGTAAGAGAATAAATAAAAATAGAGAATACATGGAAGGGAGAGGAAGAGAAAGAACAGGAAAAATGGCTAAAGAGAGGGATGTTGGGGAAAAAAAACAAGAAATTAAGATAGAGAGATAAAAGGGAAAGAAAGGAAAACATAGAGGTGAACATAGGGAGAGGGGAACATCCTAAAAGGTACCAGAAGGGGTTTTAATACTGTCCGTGGGTTAGGGGCAAATTACTTATCTTGCCTTGGGTGCTGACAACCTACGCTACGAAAATTCTACTGTTAGGGGTCCCCACAACTTGGGAAATTTTATCAAGGGGTCACGACACTATCAAGGTTGAGAACCACTGACCTAAAGCCAGAGATCCATACCTCTTGGTGCACCTAGAAGAAAAATGCTATACATAACATTAATACCTGTTAAAAGGTCCACAATCTCATTAGACACCATACCTTATAGCACTTGCTGATGAATCAGGGTCTCTTGCTGTCACTTGGCCAATGACACCATTTATGGCCGCGTTCTCATGTACCTCCAGCAGATAACTAGGCGATGAGAAGACAGGGGGCTCATCGGAATCCTCCACCGTTATTTTTAGCGTTGCAGTGTCTTTGAAGGGTACCCCGCTGATGAAATGCGGATCAATATTAACATTGACTGCCTCTACCTTCAGCGTATAGGATTTTTTGCTCTCGAAGTCCAGAGGCTGTTAAGAATGACAAAGACGAATGCTTTTCACTAATGACCACAGAAGCAAGAACAAATGAATTTAATGCTGATGGATGAAAGTTATGTTCATTTAAGCACATTGACTGAGCTTTAATGCAACCACAGTGTAAGCCATCCACTCGCTCAGACCGAGCCTGTAAATTGTGTGGGCATTTATTGATATCTGTTTATTATGTTACCCCAGTGAAGTCAATCTTTTTGTTCCCTGTCCTTTTTACCTTTCTCTTTTAATTCGACAGTCACAAAATGTTCTTTTTCTGAGGCTTGATCACCAGGATTTCACATGAGATACATCATAAAGCCTGCTCAGTGATTACAATACTGCAGCAAAGTCGAGCATTGCTTCCTTGAAATAGAATCCAGAGTGTATTTTTCACTAGCATGCATTTTGAGATATTATTTGAAAGTTTTCTTGAAAGTAAGTTTTCATATGGCTCTCACATTTTACTTTCTTGCTGTAACATATTTCAAGGTGGCATTTCATATACCGTTTTTTAGAGTCTCTGTCTCTAGTGACCATCTATCAAATATTGCAATCAGCATCCTTATAGAACTTTTTTAGATAAAACTGTCCACAAGACAAGCCATCTGGAGATTGTATTTATGGTCAATGAACCATTATGGGTCTGTGCTGACCCACAGACTTATATGGAGCTATGAAGAGCAGTAAAGTGCAATCACTATTTAACCACTTAAGGACCGGGACAATTTTTTACACTGCGGGCCAGATTCACAGAAGAAGTACGCCGGAGTATCTACTGATACTCCGGCGTACTTTCAAATTTGCCACGTCGTATCTTTAGTTTGAATCCTCAAACCAAGATACAACGGCTTTTGGCTTCGATCCGACAGGCGTGCGGCTTCGTACGCCTTCGGATCGTAGGTGTAATACTTCGGCGCCCGCTGGGTGGAGTTTGCGTCGTTTTCCGCGTCGGGTATGCTAATTAGCTTTTTCCGGCGATTCACAAAGGTACGCGCGGCCGTCGCATTCTCGCTAGTTGGCTTTTCCCGGCGTATAGTTAAAGCTGCTGTTTGGTGGCGTATAGATAGACGTGCCATGTAAAAGTATGGCCATCGTTCCCACTTCGAATTTTGATTTTTTTTTTGTGTAAGTCGTCCGTGAATAGGAAAGGACGTAACTCACGTCGACGTTCAAAAAATTATGTCGGTGCGACGTCATTTCGCGCAAAGCACGGTGGGAAATTTCAAAACGGAGTATGCGCAGTACATTCGGCGCGGGAACGTGCCTAATTTAAATGATCTACGCCCCCTACCCGGATCATTTGAATTAAGCGGGCTTGCGCTGGAGGGATTTACGCTACGCCGCCGCAACTTTACAGGCAAGTGCTTTGTGAATCAAGCACTTGCCCGTAAAACTTGCAGTGGTGTAACGTAAATGCGATACGTTACGCCGCTGTAAATGTACCAGAATCTGGCCCTTGGTGTTTATAAGTTAAAATCATTTTTTTTGCTAGAAAATTACTTAGAACCCCCAAACATTATATATAATTTTCAGAAACCCCAGAGAATAAAATGGCAGTCGTTGCAATATTTTATGTCACACCGTATTTGCGCAGCGCTCTTACAAACGCAATTGTTTGGCAATTATTATTTTTTTAATTGAAAAATAAGAAATCAGTAAAGTTAGCTCAATTTTTTTCTATATTGTAAAAGATAACATGATGCCAAGTAGATTGATACCCAACATGTCACGCTTCAAAATTGCGCCTGCTTGTGGAATGGCGACAAACTTTGACCCTTAAAAATCTTCATAGGCGATGTTTAAACATTTCTACAGGTAACCAGTTTTGAGCTAAAGAGTAGGTCCAGGGCTAGAATTATTGCTCTTGCTCTAATGATCGGGGCGATACCTCACATGTGTGGTTTGAACACTGTTTACATATGTGGGCGCAAATTACATATGCATTTGCTTTTGCACGCGTGCACAGAGGGACGGGGCTCTTTGAAAAAAAAAACTCTGATTTTCTTTAATTTATTGTTTATTTTTATACTGTCCCTTTTCTAAAAAAAATGTTGTCACTTTTATTCCTATTACAAGCAATGTAAACATCCCTTGTAATAGAAAAAATACATGACATGACCTCTTTAATGGGGTCAAAAAGACTACAGATCTCGCAAAAAAAAGTCGGGTGGGGGCCATTGATCCCTCATTCGACTTCCTATCCATCAGGGAAAAGCATTGGATCATCTCCGCCATTACCAGCAGCTCCGGTAAGCAGCAGAGACGACTAGGACACGTCATGGTGGCGGCGAGGTCACCACTTCTGTTGCTGATAAAAGTGATTTTGTGGTGAATCTGACACAGAGACCACTTTTATCTTAAAGCGGACCGCCGGCCGTTGAAAAAAAATTCAGGGTTTTTTACTCATTTAAAAATGACTTTGAGGTATGAATTTTATTACATAGTTACACTGGACCAATGGGATTGCTTTACTAAAACTGGAGAGTGCATATTCTGGTGCAGCTCTGCATAGAAACCAATCAGCGTTCAGTTTTTTTTTGTCAAAGCTTAATTGTACCAGCTGAAGTTAGAAGCTGATTGGCTATCATGCACAGCTTCACCAGACTTTGTACTCTTCAGTTTTGGTAAATCAACCCCAATGTGTTTTACATAAATGTGAGATGCTGGAAATCACTTTATGAGTCGCTGCCACTACAGTGATCACTGCTGTATTCCGGATCCCATGCTGCATAGGTAGCACCCACTCTACATGGGCACCATTCACATAATACCTTGCATTTTTCTCCATGAACACAAGTTCTCTGATTGGAAGAGGTTCAGGGCCTTGGAGGTGGCACCTTGCATTCATTGAGAAATATGCAAGGCATTCTGTATATGGCACCCATGCCAAGTGATCAACCCCCTGCGGTAGCAGGGCAGTTACTTGGCACAAGACCTGGAAGACAGTGGTGATCACAATAGTAACGGTGACTACTACAGTGATTTCCAGCTTCCACAAGGATCCTTCAGGTATGGATTATCCAAATGGTCTATGCTAGACCAACGTAATTATGCAATAAAATCTATACCTATAGATTTAAAAATCATAAATTAATTAATATAAAGAAATAGTACCCAATCTTGATATTAGTCACCTATACAGAAGCAATACGCAGGCAGAAAAGGGAAATGTAAGCCCTCTGAACCAGTGAAAGCCCAGTTGCTCATCACGATCAGCCCTACAGTACGGTGATGGCAACATATGTGTTCTTCTTTGGGGGATACAAAGACTAGCAAGATAACTAGGGTAGAAGTGAGGCAGCACAATTCTTGGGTTGATAAGAAGTGTATTTCTGACTCTGCTTATGCCCCCATTGACAGACTATGAGTCCAGACTGCAGAAATACTGGCTTCTTGCAACTTGCAAGGATAAATCCTAGCTCTCCATACAAACATACTGCAATCAACAGGTTCAGCTCCATTACAGAAGGCAGATCAGAAGCTGCCTACCCATAATTCAAAAGCTACCTAACAATGAGATGTGCCTGAGGCATGCACTATAGTGAATCACTTCTATGAATGTGGTCAATTAGGGTTAACACCTGTGGTCACAGGAGACATCAATATATTCTAGCCATGACTCAAAGGCAGTCCTCAATCAGATGAGTAAAACAAAGCCCCCCGACAGACATAAATATGTCTACTGCAAATGGTCCGTATTTACTATTAATTAATTGATTTACCAATTATTTATTGTCTTGCATATGGTTATTGTACACTTGTTACTATCAGTGCAAAACAAAGGGGAATATGGCTTCTACAGCTCAAAGCACAATGGACACAGGGTCATAAAAGAATATTCTTCATGTTTCCGTTTACAATTTTGGGAGTATTCTTTACCTTGCTAAGAAGTAATGAGACATAAATACATTTTATAATATTTTAAAGTAGATCTAAACCCTCCTTAAATTATTGAATATACAACTAGGTCTAAAGAAGTCCCCTTGCTAGGTCTTTTTGTTTCCCTTGTTTGTTAGCTAGAAACGAATGTGCCTCCCTGAAATGCTGCAGTGAATTTGTGGTTAGGTGAAGCGTGGGGTGGTGGGCAAAAAACACTATGAGTCCAGGTGCAAAAACAGGAATATATTGTAACAGAAGTCTAGCAATGCACAACAAACCTGGCAGAAAGGAAGCCCAACCAGGAACAGCCACAGGACATAACAGCAAAGTGTCAGTAGCTAGAAGTCTCACGGAAGTTGGCAGTGCCTGTCTCGAGGAGCGGAATGTGGCCTGGCCAGTTCATACCCAAATGGGGAGGTTTCCAGGAAGGGTGGCATGTCCCTGCACATTCCCTACACCTCCAGAACATTTCCCTGGTGCTAATCACTGTCCCTGACAGGTGGGTATCCTGTCCCTACACTGGCCACCTGCAAAATGCACGCCAAACCTCGAAGGCAGGATCTAAAATAGGCTCTGAGGAAGAGGTTTGAAACATGTTAGCTTATTGGGTCTTCACCTCCTGCCCGAGATGTTGATGCACTATAGACTGATTGATGTCATACCATGCAATCAACTTTGATGCTGTACCATGTGATGAGCTTTAACTCAGTTGTAATATTGTGTGTATAATACTTACCACTTTTTTACAATACAAATATGGATTGCCTTTGCAACTGGGGGGGGGGGTGTTGAGGGGTGCTAAAATGTGTCTAAACCTTGTGTTTTTAACACTCTACAACCACAAGTCTAAAGAGCCCTTAAAGTAGCACTTTTCATTTTTGCAAATACATACTCTTTGGTGTCTATTATTTAGTCTTCACCCAAGATTTACACAACTCACGTCCAAGATTTACATATTTTTTTCAAATTCTATGTGGAAATGTGTGAATTTCGAGTGAAAGTTGTGTGTCTCTTGGGTGAAAACGTTGACTAATGGACCCCCTTAAGATGACAGCACTCTTTTTCACAGTTCATGGGTTTCTTGGTTCCATTGTCCCACCTCACTATAACCTTAATGGCTGTTTCTTCCTACCTTAGGTGTGCACACAGGGTGTGCTGGATGTGCAAGGGCACACTCTAATCCAGTGTTTCCCAACTCCAGTCCTCAAGGCACACCAACAGGTCATGTTTTCAGGATTTCCCTCAGATGAAACGGCTGTGGTAATTACTAAGGCATTGAAACTGATCAAATCACCTGTGCAAAATAATGGAAAGCCTGAAAACATGACCTGTTGGTGTGCCTTGAGGACTGGAGTTGGGAAACACTGCTCTAATCAACCAGTGCTACCCATATTTCTCCTACTGTGTTTCCTATGCATCAGTTTGTGAATAAACAGGAAGCCGCTCAGCACAGAGCACTTCCCATTCATTCACTGTCCAGTGCAGCTGAGGCTGCAGAGAAAGGGATTGGAGAATCTCTGTCCTCTGTCCCTTTCTCTGACTCAAAAGTAAGACAGGTGTGCGTTTAGGCTGGGTTTACACTTATGCAAATTGGATGTGGGTTTCCTCACATTCAATTTGCATGACAGGAGAATCTTGGGCTCTGTTTCAGGTCTGAATTCAGGCAAAGATTAGGACTTGATTCGCCCCTGAAAGGTGAACAGGGATGCACTGGCCCCCCATGCTGTGAGCCGCTTCGCAAACAGTGTAGACTTCTGATAGTTCACCAAAGCCCCCCAATGGAACACTAAAAAAAGAAATAAAAGATATTGTAAATGTAGCTGCTGGTTTAGATTTGGGTTTTGTACGTTACCTATAAGTTCGTTGTCCAGGGAAGAAAATCTGTAGAAATTGCAATGTCCACACAATATGTAAAACTTTCAACTGTTAGGTTTTATTTTTGCTGCAGTAAAACTTGTGAAGAAAGTGAAGAGTATAGAGAGAAGGGCAAGGTTCAGGTACGCGGTAGAGAATGCACGAAACGTGTCTAAATTTCAATATTCACTACTCACTCCTGAGTGGGTATTGCTCACCCGGATAGACCCCTCTCACATGGCCTAGCAGCCGGAATGATGCACGGAACAGTATGAGAACAGTCTCTGCCACAGACCGTCTGAGAACAATACATGGATAGTCAGGGATCCTTTGCCACAGGATTAAAGCAGGAGTTCACCCATTTAAAAAAAAAAAAAAAATCTCCCCTTAGCTTCCTGCTCGTTCGGTCTAGGGGAATCGGCTATTTATATTAAAATATGTGCAGTACTTACCCGTTTTCGAGCTGCATCTTCTTCCGTTGCTTCCGGGTATGGGTCTTCGGGAGCGGGCGTTCCTTCTTGATTGACATTCTTCCGAGAGGCTTCCGACGGTCGCATCCATCGCGTCACTCGTAGCCGAAAGAAGCCAAACGTCGGTGCGGCTCTATACTGCGCCTGCGCACCGACGTTCGGCTTCTTTCGGAAAATCGTGACGCGATGGATGCGACCGTCGGAAGCCTCTCGGAAACCTGTCAATCAAGAAGGAACGCCCATTCCCGAAGCCCATACCCGGAAGCGACGGAGAGGATGCGTCTCGTAAACGGGTAAGTACTGCACATATTTTAAAATAAATAGCCGATTCCCCTAGTAATAACGAGCAGGAATCTAAGGGAGAAAAGTGCCCTCTAAGGGTGAACCCCCGCTTTAAGTCCCAAACTTCCTGCCTTACAGCAAAAGAGCCTTTAAGCCAAACCGGTGGACTGTAAGACAAATTGAATAGTGGATCCCTTTCAACGAAGTGACCAGGCCTTTCCCGAGACATCAGCTTGCCTTGCTTGGTCTCCTCCTGGGCAGGTCCTCCCCAGGTTCCCTTCATTAAGCAGCTTCCTCCACTTGGATGGACAGCTTGGGATCCCTTTTAGAATCATAGGTCCCAGCCAGCATAGCTGGGCCTAATTCATAGAGATGCAACCTCGGACCAACATGGTCCCGGGGCTGGAATCTCACACGCTTGTGCCTCGCGCCAGGAGGGCCACGAGGCGAAGGAACACGAAAAACGGCATCTATCCTTAAGTACCCCCTCCCAGCATGCACAACGGGGCACTACTCTCACTGGGCTGCTACAGAGAAGGGTCACTTAACACACCATGGTTCGCTTAAGTTCCAACATGGGCCTGAGGTGGTAATGCCACCTACAGGCAACAGGGGAAAACTTCTATCAAGCACAACCATAGCTAGAACAGAGGCTAATTTCAATAGAATTAGTAAAGTCTGAGCCCAACTATTGGCTCAGACACCCCCTAAATTTATGATAGCGCCCCAGTCATTGAAAGCAGGGCGCTACATAAAAAAAATAATAGTACAACATTATATTGTAAAAGATAAAAAAATAATAATAACACTGCCCTATTGACACCATTTTCTTCCCTACAGACACCGGCCACTGCTTTACAGACACTGTCCATGTTTTAATACATTTTAAAATGTTTGTAGTATATACTGTATATATATATATATATATATATATATATATATATATATATATATATATATATATATATATATATATAGTTTTGGGATGCACGCCTATGCTTCCTACTATAAACACACATTTTAACATCTAATCAGTATGTTGCAGATAAAAGAAAAAGAAAAGGTGATTTCCAATATAGCCTCCAGGTATGATAAATAATTTAGCATTTCTTCGACAAGGCATAAAATACAAGGGGATATGTGCTGCTAAGTTAGTATTACGCATAACAATAAAATTGTATTTATTAGCACTTTAGTTTTTAATGGCATAGTACTTTCTTTTTTGTTTCTTGAGGATTTAAAACAAATTCTAATGATGACCTTTCTTAAGATTTTATTGCCTCTACAGTTTTACAGGCCATTTTAGAAACATATCTTGTTAGTATATCATAAACAGATAATGTAACATACTCCCACACAATTTAGTTTTAGCATGCTAAGAATATTTGTATTTTAAATCTTTGTTTTATTTATTTTTTTATTTTTATGTTAATGTAACAAGAATCTATTTTTTTTAACCTCTTGTATTTCCATATTTTGTTGTGCTCATTTTACTTGTTGTTATTTTAATTACTTTTTTTTTTTAAATGTAGGAATTTAATGTTGGTCTTAGTAGATTAAATTTACTCTAAGCCGGAAAAAGACGGAAGACAGAAAAAGTGCACATATTTGACACATTTATACGGCTGCCAGGAAAGGCTTTTTTGGACAAACAGTTTAAATTGCAGATAATCAGCGGATATCAGGAGATCATTTGGCCCAGCTGAATGTTGGTTAATGTCCCATGATCTTTTTCCTGTGCATGGTTTCTGGGGAGAAGAGAATGAAAAATGGTTGGAAAAAATATATTTTTTTTTTCTGAAGGAACATTGTAATCTGGCATAAGCAATCATTTGCACAGGCATCAGCAAGTGAGCAATTTGTGAAATTTGCAATGGGATGTTTGTAAGTATTATAATTGTTCCAGATGGAAACAACATTTTACTCATAAGCCAATCAATACAGTCCAATGATTGTCAGGGTGCCATGTGCGGACTGACCATTCGGGCTCTCGGACACTGCCTGAGGGCCCCATGCCACTAGGGGGCCCCATCAGGGTTGCCAGCCTCAGTAAAAGCAGGGACAGTATGTAAAAATCTGTGTTTTTTTTACATCTGTTCCTGAAATGTCCCTTACCAACATCCTTTTGGTCTAAAATTCCCAAGATTATAGCTGCCCTGTCTCTCCAGTACCTTTTCAGTTTGTGTATGTGTATTCTGTGTGTATGTATACTGTGTATGCATACTGTATGTGTGTGTGTGTATACTGTGTGGCCCCATAATCTCCTATTGCCCGGGGGCCCCATGAGTTGTCAGTCCGCCCCTGCAGGGTGCCATAACCCTAAATGTTTATACTCAAGAAATTATAAAATATGGACCAGTATTTTATTAGGTACAGTACTAATAACATACTAGTTAAAGTTGTATACATATTTTATTGAAATATAATTTAAATCTATAATGTTTAACTATTATTTATTTGTGTATTAGATAATTTAATACATTTTTTTATCAAGTTTTTTTTTATTAATTTTCAATGATTTTTTATTAAATTTTTTACTTAAAGTTTGATTGTGAATTCTACAGAACACGAACGAAGGAACTGTGAAACAATAACCTTGCAGTTACAAATCAATGTAAGCAATATCATAAACATCAAGAACATCAAGAACATCAAGAAAGTATACGTTAATCTTGATAATAATTCCACTTGTGGCAGTCCGGGTATCTAGTGATGGGGGGATTTACCATAATCCAAGATAACTTGGACTGTAGTAGGTTGAAGGTAACCATATAGGATTTCTAAGACCTGGTAATGGAAATTCTGGCTGCTACAAATATAAAAGTTATGAGCCACTTTGTGTGCCTCGATGTCCCCTCCACCGGGCATCCCAACAGTGCCTGCAGTGTCGATTCAATTAGGTTCACTTGAGTGAGTGAGTAAATGAAATTGTAAGTACGAATCCAGAACCTCCTCACTTTTTTCGGCAAGTCCACCAAACCTGGAACATAGATTTTAATCATGTTTCAATTACAGCGACAACTTTATCTCTTAGTTATGTAGATAGCACAGGCAGCTAATCACTGCCTGTGAAACTTTACTCACTGTTTTCATGGAAATGGTCCTGCAATCAAAAGTGACGTAATGCGCAATTGCGCAGTAGGTATTTTCATTAACAGCACATAAAGTGTGCCTTTTCTATGTCCCCTGCATGCTAAGACATTTGTATGACAAGCTTCCCCTCAGAACGGCACAGAGGGAAGTCTCGCCATGCTGCTCTGATCATCTCCTTCCTGCTACTCCCCCTTGTGACAGAATAAGACGTCACACAGGGGAGTGAATAAGAGCAGCATAAAGAATTTTCCGCAGTAACGGCAATCGAGGTAGAGGCTTGGTTACGGCGCTATGGCACATGCGCGAGATTTCCAAAGGGAAACAGACTAAGGGCGGAAGTGACGTCCAGAAAGGATTCACAAAACAGTAGAAGCAATGGCGTGGCCAATACCCGGAAATTGAGATATTATAAAGACAATAAATAATTTGTTTCCATGCCTCATTTGATGCCGATTTTAACGTATTATCCTTTGTAATTAGCTATGGTTTTTGGAAATTGAAAAAAAAGAAAAAATTGTCTGGGTTTACTTCCTCTTTAAAGGGGTTGTAAAGGTTTATTTTTTTATTTTCTAAATGGGTTACTTTAGGCTAGTGCAGGGATATGCAATTAGCGGACCTCCAGCTGTTGCCAAACTACAAGTCCCATGAGGCATAGCGAGACTCTGACAGCATCAAGTATGACACCCAGAGGCAGAGGCATGATGGGACTTGTAGTTTGGAAACAGCTGGAGGTCCGCTAATTGCTTATCCCTGGGCTAGTGCATTGTTGGTTCACTTAACTTTTCCTTCAATTTCCCTTCTAAATGTTTTCTTTGTCTGAATTTCTCACTTCCTGTTCCACCTCAGTAAGCTATTCAGTAAGCTGTTCTAAATGACTTTCCACGGCTCGGATGATGGTGGAAAGCTTACTGAGGAGAAACAGGAAGTGAGAAATTCAAACAAAGAAAAAAAAACATTTAGAAGGGAAATTGAAGGAAAAGGTAGGTGAACCAACAATGCACAAGCTTAAAGGAACCAATTTAAAAAATAAAAGACGAACCTTTACAACCCCTTTAAATATGTATATATATATATATATATATATATATATATATATATATATATATATATATATTCTTTTTTTATGTTGTCGGTGCCTAAAATACTCTGGTCCATCGTTTATCATTTCTTGAGTATACTTATAAGCCAAGTCGTGGATGTCAAGGCCATTTTTTTTCTAAAGATTCTTGGAGAGTGGGTCTAACCCATGCCAATCCCTGCCTTAGGCCTTGTACACACGATCAGTCTAAACAGATGAAAATGGACTGAAGGACCATTTCATCGGTCCAAACCGACCGTGTGTGGGCCCCATCGGTCATTTATCCTTCGGTCCAAAAATGTAGAACTTGCTTTAAAATTCAACTGATGGACGCCTAACCGATAGGTCAAAACCGATGGTTAGTATGCAAAGCATCGGTTAAAAACCCGCGCATGCTCAGAAGAATCAAGTCAACGCATGCTTGGAAGCATTGAACTTAATTTTTCTCTGCACGTCGTTGTGTTTTACGTCACCGCGTTGGACTCGATCGTTTTTTTAACTGATGGTGTGTAGGCACATCAGACCATCAGTCAGCTTCATCGGTTAACCGATGAGAACGGTCCTTTGGACCGTTCTCATCGGAAGGACTGATCGTGTGTACAGGGCTAAACACTTCAAGTTTTGGGGTCTTAAAAATTGAACGGAAGCACACAGCTCAGCACACATGACCATGGTTTGTTGAGGGTAACTCTGCATATTAAATGCTATATGCATTGCCTATGTGACCCATGATCACTAATTTAGGTTACTTCTTTCAGTGAAAGAGTATTTGCAGAACCACTGAATACGGAGTTCAGACCTGAATTCTCTTCTGTAAGACCCATTACACTATAAAACATTTTTTGCATCTGATCACAAAAGAATCATGCATGCATTATGGAGACTGGAAAAACCCAACACAAATCCCGTCTTTGAACACTCTGTAAATAGTATATGATTAATTTTTTTGATCATTTTAGAAAAATGCATCAGATCCATTTTTTTGAAAGCTGTTTTATATTCACATTTTTATACTCACAACAATTTGCTAATCTGCAAGGAACAGATGACACGAGAAACAAGGGGAATTAAATGGAATTTAATAGCATGTGCATATTTTAATGAGAAATGTCAATCACCCATCACCTGTCAAAAAATTCTTCAAATTGTCTAATATAGGAGGACGTCTCTGGCTGTCAAGAAACTTTATTTCATATATTGAAACATAGTTGTTATATTTGACAAAGACATAGAGGACATCTTATCAATCACCGTTCCCTACAGTGTGGCGCCACTAATATTGCTTCTGAATGGCTTGTAAAATATGACATCAAACATTCAGTAAGTGAAATTTAATGTGGACTGAAAGAACATTTCATGGTAATGATGAGGTTGCGTCAGTTTTTAAAAATATGATTAAAGGACACTTGGAGTTTTTTTTTATTTTTTTAGCTGAATGCAACAACGTTCATGATGTGAAGGCTGATGAAGGAAAGGTACTCCCATTGATGAAGGGTAACAAGGGCCCAGTTGAGCAAATCAGGGAGGCTGTCAACTCGGATGCTCTTATGTAAATAAAAGTACTTTATTTGTTACATGGGTACACAGGTACAGGCTATATACTGACACATTTTGGCTATGGAACCTTCATCAAAGACAAGTAAAGGCTCCAAAGCCGAAAAGTGTTAGGATATAGCCTGTACCTGTGTACCCATGTGACAAATAAAATACTTTAACTTAAGAGCATCCAAGTTGCCAGCCTTCCTGATTCAATAATATTAGCTATGGGACCTGAATGCCCTGGTTAGAGCACCGGATCGCAGTTCATGGACTTCCACATTAGCAGTAGAGCTGAGGTAATTTATTTTTTCTTACTACAATGTGTGGCAATGCCTGCAATGGTGCTTTTTTTTTAAGGGGCACCTCAAGTACTAAACAACCCACAATGCACGTATGCTGCAGCGCTGGGCTGCCTTTAAGCAGCCCCTGTGCATAAAAATCAAGGTACACTTTTTAAATGTGGCCTCCCCCTTCTCCTTGCTGGGTCTCTAATTAAAACAAAAACAAAATAGAATACAAAAATGTGGCGTTACGGCAAGATCTCTTGGGAGTGGGGACAGATACCTGTCAAAAAACAGGTACCAGCTCCTCCCCATGGAAAGGTGACACATGTGGCATCGGAGGGGGGAGGAGGCAGATAAGTGGAACTTCCAGTTTTCTGTTGAACTCCGCTTTAACTTTACATTTTCTCCTCTCTCTCCTTAAATAACTATACATTTCTAGGTAATAACACCAGGAGTAGTTGATACAGGGAATATCTGATTGCCTTCTGGGGGATCATGAAGGATTGTTTCCCCCCCACCTGAGCAAATTGGACCATCCTTTATTATTTGTTTTTTTTATCCCTCTGGATCAACTATGGGTATAGGATTGTGTATATTGAGGTTTTCTTCTTGTTTTTTTTTTATTGGTTGAACTAGATGGACTTGTGTCTTATTTCAGCCTAATAAACTAGGTAACTATGTACTAATGTCTGCTTATTTATAACACCCTCCTACGCACAGCTCCAGGATTTTTCTCAGGCAGCCCTCATTCCTCAATAAATATCTTCATCTGCCCACCATTATCCTGGATAAACAGATCTTCATAAATTACTACTTCAAAATAGACTATCCGTCCTTCTTACCCGACTTATTCATTACCAAGTAACCTACACCCATCACTTGCAGACGTTGCTTGTTCCCTCATCCTACTGTAGCTAATATTCCCCTTCCTCGGAATCTAATAAGGATAGAATCTGTATATAATTGTGACATGTCAGTAATTAAAGGGTTGGGGCGGAATCCATGCTGAGCCTTAGCAGCAGGGAAAGTCCTGCTATCCAAACCCTTCGATGGATCTTGTTATTTAAAGTGAACCTGTGGGTAAAATAACATTAGAAAACGAACAACAGCATCAGTTATCTGATGGCATAGCACTTCCAGCAGAATCCCTCGTTCCAGCACCACCGCAAACAGGCAGACCCCCCCACAGCCACAAAACATTATGCGGGGCTGTGGAGTCGTCATCATACTGTTGTGTAGGGGTGAAGGGCATGCCTGATCTCCGCTATGTGGAAGTGAAGAATCAGTGGGGAGCTCTGGGTGGTGCTAGACTGAGATATCCTGCAGACAAAAAGCACATGCTGATATCTCATGCTACCAGCTGCTGTTATAAGCTGAGAAATTTTACTTTACCCATAGGCTGCTTAAAGGAGTTAGTTATCTCAATAGCGCTATGTAAGGTTTTGGTAGATTAAAGTGAGTTGGATTTTGCATTGTTGTCTTAGGCCTCGTACACACGGCCAAGTTTCTCGGCAAAAACCAGCAAGAAACTTGCTGGGATTTTTTTTTTGCCAAGGAAACCGGTCGTGTGTACATTTTTTGATGAGGAAACTGTCGAGAAACTCGACGAGCCAAAAAGAGAGCAAGGTCACTATTTTCTCGACGGGAATGGAGAAACGTGCCTTGTCGAGTTCCTCGACAGCCTAACAAGGAACTCGACGAGGAAAACTATGTGTTTCGCCCGTGGAGTTCCTCGGTCGTGTGTATGAGGCTTGACAGTTTTCTAAAATTGAGTGGTAACCATTTCTTGTCTGCAGTCAGAAAAAAAAGGAGACCATTTCTTTTTAAATGTGGAACATTTTGCAGCAAGAGTGAAACCACATCATGACCTTTCTGGATTTTGCGAAAAAATAGGGAACCAAGATGCAGGGACCTTTGTCTTGGAGTATTAATCCGACTTTAATTCAAAATACTAACAACTACTTACAAAGCCATCCACAACTTAGCCCCCAGCTACATCACTAGCCTAGTCTCTAATAGGGATGAGCCGAACTTTAGAACCCCATTAAAGTCTATGGGACTCAAACATTTGAAATCTAAAGTGTTTTTGCATTGATAAATGTCCCCTGGGGCAGGACCCAGGTCCCCAAACACTTTTTAGGACAATAACTTGCATATTAGCCTTTAAAATTAGCACTTTAGATTTCTCCCATAGACTTTTCCAGGGTGTTCTGCGGCTTTTCGAATTTGCCACGAACACCTCAAATTGGTATGCCCCAGTTGAAGTGTTATCACACAAAACCGGTCGGGCACATACATTGGCCTCAGCCATTCCACACTGTGCTATTTTTGTTATTTACAGGAATTTATAAATTGTATACATTTTTTGCTTTTTCCTTTTTTGTGGTGATTTTACACATTTTTACTGTGTGTGTTCATGTTGGTTTGCACCTTTTGAACAATACATTTTGTATCAACATTTTTTACACTATGAGGAGGCGTGCTCTTTTGTTTTTTCCTTTTCTATGGTGAGTCCATCCCAAGCCTTTAAGGAACTAGTGATTTATCACTTCCGACGTCCAGAGTCAGTTCGGATTACAACTCTGTGGAGAACTACAGTCCTGAGCTACTGAGAGGAGCTGATCCCCATTCATTGGGTTGACCAAGCGCACTTGACCAACCACTGTACGGTGTTCCCGGGTCCATCAGATCCAGTAAGAGTATTCAATCTATTCTTGCCTTGTGAATTGGGAATACTTTGGATTTTGTTTCCAGATACAGTGATTTTGGGAAGATAACAGTCATCATCTCTCTTATATGCTCTGACGGCTTGATTACATATGGATGGACACTATATAAATATATGCACTCTCACATGCACTTTTTATGGTGTTCTCACGATTTTTATTATTTGACTACACAGTGGACTTTATTATATTTATTATTAATATCAGTTTTTGCAATCATACATGTTTAATGCATGTTTATGTTTCCTGCATTAACCTTCCTATTTTATTCCTAATTTTTCAAAATTGTCTGTGTTTTTCTGTTTCTAGCACAAAAAATTAAAACCGCAGAGGTGGCCAAATACCGCCAAAAGAAAGCTCTATTTGTGGGAAAAAAGGATACAACTTCGCAACAATCGCGCAAATGTCATGCCGCGTACACACGATCGTTTTTCGGGTTGTAAAAAATTATGTTTAAAAACTATCGTGTGTGGGCTTCAGAGCATTTTTCGGGTTCTAATAAATGGCAATTTTTTTTTTCGAACATCCTCTTTTTTTTCACTACGTTTTTAACGTTGTCATTTTTAAGGTTGTAAAAAATGGTTGTGTGTGGGCTTTAACGACATGAAAGACCCACGCATGCTCAGAAGCAAATTATGAGACGGGTAAAACTAGCGTTCGTAATAGAGTAAGCATATTCATCACGCAGTAACAGACTGAAAAGCGCAAATCGTCTTTTACTAACACAATATCAACAAAAGCAGCCCCAAGGGTGGCGCCATCTGCATGGAACATCTCCTTTATAGTGCCGTCATACGTGTTGTACATCACCGCGCTTTGCTAGAGCATTTTTTTTCACGATCGTGTGTAGGCAAGGCCGTTTTAATGATCGGGTTGAAAAAACTTTGTTTTTTCTAGAGCCTGAAAAACTTAATTTTTTACAACCCGAAAAACGAACGTGTGTACGCGGCATGTGTTAAGGTAATGCACAAAAAATTGCCAGGTCATGAAGGGGGTGAAACCTTCCGGAGGTCAAGTGATTTAGAGGATAAGCCAATGCACAGATCTTGGGAGCAGCATAAAGTCTGGGACTGAATGAGTGCACAAAATTGTCCCCTAAAGGGTATGAGAAGCTAAATTGTATTCTCATTTGAAATGACTGATTGGGCATTCATATAAAAAATGCATTAGAGAAATAAATCGTTCAATTAGTATTACGGCTTAAAAGTGGAGAAAATTGCAGCTTGATGGACATCCCCATAGGAGAACTAGGTTCCTTCAAATATTTTCGAAAATCGTCTTTTGTGTTTTATTGTTCTCTCAAGTTAAAAGTCACCGGTCATGCCATTACATTTTAAAAACAACAACGGTTTTATTTCCTAGAGATGGTACGGCGGTTGCTTATTTTTTATCTCCAGCCTCTTGGCACTAATGATGACCTAGAGTAGTGTCAAGTCATTAAAATCTCACTACTCCGAGGGACACTTATTCTCTCATAGGAGGCAAGTGTGCCAAAGCCATTATTTTGGTAATATTTTGTTATAATTTTGTTGTCTTTAAGAGCTGCCTGGATGATTCAAAGCACGTTTGTGTTCCACTAAACACATTCCATTCTGTGCCAGCAACTGACAAATGAAATGAGAGAAAAAACTGGCAGGAGTCCCCACGTCTCTATAAAGAGTATTATTTCCTATTTACCATTACAATTGATTAAAAATGTCAAGAGTCAGTGCCTTCCTGGCTTCCTTGTAGGGCCTCGGGCATACACTACTCATCTCTGTTCAGGATTATAGAATGCCCTTTTCAGTCCGAGAAATTGCCTTTCCAATCAGAGACTACTGTAGTCACATATACTACTATAATAGGTTCTTATTCATTTTTTTTGAATGAGGGCGGAGTTATGCAAATTGCTTGTTATATATTATTGTAGAACAACTTTAAATCTAGGATGATTGATTTATAGAATGGTTCTATAAACTAGGGAGCAGTAATCAGTGTTCTGTCACAAGGCAGAACAGGGAAATGCTTTACACAGGCATCTCCCTGTTCTGCAGCTACGTGACATGATTGTGGGACACCGGCGGACATAGAGTCCGCGGGTCCCACAGGCACGGTCACGGAGCTTACAGCAGGGGTGCGCTGACGGCAGCAGCAAATTCAAAGCAACGTACCTATATGTTGCTTTGCGCAGCTGTGCCATTCTGCCAACGTATATATACAAGAGGCAGTTGGTAAGCGGTTGAAGTGTTACTAAACCCACAACAGTAAAATCAGTGTGTATATGCAGTAAAGCATGCTTGTTATACTCACTGTGGAGCCTAAGGGGTTAATCCTCTGCATTGTGTAAAAAGACTTCTTGATCCTGTATGTACAGATCTTCCTCTCCCTGCACTGT
Organism: Rana temporaria; assembly: GCF_905171775.1. Lineage (NCBI taxonomy): Eukaryota > Metazoa > Chordata > Amphibia > Anura > Ranidae > Rana > Rana temporaria. The sequence continues at coordinate 137,915,703 of NC_053499.1, forward strand.
CCCCCTGGACAAGTCTGGATAAGACAGTGCATTTAAAATGCCATCAATAAAATGCACCTGTGTTAAAGAAGAAACAATATCAAGCAAGTGGACATTGATGGTCAGACTTTAAGGCCAAGGAAGTATAGTTTTGTAAAAATATATAATTTAATAGCGTATAAATAAATTGAACAGGATATACATAAAATAAATAAGTTCAAGAAAAATTATCACAAATTCATCAACAGTAAATGACCACTGTACATTCCTCCGAAGTCGCCAACGCACGTTTCGCCGTGGGGCTTCTTCAGGGCGAAGATGAGGAATATATAGTTAGCAGAGAGATAGAAACTTATATGGCTGGTGGTCCCTCGATGGGTGCGTCCACGGGGCATATAAGATGGAAATATACCAAGTCGGAAGGTAAGCTTTAGGCACAAGTTTCCATATATCGAAAATCTTAGGTGAGTCGAAAGAGTCAAGACTGCAAGTCCAAAAGGTGGAAGATATGTACCACAGGAAGAGTTAATACTCGGACTATTTTTATGAAGTCCTGAGCACACTGGGACAACAGATGGCAGTATAACAGCAATGTGGAGGGGCTTACATAGAGAAACCCTTTCTGTAGCAGCCTTTGTATGGGGCTTTTGTACAGGCCCTATAACTGATTGCAGCAGCAATGCGTCTGTGTCCCAGGGTGTACACCCTGGGACACAGACGCATTGCTGCTGCAATCAGTTATAGGGCCTGTACAAAAGCCCCATACAAAGGCTGCTACAGAAAGGGTTTCTCTATGTAAGCCCCTCCACATTGCTGTTATACTGCCATCTGTTGTCCCAGTGTGCTCAGGACTTCATAAAAATAGTCCGAGTATTAACTCTTCCTGTGGTACATATCTTCCACCTTTTGGACTTGCAGTCTTGACTCTTTCGACTCACCTAAGATTTTCGATATATGGAAACTTGTGCCTAAAGCTTACCTTCCGACTTGGTATATTTCCATCTTATATGCCCCGTGGACGCACCCATCGAGGGACCACCAGCCATATAAGTTTCTATCTCTCTGCTAACTATATATTCCTCATCTTCGCCCTGAAGAAGCCCCACGGCGAAACGTGCGTTGGCGACTTCGGAGGAATGTACAGTGGTCATTTACTGTTGATGAATTTGTGATAATTTTTCTTGAACTTATTTATTTTATGTATATCCTGTTCAATTTATTTATACGCTATTAAATTATATATTTTTACAAAACTATACTTCCTTGGCCTTAAAGTCTGACCATCAATGTCCACTTGCTTGATATTGTTTCTTCTTTAATATTATTACAGATGTGGCCCATGTGAGTGCTATCCTTGTGTTTCCAACTTAATTTTCTCTTTTCTCTCCCTACGCCCTTTTCTCTCCTCCTCTCCCCTTCTTTTCTTCTTTCTTATTTCTCTTTTCTTCCCCCCCCTTTTTTTTCTCTTCTCTCAACTTTTTCCCCAGGTTCTTTAACCAACCCCTCTCCTCCTTCAATCATTAAAAATGCACCTGTGTTCGTTGCCCAGAGCATACGTCTGTCCATACCATAACCCCACCGCCACCATGGGCCACTCGATCCACAACGTTGACATCAGCAAACCGCTCACCCACTCAATGCCATGCACGTTGTCTGCCATCTGCCCTGTATTGTGAAAAACAGGATTCATCCGTGAAGAGAACACCTCGACAAAGTGCCAGATGCCATTGAATGTGAGCATTTGTCCACTCAAGTTGGTTACAACGATGAAGTGCAGTCAGGTCGAGACCCCGATGAGGATGACGAGCATGCAGATGAGCTTCCCTGAGACGGTTTCTGACAGTTTGTGCAGAAATCCTTTGGTTATGCAAAGCGATTGTTGCAGCAGTTGTCCGGGTGGTTGGTCTCCGACGATCTTGAAGGTGAAGATGCTGGATGCGGAAGTCCTGGACTGGTGTGGTTACACGTGGTCTGCGGTTGTGAGGCCGGTTGGATGTACTGTCAAATTTTCTGAAACGTATTTGGAGACGGCTTATGGTAGAAAAATTAACATTCAATTCAAGGGCAACAGCTCTGGTGGACATTCCTGCAGTCAGCATGCCAATTGCACACTCCCTCAAAACTTGCAACATCTGTGGCATTGTGCTGTGTGATAAAACTGCCCATTTTGGAGTGGCCTTTTATTGTGGCCAGCCTAAGGCACACCTGTGCAACATTCATGCTGTCTAATCAGCATCTTGATATGCCGCACATGTGAGGTGGATGGATTATCTTGGCAAAGGAGAAGTGCTCACTAACACAGATTTAGACCAATTTGTGAGCAATATTTTAGAGAAATAGGCCTTTCGTGTACATAGAAAAATTTGTAGATCTTATGCTGCGTACACACGATCATTTTTCGGCATGAAAAAAACAAAGTTTTTCAGCATGTAGAAAAAACAAAGTTTTTCCAACTTCATCATTAAAACGACGTTGCCCACACACCATCGTTTTAAAAAAATGCTCTAGCAAAGCGCAGTGACGTACAACGCACTATAAAGGGGAAGTTCCATGCGGATGACGCCACCCTTGGGGCTGCTCTAGCTGATTCCGTGTTAGTAAAAGACGATTCACGCTTTTCTGTCTGTTACAGCGTGATGAATGTGCTTACTCCTTTATGAACGGTAGTTTTACCAGAACGAGCGCTCCCGTCTCATAACTTGCTTCTGAGCATGTGCAGGTTTTTAACGTTGTTTTAGCCCACACACGATCATTTTTTACAACCCGAAAAACGACATTGTTTAAAACGTCGTTAAAAAATGCAGCATGTTCGAAAAAAAATAATTGCCGTTTTTCAGAACCCGACAGAAGCTCACACACGATCATTTTAAATGAATTTTTTTAAAACAATGTTTTTTAATGCCGAAAAATGATCATGTGTACGCGGCATTAGAGTCCAGCTCATGATAAATTGGGGTAAACACAAAAGTGTTGCGTCTATAATTTTACTCAGTATATATATATATATATATATATATATATATATATATATGTTTTTTTTTTTTTTACAACATTCTTAAATACCTTTTTACGATATAGCTCCCTTATACTTTTTAATGGAGCTTAGACTGCACTTTATATGCAAATACTTTACACAGCCTAGGTCTGAGGCTTTTGCAGTATTGTATGTATGTTCATATGGATATAGCATTGATAGGTCTTGAATTTGAATAGGAATAAGGGCACTGGTTTTATACTGTTTTAACCATTGTTTACAGATTTTATAATAAGGAATGGCTTGTGCCGGGAACATGGCTTGTGTACAATGTTCATATTATGTGCAGCAGGTGGGTAAGCCGCACGTGTGTTGGTTTCAATCCTTGGCATTCAGAAGGCAGGCAGGCTCAACCTTCATCCACCATCAAAAATCTTTGAGATGCAGCACATAGCAGAACAGTTGAGAGACTCTGACCTCTTGAAGCTGCATGGGTATCATTTATTGGTGGAGTGACTCAGCAATATAAACAGAGGGGTTGATCATGCAGAAACAAAACATTTTGTTCCTCATATAACCCTAATTTCCAGTCCTGCTGACTCTTTATATTACTAGGATAATTACTTGAATAATAACAAAAAAACTAATTGGCATCTATGTTTAAAGCTTTAAAATGTTCAATACACAGTTGAGTAAATATAATGGAACTGTTTTACCCACCAAAGAATTTCTGTTTCTATTTATCCAGTCCTTAAATGTGGCAGCAAGAAAGGTGGGTTTTAAATGCCCAGCTGTCATACATATGTGTCTACAGGGACATGAGTTTGTGATCAGGAGCCAGCCAGATGGGATCTAGATCATGTGACCATTGCGGGAGCCAGCCGCAGCGATCACATAATAGAAAAGCCTTGCAGCATCTATTGATACACAGCGTAAGTTAGAAGATGCGCCGTCGTATCTATGTGTGCTATTCACGGAGCTAGATACGCCTGATTTTCAGCTTGCTCCGACCGACGTAAGTGTTAGTACACCGTCGTATCTAGGGTGCATATTTACGCTGGCCGCTAGGGGCGCTCCTGTAGATTTACGCGTAGAATATGTAAATGACCTAGATACGCCGATTCACAAACGTACTTGCGCCCGCTACTCTCCTGTAGTCCAAAGGAGGGGGCGAGCATGACACTCCACACCAGGAAGAAAGCCTCGCATTACTGTGTGGAGTTACAGACAGAACAGGAAGTGAGGATTTCTCAGAAGAAATAAGGACATTTAAAAGCAAAATGGAAGGATGAGGTAAGTGAAGGAGGACTGCACTAAGGTAAGGGAAGCTATTTAGGAAAAACAAATTGTACCTTTACAACCCTTTTAACATAAATTTTCCAAGCCCTGAAAAAGGGGCAGGATTTTTTCTTGAAGCACGTTGACTGTATTTGATGCTCTTAAAAATTAAATGTTTCAAAGTGTCCTTCAATTGAGATGAGCTTTTAAACCAGGCACTTATTGGTACATAGTCAAGAATTTACAGTCTGGCAAACACTTCTTTTGCCACTGTCATGATTTTATTTACATTGACTTTTCAAGCCCTGAACAAGGTTGAGGCTTATTCCATTGAAACTCATTGACTGTATTTGATGACCTTTACAACCCCTTCAAGCTTGGTACACACTAGGTCAGAGCCATTGTACTAACGATCTGACATTAGTACAGAAATCTTCCCTGTTGTTCTTTTGTGTTTTGACAGGGAGGTGGCCCCCACGCCAGAACACTCTGGTCAGCGCTCTCACCCATTGGCTGAGAGCGCTGATCGGGAGCCGGACAGCTGCTGTTTTTCCAGCATGCTCGTCTGACAGAAGCCAGACATTCGGCCCATGTGTACTAGGCTAAAGGCTTGAGGAAGACTAGGGTCTCCTGATGGCGCTAAAGGCAGCCTACCTCCTCTAGCGCCTTTGTACAACAGAATGCAGGAGGTTTCTATATAGGCAAATTCAGTTACTTACATTAGTTTAATTAATATTGTATTCTTCATGAACAAAACTTCATTATTTGGTGTTTTTTTTTCAATATGCCTGGAGATCACCTTTAAAATATGTTTAAATGCTCTAACATATTGTAAGACATCATTGATCATCCCGAGAAATGAGGGAAATGGTTCTTTCCTGCATGAAGGGGCACAGACGATGTGTATCAAGGTTCTAAGAAAACGGGAGCAGAAAAATACAACCATATAAATCCCTGTTGGGACTCACATAAGAGAGTAAGTTAATGTGCTTTAATCCACCAAATTTTCGGGATATTGCAGACTAGAGACAATGAGCTGTAAAAATGCCAGAACTAATGAATATGCAAATATCGGGCTTACATGGAACATATTGCAGAATATTAAGATATTAACTGTCTTGCATGTCTGTTTACTGGAAACGTCTACACCTGCTATATAATGAGGTAATGCAATTCCCATTTCTTTTCTTTTCCTTCCTTTCTTCCTTTGGCGCTAGCACTTTTTCGCACAGATAAAACTCCACTTCTTAAAAAAAATAAAAAAAATAACAATAATAATAATAATAACAATAATCATAATAATATAATGTTTATAACTAGCTTTCCATTTCAATCTGCAGTCAGGTAACATTTTCTAAAACTGGCAAAAAATAGAATCGTTGCATCCTGGTAACCACGGCAACAGATTTTAATTTGTATAAAGTATGCCCCAAGAATTATTTTCTGCTCATAAATATTATTTTCTGCTCATAAAAGATCACTCTTCCTAAACGTGCACAAAGCTTGACATAAAATCCCAGGCATCCCTGGCTCGAGAGAACCTTTCATCTTTGGTGATAACTTAGCTATACGTGTTCTCTTCTTGTTACTGAAAATAAAAATAGGTGTGAATGGGAACACATACCATACATATAGTGGGGTTTTCTCAAAATTCGCAACAGTGGAAATACACTTTAAAGTGGATGTAAACCCACTCTCATCCTTTCTAAACTACTGCCATAGTGCTGATCTATAAGGATATATATGCCTCCTGCATGTATCCTTACCTGTCATATGTCTCCCCTCTGTCTGTTATAAAAACTGAAAAACCGCAGATTCTGTGGGTGGGTCTATTGTCTGGAGCTCGGTGGGTAGAGTCGTAATGTCAGTAGACTACCCGCCCTCCTCTACACTCCCCTTGTCAACATGCACTAAACACAACACTAAATTCTGCTATAATCACTAACTTCCAGTCAAAATACAGAAAAGTAACCACATGACGTCAGAAAAGGAGTGGGGGTGGGAATTAAAAAAATAATGCCTGTCTCCAGGCTAGTGCATGAGATATGTAAATAACCTGTCACTCACAGCAAGGGGGTGGAACGGACTAAGGTTTTTCTCTGTAAGTCCGTTTTATTTCACTGAACAATAAAAGAGGATTGCTCAGAGCTGGATTAACTGTGTGGCAAGACCGGGCACAGATGATAGGAAATCTTATACTGTACATTGGGACATCAAAAATAAATAAATAATAATTTCGGGTTTACATCCACTTTAAGGAGGTTATTAAAGTGACCTGTCTCTCCAGAAAATGAAATATGTAAGAACCTGAAAAGAAGTTTGCTAAACTACTTGCAATACAAACAGCTAAGAAAAAAAAAAACCTAAGTAAAAGAGCATCTAACCACAAACTAGTATAAATAGTCCAATCTTTATTACAAAAAATAAAATCCCAGCTACAAATCACAAATCTCAGTAGGGTTTACAGTTTGGAAAAGAAAAACCAGCACCACAGGTACTAATTGGGAAATAGAACGTAATGTATCACAATGAGGAAACAGACAGCAGCCACTAAAGATTTTGGTGGACCAAAAAAATTATAGGAGAGAAAAGCAGCAGCGGCCCAAAATCCCTGTAAATTAAACCCCCAATTCAGACTACTAAGGCCCCGTACACACGGTCGGACCAAACCGATGAGAATGGTCCGACGGACCGTTTTCATCGGTTCACCGAAGAAGTGGCCTGATGGTCTGATGTGCGTACACACCATCAGTTCAAAATCCAATCGAGTCAAATTGTGAGTATATATATATATATATATATATATATATATATATATATATATATATATATATATATATATATGAACACAGCAAACAATAGGATAACTTTTTTGGAAGCTAGTGTTCCGGAAAGTTATCGTCTAGCCTAGTGTCTACTCTTCAGACTACTAAGGCCCCGTACACACGGTCGGACCAAACCGATGAGAATGGTCCGACGGACCGTTTTCATCGGTTCACCGAAGAAGTGGCCTGATGGTCTGATGTGCGTACACACCATCAGTTCAAAATCCGATCGGGTCAGAACGTGGTGATGTAAAACACACGACGTGCTAAAAAAAACGAAGTTCAATGCTTCCAAGCATGAGTCGACTTGATTCTGAGCATGCACGGGTTTTGAACCGATGCTTTTCTGTACTAACCATCGGTTTGGTCCGATCGGGCAGCGGTCCATCGGTTCGGTTTTGAAGCATGTTTTAAAATTTTGAACCGAAGGAAAACAGACCGATGGCCTATACACACGGTCGGTTTGGTCCGATGAAACTGAACTTCGGTTCATTCTCATCGGTTCGGTCCGACCGTGTGTACGGGGCCTAAGAAACATTTACACCATGGTGATGACCTTGGTGACCCCTCTCCCTCCAGTAAATCCAGCTAGTGGTCTCCCTCTCTATCCCATCAGTTTACAAAGCAGGCATCCCAGGTACAAACCTGCTACAGGTATCTGCATGTAGCACCTCAGTTTTTATTGATCTCTAAAAATAATGTTAATCACTTCTTCATTTGTGTTCCAGATTTAGAGTTTTTTTTTTAGAGATACCCGTATTTATCGGCATATAACATGCACAGGTGTATAACACACACACTCTAACTTTAAGAGGAACGTTTCAGGAAAAAAACTTTCCACAGCCCCCTGTGTATAACACGCAGGCACAGTTTATCCTCTATTTTCAGGGTAAAAAAGTGAGTGTTATACCTCAATAAATACAGTAATTGGTATGGAATAGCATAAGATGATGTAGGTACTGCTCAGCAGTTTGCCAACGGTACATGTGTCATGTTGCTCTGTGTATTGATCACTTGTTATGATTTCTGTTAGCAAACATTGTGTGAAGTGTATGAGCCACATCCTTGGTGAATATTTACTTCTCACATACAAAAAAACAAACATAAACCCAACAACAATGAAGCGTAGGACAAAAAAAAAAGTTGTTTCTGCATGGTAAATGTATAATTGTATTCTATTTCTTACATTAGTGCAATTAAAAATAATGGAATAGGGGCTCTTGAAAATATGGAAATGCTGGACGTGGGGGATGTATGGGGTTTTACAATTGGTAGGGTGTTGGAAGAAGGGGTGCTGGGGAAGCCCGAGGACCCCTATTGCATTTCTTGCACTAACATTCAGAACCTTCAGATTACACATATTCTTGATTATATGGCACTAGCAGGATTTTTGTAGCTGAGAGAGGTCTAACTAGGGAAGATTAATTCCAGATTGATTACATAAAACTCCAGATTTCAATAATACTGTATTCTGTATTCTAACAGCCTGAAAATAAAATGAACTGGAGAAGGTCATTGTTAATGAGGTTCATTTCATTATACATCTCATGTCAAGATGCATAAATTAATGGTGTTTTCTTCCTTTATTGGTGTGTATTTCTCAGTTACACTACAAAGTCGCAATCTCAGGAAAATATCTGCTTCCTGGCTAAACATCTATGCTTACAGTATGTCTTGTATTACAACACAGTCTGGTGAAAATAAGGGCTGGGACAAAGTTGAGAGATTCAAATAGTTTTGTTTTTGCTGTTGTTAAAGTCCCTTGGTTGTTTTTTACCTACAGATAAGCCTATAATAAGGCTTACCTATAGGTACAGTAAATAACTCCCAAACATGCACTGTTTAGGCAATACTTACTTGAGAAGTCACCGTTGACTTTACTGACGCCTGCGCTCCGGAAACAGGAACAGCATACCCGTGTAGCCTCTTCAATACATTGATTTTAGTTCAGACAGTTTTAAACAAGGTGTTAAATCTCATGTTAACAGGAAATACAAGACATTGTGCCATAAAACACATACGGTATCATCTCGGTGGTTGAAGGAGTAAGCAAAAAGGGCCCTTAGGTAATTCGATTAGCAGAGGCGCTCAATGTGGTTTTTCTAAGGATAGCACAAATCATCTGTTTTAGTAAAACCTCCAATTACTAAATTTCACTAAATTAAACACAATTTGGGGCTTTAAATTCCCACTTCCTCAGTTTAAGGTGATACAATTGGCGTCTAGTATCAGTTGGTAGTGAGCTCCACTTGGGGAAATATTGTTTATTGGCCACTAGGTGGAATGTAGTTTGTGGCAGTGATGTCATCTAGGTGGATCACATGTACATCTACTTGTAACCTACCTAGGTGACATCACTTCCACCATCTCTACTATTCCATCTAAGTGGAGATTCTGAATAAATAAAATAATTTCATCAATGTGGAAGATCTCAATTGCCCAGTTAACCCCCCAACTGGATCCCTAGGAGCATCAGCTTACTTAAAGAGATTGGAGCTCCAAGCCATAGGGATTGGTTCATATATCATTTTTTGTTTTTTTAAATAGTTGTCAGTTAACATGTTTACAGGGGGCTTAAATGCACCATCATGATGGCTTCGATTTTTCACAAGAGGAATTAGGGTGGTTGGTTAATCCTGAGTTTTAATTCTTCTAATTACAAACTCACCCTGTTTTGTTTGTCTGGCCCCAGACAATGTTCATAATAGTCTATATGGTTTGATATAAAATAGTAAGGCTGACCATTTCTTGACATCCATAGCTATGCCTTTTACAAAACGTACTGAATGTAGATATCATTTCCTCTTGGTGGAAAAATATAAAGGCTGAACAGGATCTAGGATTTTACAGCGAAATAGTAATTATTTATTCACCTAATTATAGAAGAACCTCTGTTAAACCTTTGTGAAGCGAGCAAAAACACAAGAAATAATTTATTGAGCTTGATAGATTGCAGGCTACCCAGGATTCCGACTGAATATCAACCACTGGAGTTTCTTTCTTATTTATTTATATCCTTTTTTTTTCTTAGCTGTGTAATGATCCTTCGGAAGTGATTTAAGGAATGTCTATGCTTACTAACCTTCTGTAGCCTACAGCTCCATTCTTGGAATTGTAGATTTATTTTGTTGCTTTTAATTCTCCCCAGCTATATACTGCCATGTATCTGTGATAACTTTATACTTTTAAAAATTGCAAGATTATGTTTTAAAAAAATCAATGGCTGATACTGATAATAAAGGGACTATAATATCAATACATGAGTTTTATTATATTAAATAAAACTGGAATATGGATTTCATGAAATATTACAGGTTTATGTTTTTTTATATGCGTAAATATTTTATGTACCTTTATTTTATTTTAGTTGTTGTTTACTGCAGCTTGACTTTGGAGTTTTAACATTTGTTAAGCCATAAAATTTAAAGGGTATGTATAATGATTTTTAAACACTTTATTTTGTGAAAGTTGTGACTAAAGAAAAAGAACATTTAAAAATACTTTCTTTTTTCAGTCTGGTAATTATAAGGCCTCGTACACACGATAGGTTAACCAGAGGACAACGGTCTGATGGACCGTTTTCATCGGTCAAAACCGATCGTGTGTGGGCCCCATAGGTTATTTAACCATCGGTTAAAAAAAAGCCAACTTGCTTTAAATTTAACCGATGGATTCCTAACCGATATGTCAAAACCGATCGTTAGTAGGCACAACCATCAGTTAAAAATCCACGCATGCTCAGAATCAAGTCGACGCATGCTTGGAAGCATTGAACTTAGTTTTTTTCAGCACCTTGTTGTGTTTTACGTCACCGTATTCTGACACGATCGTTTTTTTAACCGATGGTGTGTGGGTGCGACGGACCATCAGTCAGTTTCATCGGTTAACCGATGAGAACGGTCCTTCAGACCGTTCTCATCGGATGGACTGATCGTGTGTACGAGGCTTTAAAGTCTATCTATACCCAAAAACCAAAAGTGTATATGTTACAGCTGAACAATCCTTATTTTTCTGTTATTTTTCTTTATTTTCACTTGATCCTACTTCCTTTGAAATACTTTGATTTAACATGATCCTCCTATCAACACCCTTCCTTCCTAGGGTGACAATGCTCAATTTAACTAAGATCAAAATTGTTACCCTAAGACAGAAAATTTGTTAAGAATAAGCTATAGAGCATTTCTCCTCCTTGTCTCAATAACATGGAGGGGCTTTCTGTAGCCCACCAAGAGAGCGTTAGGAAGAATGCAAATTAATACGAGTGTAGCACTGGCAAAAAGCACAGGAAGTTACAAGTTCAAAATATTTAACTAACAGATATAACAAAACATTGTCAGCTATATATTTAGAAGACCAGAAGGAGGCAAATAGGAAAAGTTCATTGTAATGCCTTGTACACACGTTTGGAATTTCTGTTGGGATAAACTCCGATGGATTTTTCAGACGGAATTTCATTCAAGCTGTCTTGCATACAACCGGTCACACCAAATTCCGACGTCAAAACTATGACGAGCCGAGAAAAATAAAGTTCAAGGCTTCCGAGCATGTGTCAACTTGATTCTGAGCATGCGTGTTTTTTTCTGAGTTCCATACAGACCAACGGGATTTCCGATAGAATTTGTTTCATCGGAAAAAAAGAGAACATGTTCTCTTTCTAAGTCTGTAGGGATTTCTGAAGGAAAAACTCAGATGGAGCACACACACGATCAGAATATTAGATGAAAAAATTCCGTCAGACTTTTTTCATCGGAAATTCCGATCATGTGTACAAGACATTAGGGTTTACATAGACTTTAAATTTATCATATGATTATTTTAGGGCAGGAGGAGCTTTAGGATTTTTTTCACATTTCAAGTATATTCTAAACATGCGTTGCTAAAAAATTGTTTACAGAACTCAAAAGCTCAAGCCAATCTAAAATTGGCACACTAAGTAAATGGTTCAGGGGAGTGACTCCTCTCTTCTCCTTTTTTTTTTAGAGGTGCTGCTTAGAGCACAGGAAGATTTTACAGCTTGCTGCTAAATGTGGTCCCAATCTCTTTATGGGGAAGAGAAATCATGTTCTTCCTGACCAATGTTGTCACTGTTAGTTGAGAGTAGTAAAGGCCCCAGCAACTCACTGGAGGGAGGTACAGTATTTCCTTTCTATCTAAAAAATTGATGTTGGTACAGTATAAGCATTCTAGTCCCCAGGCAAGTGGCTTATACACCTCGGAGGATTTCCACAGCCTTTCGGCTTGTGGTATAGTATAAAAAATGTCAACTGAAGCAACACACCACTGCTAAAAGGTCCAGATAGGACTTTCTTCGAATAAAAGTCAGCAAAACAATCCAAAGAGTATCCAACGCATTTCTGGGGTCCGAATATGCCCCTTCATTAGGGCTTGATTGAAAAACAATGTGAATGAACTAAAAGTTAACTAGATCTTTATTGGTATTTCTTCCAGTGACATTGCAAGCAGAGGTCTTGTAAGCAGCTACTCTTTGGATTGTCAACCTGAATTTTATTGGAATAATGTCATATGTGGACCTTTTAGTAGTGGTGTGGGGTTTCACTTCACCATCCTATTGTCCTGGTGACCAATGGAATTGAGAATAAAATTGAGGAGAAATACAACATTTGTTGCATTATACTTATATAGGTGAGGAAAATCGTCTAATAAAAAAACTATAATGTTTTAGACAGTTTTCTAAAAGTGGAATTTGGGGGAGATTTGGAAAGGGAAATCTCCTTGGACACCAGACAGTAAAAAATAAACTGGCAGGGATTTAAAGCCCCATAGACACTGGTTGAATGTCAGGAGACATAGGCCGCTTCAATAAAAAAAACGTCCGACATTCGGCTCGTCGTGTATGTCCACTGGGGGAATCTAGGATGGAAAAGGACCTGGGGTCTTACTAGATGACAGGCTCAGCAATGACATGCAATGACAAGCTGTGGCAAGCAAAGCCAACATAATATTGGCATGCATTAAAAAGGGTATTCACTCCAGAGATAAAATGATAATTCTCCCACTCTGGTCCGGCCGCACCTGGAGTATGCTGTCCAGTTCTGGGAACTAGTCCTCAGAAGGGATGTGCTGGAGCTGGAGAGGGTCCAGAGAAGGGCAGCAAAGCTAATAAAGGGACTGGAGGATCTCAGCAACTGGAAAAAACTGCAAGCACTGAACTTATTCTCTCTGGAGAAGAGACGCTTGAGAGGGGATATGATTTCAATGTACAAATACCTTACTTGTGGTGACCCCACAATAAGCATATAACTTTTCCATGCAAAGGGATTTAAAAAGACACACGGCCATTCACAAAAATTAGAAGAGAAGTGGTTTAATCTTAAACTGTGTAGAGGGTTCTTTACTGTAAGAGCGGTAATGATGTGGAATTCTCTTCCACAGGCAGTGGTTTCTGCGGGGAGCATCAATAATTTCAAAAAATGATCAAATAGGCACCTTAACGACCACAACATACAGGGGAATACAATGTAATATAAACATAAAGCACACACACAGGTTGGACTTGATGGACTATGGAACTATGTGAGTCGGTCTGACGGAAGCTGGCAGTTTGGCCGGCTTCTTTTGGATGAGCATGCTGGAAAACCAGCAGCCAACCGACTCCCGATCAGCGCTCTCAATCAATGGCTGAGAGTGTTGATTGGAGTGTTTTGGAGGAAGGCTGTCCCCCTGTCAGAACACAACAGCTCAGCGGAGGAGATTGCTGTACTAATGTTGGATCGTTAGTACAGCAGCTCCAATCAGAGCTGTCAGTTTTTTTTGTTCAACCCGCTCGGTTTATATTTAAAAAGCTGTGGCTATACACACCTTGTAACCTATTAATGAAAACCTTCAATATGCAGCTACATTTATCCACTGCTCCTGACTACCAAAGACAAGAATATTGCCTTATCCCAATCCAGTGGTTATTGCTTATAAGTAGTTATAGATTTTACCAAAAACGTTGTACTTATATAACACACCACTCTCATTCTCACTTATTCTATGATAAATACAGTTTAGCATAACATTTGAGGCTTTAATGGCACCCATCTATAATTTCAAGAGGTATAAAGAGAAGATGATGAAGGACCGTGTACACAGCCAACAGTGTACAAAGTCGTGCTCACAAATCACAAATGAGACAGCCTATAGTGCAGATTAATGGAATGTATGTACTGTTTAAGAACTTGGCAGCTTATTTAATGTGAGCAGTTACCTTTCTTAGTCGAATGACTCCATCCTGTGTCTGGGAATCTGTAACAATTTCAAACATGTCCTTCCCATCACCGTCAATGATATCGAAGGATGATTTAGCGTTTTCTCCGATGTCGCGGTCATTCGCCTTCACTCGTCCAACTGAGTCACCAATAGCGATGTCCTCTGGCACTACAAACTGATACTGACCTTACAAATAAGGGAGAGAAATATTACAACTAAAGTTAATGCAGTTACCACCAAATCTGACTTAATTCTACCAAGAATTTTCCACAGTTTTCAAAGTAATCTAAAATTTACTTTTTGTCATATACAAGTATTATGTTAAAATATAATACTACCAATCTCATACCATACAAAAATATTTATATTGACAGTGAAGATTCACCACAACTTTCTCAACCAGGGCAATTTGCAGATACTAATGGGTCAATGGCAAACATCTCATGTGGACCTCATGCAACATTTCCTTTCTCTCAAAACAAAAACAATTGTTCCAATAGCAAATACTACAGGTTTATTTCAGAAAGCATAATAAAGGTTAATCTTAAAAAAATAAATAAAGGTTATTTTCATTTAAAGTGTAAGTAAAACCCCCTATCATTTTCAGCCAAGGAAGCTGCCATCCTTTCCTCTGTTTACTCTACAACTGTCATGATGCTGCACATGTGATCAGTTATGACCTCAGCCATTGGATGGTTTGACAGTTTGGTTGAGAGCACAACCAATGGAAGTGTAATGCCCCGTACACACGATCTGAATTTTCTATGGAAAAAGTCAGACGGACTGTTTCCATCGGAAATTCCGACCGTGTGTATGCCCCATCGGATTATTTTCATTGGAAATTTCGAGGAATTCCGTCAGAGTTTAGATAGAGAAAATGTCTCTTTTACTTAATTCCTATGTGATTTTGGTCCGACCATGTGTACGGTCCTTTACATTTCCTGCACGTATCGGAAATTAAACTGTTTTTATGGATGGGTTTACTTCCCGTTTAAGTCAAGTTAATTAAAAATTACAGTCACATGACTAAAATAAAGTAATGTATTCTCATGTGAAAGTGGCTCTAAAGTAAAAAAACATCTCTGATTCTTACTTGAGCCCAATTTACTCTCGCCACTGTCTCCCTTCTCACTTTCAATGTTTTTTTTTTTTTTTTTTAACCTTGTAATTAGAACCTCTGATAGGCTTTCAAAAAAGGGTGGGCTCAGATCACTGCTCCCCTGAGGCCACCCAGTTGTGTGACAATAGGGAATTAATGTTCGCTATTGTCACACTGATTATCCCTCCAGCCAATCAGAAATACGCGATCCTAATGGCTTAAGAGAAGGCAGGAGGAGACGCAGGGGAAGCCCGACAGACCGACCCACCAGCCACTACTGTCTCCACAGATGGCTCATCCGCAGAGGCCCAGCCACATCCAGCACTCCCCAGCTCAGACAGGGGAGGGAGGGGAAGGGGAGATCAGAATGTCATCCCAGGCTGGACATCTGCCTCCTAAAATAAGAAGCCCTTTCGTCCATCTCCCAAGCAGGGGAGGGGGGTGGTAGCATTGGTTTGCCCCCACCCCCACCAAATTATTGCTCACCAGCCGCCACTGATTTTGTCAATATAGTAATAATAATGCTGCTCCATACCAAAATGTTGAGGTATTTGCTAACAGTCCAGGCACCGTCTTTTGATTATGAAACACGTTGGATGGAGTCATAGCATGTGAAATCACCACGCAACAGAGTGCAGCGGAGCACGGCCATCTTTTTGGTTGGTAACATATGCATTCTCATTACCACACTATATGAACTTGGAAACCATGTGAGTAGATTATTTTAACTACAATAAATAATTTTTTTAATGACATACTACACCATAAGAGCGTTCTTTCTCTAGAGCTGTGTATATGTGAAGACTTGGTGAGACCAATCTTGCTGGGAGGAGGTCTGGCCGAGCCTGATAATCGACCAATAAAAGTCCCTTGTTACCTGGGCTATTATCTGCATTTTTTAACCACCTGTAATAGGGGTCAACCCTATCCGGTAAGAGGCTGTGTGTGTCACTGTGGGTGCTGGAGGAGGTCTATCCGAGCCTGTCATTGGACCAATCTAAGTCCTTTCTTACCTGGGCTATCATTGGCATTGTTTGATCACCTGTAATAGGGGTCAACCATATCTGGTAAGAGGCTCTTCGTGTCACTGTGGGTGTTGGAAGAGGTCTAT
Organism: Rana temporaria; assembly: GCF_905171775.1. Classification (NCBI taxonomy): domain Eukaryota; kingdom Metazoa; phylum Chordata; class Amphibia; order Anura; family Ranidae; genus Rana; species Rana temporaria. The sequence goes on from NC_053499.1 coordinate 137,932,181, forward strand.
CTGAGCCTGTCATTTGACCAGACTTAGTCCTTTCTTACCTTGGCTATCATCTGTGTTGTTTGATCACCTATAACATGGGTCAACCATATCTGGTTAGAGGCTGTGTGTGTCACTGGGGGTGGCAGGGGGATCTCTCTCTTGGTCACAGCTGTCAAATTGGTGGCAATTGCCGGAAATGGCACCGCCCTAATTGGTTTGACGCCGCGTCTGTGGTGCTGCACCGATTTCAAAAAGCAATTTTGTACTACTTGTTGCGATTTTGCACAGATGTCTCTATAATCGAGGCCGAAACCGGGACTGAACTCGGAACTCTGAGCTGAACTTGCATGGCTTCGTTCCCGCAGCCCAGTGTGAACCTGGGCTTACACTCACTTGGGTGCAATTTGCATATATCAAGTGGTACACTTACTTGTTCTTTTGTATTTGTGTTTGCAGCCAGCAAAATTGTGTTAGCAGCTATTTTCTTTTGGGCTGTTTCTTTAGTACGGGTTATTCTATAATTTTTATCTATTTGCAATGTTTTCAATAGAACAGCGAAAGATTGCCATGTATATAAATATAAGTGGGTAAAGGAGGTGGGCTGGTAAGAGACAAAATGACAGATTCTCTTTAATTGATCTGGCTTCAGCATATTGGCTGCTATGGATTAATACACTTTGCACATCAGCACTACTGCCTGCATTGTCTTACTGAAAAATCCCAACTAATACATAAAACATTATTTTTTTTCATCTTGCTCTAAATAAAGCCTGCAGTACCACTTCTCCAGCCATCTAAATCATGAATTAAGCTATACTACAATTGATAACGCACGTACCACTCGTCAGATGATACAGATGTATTCTGACCCAGCCCAGCTTCCCCGGAGCCTGATGCCAGCTAGAACAGCAGCATGTTAATTAAGCAGCTGCTGACTACAAGCCACTTGCAGCTGGCATCCTCGGCATGAACATAACGATAGCTATATGTTGTATTCTATACAATAAAAACAAGCAATAAGGCATAAAGTATTTTCTAAACAGTCGCAGATTTTACCAGACCTCATTATGTAATTACCGCATTACGTCTTTTAGTTGTATTAAATGGAAATTGCACCACTCTTACTTCTTAGCTTATTTCTTCCTTTTTTCACAGTCTACAATCACTCTGACTTATTTAATAGAATATCTGTCATTCTGCGTTGGATAATGTGCCATAAAAGAGAAGGTATTGGTTGTCAGCACTGCCTTTACCTTCCCAGCTAAAGGTTTTAGCGCAGGTTTACACTAGGTGCGTTGGAACAGCCCTGGGCCTTGCCTTGCCCAGTGCAGTCTTAACACGAGACGAGGCAAAGAAGCCTTACCTATCATGCCAGTTCATGCCAAAGCACAGTGGTGGTGTGCACTGAAAATAAATATGGCATGCAGTCCCTTTTTCAGCACAGAATGGTATGGCTCAATCTACCCCATCGCACTGCTCTTCGATGAAAGTGAAACAAAATCTCCATAAGAGTACACAGACTCCAAAAATAACCCGATGGAGGTCTTAACCCTTTCCCACTCGGTGGAAAACTGAAAAAAAAATGGGTATGCATACAACTTAACCAGTTGCCGACCAGCCCCCGTCATTATACTGCGGCAGGCCGGATTGTTTCCGCAAATCGCGGTAGGTGTACGTCGGCACCTTTAAGGCCAATAGCACACGCACTTTTCCCGCCAGAGGCATGTGCGTGTCGGCTGCACAACGGGGGAAATGATGCGCATGCCCTGCGGCCACGATGTCCGCCAGCCACCTGTGATCATGGGCACAAGAGCAAGAACGGGGGTCTGCATATGTAAACAGACAGATCCCTGTTCTGACAGGGGAGGAGAGACAGATGTGCTGTTCCTAGTGATTAGGAACAGCGATATGTGTCCTCCTCCACTCCAGTTACTACACCCCCCACAGTTAGAAACACTGATGATGGAACATTTAACCCCTTGATCGCCCCCTAGTGCTAACCCCTTCCCTGTCAGTGACATTTAGACAGTAATCAGTGCATTTTTATAGCTCTGATCACTGTGTAAATGTCAATGGTCCCAAAAAAGTGTCAAAAGTGTACGATCTGTCCGCTGCAAAGTCGCAGTCCCCCTAAAAATCACAGATTTGGGATATTTATTATAGCAAATATAGTAAATAGTTTCAAAATCGTCACTCTTTTTTGTTTATAGCGCAAAAATAAAAAACGCAGAGGTGATTAAATACCACCAAAAGAAAGCTCTATTTGTGGGAAAAATAGGACGTCAATTTTGTTTGGGTACAACGTCACACGACCGCACAATTGTCAGTTAAAGCGACGCAGTGCCATTTCGCAAAAAATGGCCTGGTCATTAAGGGGGGAAATCTTCCGGTCTGTAAGTGGTTAAAGTGTTACTAAACCCACAACAATAAAATCCGTCTGTATATGCAGTAAATCATGCAGGTTAATCCTCTGCATTATGTAGAAAGGATGTTTGATCCTGTCTTCTCTGATACTCCCCTTCTTTTACTGTCCCCAACCCACCTACTGGTAGAACAGAGCCTTGGGGACAAGCTGCACATGTTTAGTTTGGTGTATATTGCTAATGAGTTTTTATTGTCTTAGGAGGGTGCATGCGATCAGAACAGAGCCAATCAGCACTATCCAGACAGAGGGTCAGGGGTCCTGCAGCCTCATAGGACAGTCAGCGTAGAATGAAAGCTCCTCCTACAAGCTTTAACCAGACACTGATAGAAGTCACACGACTGCTCTAACTGCTGATGAAAAAAGATATTTAGCAGTTTATATTTACTAAAATAATTGCATGTACTGTGAGAGGCCAGATATAGTGAATGCAGGCTCCTGGGTTTAGTAACACTTTAAGATGTAAGTAGATGACTCAGAATATCCGATTCCCACCTGTATGTGAGATGTCAAGTTTTGGAGGATGTAAATGAGTTACAGGGGTTCTTCTAATAAATAAAAAACAATGATGGCAAGTTGCTTACCAAACCTAATTTTAAGTTTCATAAAAACAATAAAAAATCCTTGTTGATTTCTGCTATTAGTAAAAAAGCCTGGAGATCATTTCTCAATACTTTGCATTTCAGATATTTTCTTTTTTTGTTTCTCTTCTGTATTTACAGACACGCTGTCTCGTCCAAAAAAAAAATCCAATTAGAAAACATGCACCAGTGCCCTTTAGCCAGCTCCTCGTGTGACTGAATAATGGCCCTTGTTCCTAAATCCCATAATGCACTGATGAGCAATTCCCTACTCACTCTCTTAAATCTCCTGGTGGAACCTAATTAAAGACTGTGTGTATATTCTGGTGTGAAATATTGCACTGTCCAATTAAAGAAGATTTAATGTAGCATTTCAGAGAGACAGCTATGGCCATGTCCTGTTGTAATATCAAGATGCAAAAATTGCAAATAAGCTGCTTAAAAGTAGGCTGAAAAGTTGCGCAAATGCTCTGACTGCAATTAAAGAGCTCCAATTGTTAAAAGTAATACTTAAAGGAAATGTATGTTTTTAAGATTAATATTTATCAGGTTGAAGCAGCATTGGTCCGATGCTACATCTGTCCCCTGGCACCTTTAACACTGAGAACCAAGTGATCAAACAGTGCTGATCGCTCAGGTTCTCACAGCTTCCTGAGCAGGTGACTGTCAGTCTGCAGATGTCTGCTCTGCCCCCCCCCCCCACAATCACTGGAGTGCTGCGCTGTGGAGGGGGTGGGAGTGGCCGGCTCAGTCTCTTAGTGGCTTGCTGAGAGGCAGAGCCAGGTGCAAGTTTAGGCATGTGGGCAGATCCCGACTCCATTGTCAAAATCTTTCCCAAGCCTGGCCCGCTGTCTGCTGAAAATGGGTCACAGGAGTGCAGAATGAACAGCCCTTCTGTGATCCACAGGAGAAGTACAGCCAAACAAGCTGTACTTTTAATAAAGTAAGTGATACAAAAGCTAAATACTCTGTGGGGATAAGTTGATGGGAAAAGTAAACTTTTAGCGGCTCGTTGAGAGGCTGACCCGGGTACAGGTCCAGGCATGTGAGCAGATCCTGACTCCATTGTCAAAATCTTGCCCGAGCCTGGACCGGCTCTGTGACATCAGCCGATAGCATGCTTCAGCCCGCTGTCTGATGAAAACGGGTTGCAGGAGTGCAGAACAAACTGCACTCCTGTGATTCACGGGAGAAGTACAGCCAAATGAGCTTTGGCTGTACTTCTCCTTTAAAGGAGAACTCTGTTCAGCTAAGAAAATATCATCCCCATATACCACATATATTCAATATACAGTATATTGCTTGTTTAGACTAGGGGGGATGAATTTCAGAGCAACACTTACCATATTTCTTGGTCATGTGGCAGCCAGTGTTCCAATCCTCTTTGTTCCTACCCCTGAAATTGGGTTGGAGGATGTCAGCATGTACATGCACTGATATCACCAAGCTGAGAGAAGATCCAACTGGAGATGAGGAGTGAGTTTTTGGGACCAGTTGCCACTACTGGAATAGGAGGCGTAGAAGCCTGCAGGATCATAAAGTGGGAGTAAACTCCAATGCATGATTTTTACCTATAGGTAAGCCTATAATAAGGCTTACCTATAGGTACTGTAAATATGTCTTATATGTGCGCCATTTAAGAGATACTTAATTTAGATGCAGCCAGTCACTGGTGTATGCACTTTGAAGGACCGGCCACCCGTGACATTCCTTCAGAGTCATGTGCCGTAAACGGTAGCTCCCGGGCGGATGCATGGAAGTGACATCATTGCTGTTCTGGCCAGTCACAAAACCCGGAAGGGAGAATGGGTAAAGATGGAAGAACCATCGACGGTAACAGAGCGCTGCTGGAAGGCTTTGTTCTAAGGTAATGCTGCGTACACACAATCAGTCCATCCGATGAGAATGGACCGATGGACCGTTTTCATCGGTTAACCGATGAAGCTGACTGATTGTCCGTTGCGCCTTCACACCATCGGTTAAAAAAACGATCGTGTCAGAACGCGGTGACATAAAACACAACGACATGCTGAAAAAAAAGAAGCTCAATGCTTCCAAGCATGCGTCGACTTGATTCTGAGCATGCATGGATTTTTAACCGATGGTTGTGCCTACCAACGATCGGTTTTGTCCTATCGGTTAGGAATCCATCGGTTAATTTGAAAACAAGTTGCCTTTTTTTTAACCTATGGTTAACTAACCGATGGCGCCCACACACGATCGGTTTTGACCAATGAAAACTGTCCATCAGACTATTCTCATCGGTTTAACCGATCGTGTGTACGCGGCATAAGTTTCACATAATGTGCTAGTATGCAATGCATACTAGCACCTTATGACATATATTCACAGGTTTACTACTACTTTAAGTAACATGCCTGAGGGATGCCACAATCCTGCTGATGAAGGACCACATCTCTTTGAGGTACAGAAAGTGATGTTGCAGCAATGAAAATTACAAAAGTATACATGTTTTAAATTGCTGGCACATTACATTTCACTGCTGGCTTCTTTTTTTAAACAACTGGCACACAGACGTAATATCTGCTATGTATTTTAGAGGATATTTGGAGGGGTCTAGGTGTTGCGGGAAATGCTATTTTATTTTCTGGCTATTAAAAATGTATATATATATATATATATATATATATATATATATATATATATATATATATATATATATATATATTTTACTTTGTATACAGTATTTCACTTTTGCTACAGTGCATCCTACAGCATGAATGATCTAAAATACATTTTAAGGGCGATCCCCCCAAAAAATGCAAAAAAAAATACATGTGTGGGAATCGCCCTAAAAATCCATACCACCAGACCCTTAATCCAAGCAAACAACCTGGCTGGCCAGGAAAGGCGGGAGGGGTGAGCATGCCCCTTGTACCCCCTGGCAAAATAACTTGCTCCCAAATTGGTAAGAACAAGAGCCTCTTCCACATAACCTTGGCCCGGTGGTTGTGAGGGTCTGCGGGCAGGGGAACTCTTTGGAATCAGGAAGCCCTATTTGAAAAAATAGGGGGCTCCCAGATACTCCCCCCAGCCACATAAATAAGAGTAACATTGTACTCCTACTCTTTCACAAAAACAAGACCTATAAATAAAACTTCCAAATGTTAGACAAGTCCTTTATTTAAAAAAAAACAAAAATCCCCAAAAATTCCATTGTTGTAAATCCATTGTGAATCACGAACATTATATAAATTGTTTATGGAAAAAAATACTGTGAAGAACAGCCCTGGGGTGAAGGTGAACATTGTAGCTTGAAGCTGCTTTAAATAAATGCTTGGAAGTGGGTTTTAAGTGAAATATACTATCTGGGTAATACAGTATATATAATAATGGTATATCAGATATTAAATTCACACTTAAATTGTACCAAAACAGTATCACGTGATGAAAGTTTTAGTACTTGCTGTATATAAAATAAGCCAGATTATCAGCACTGAATTAAATACAACATTATATATACTGTATATATATATATATATATATATATATATATATATATATATATATATATATATATATATATATACATATATATATATATATATATATATATATATATATATATATATATACATATATATATATATATATATATATATATATATATATATATATATATATAATTTATATATTTATGTGTGTGTATATATATATATATATATATATATATATATATATATAATTTATATATTTATGTGTGTGTATATATATATATATATATATATATATATATCTTTAATTCTGGAAGGAAAATTCCTCTCCCACTGACTAAGGCTAAACTCAGCGTGAAGATCATTGATGCCTAATATTAAAAAACCTCTGAGATAATTAGAGATTTGGGAACTTTAATTTAGTGCCATTAGACACCAGTAATACATTGGATAATGACTAGAAATTGTGCTAATTTGCATATTCCTCAGCTCCTCCACAAAGGAGTGTTGCAAAATAAAGTGAAGCATTAATTCCCATTTACTGGTGTATTATTTTATTATTTTGCTGATGCATAAAAGTGCCAGGTAAAAGATGGAGGTGGCAGAACAGGGCAAGGCTTTCCAGAAGAAATTCTTAGAAGAAATGCCTATGAGACACAGGGGGTCGTATTTACTAAAGTGAAACTACTTTACTAAAATGAACCTGGAACACACCATATTGAGAAGCAGATCTATATTTTTCTACTAATAGAGCAGATGTTTTTATTATTTGCTCATCTTCAAATATCTCAGTGTGCCATGTGTTGTTTTCTTTAAAGTATATCAAAAGCCCCAAAAAATGATTGTTATTGTTTTATTTTTATTTTATTATTATTTTCAGCATTTCAGAAAATTTCCAAAATTATCTTGATACATACAATGTAATTTATCTTATTAGTTTCCGTCTTCTTCCCTCCAAAAGTAAACTAGAGGGAGGGGGGCGGAAACAACATAAAAAGAAAAAACAAAAACATAGAAGAACAAACAAAGGAAAAAATAAAGGAAAGAGAAAGAAGGGGGAGGTTGGGGGAGAACCTACAATAAATATAGATATAAAACTATCGGGATGGTACAAACACAATACGATTAATCAATATTAATTAATAAATCATATTCTGACTTACTATCAGAGTCTAAAATAATTTCATAATATAACTTAGTTTTCTTAAATTCAAACCATTTTGCCCATGTCTTAAGATATTTCCTGGTCAGCCCTTAATTTCTACAGGTTATTTTTATTTTAAGTCTTAGATGGCGTAGGGAGGATTTAAAATTCCATTAAGGTTATTTTTGCCAAATATTTTATGTTTCGCCCGAGGCAAGATCAGACTCCACAATAACATCATCTCATGAGCTGGCTCAGCTTGTCTCCACCAAAGCAATTAACTGTACCTGCAATCCCCAGGGATACCACGGACCACGGTTCAAAGAAATATTAAATTAGCCAACAAGTTCTATTGTGACAAGTTTCCCACTAGGCACAGAGTCTTCTGTGCACCATTAGGGAGATTTCCCTCCATTTCCTGTTCTCTAAACACAACAGAAAGACAGAGGTAATTTCTATCTTAGGCAGTTGTCACTGCAACAAGTGTGCCTACTGTAGGACTTTTCCTTTATATGGGCTCTTTCAGAAAGACAGCCAGGGGGCGGGGTAGTTGGCAGTAAAAACAGGTGCAGTTTTAATGACCCTCACCCTGGCTGCCCACCCAGTTTGTAATTGTACAGCCAGATATGCCGGGTACACACGAGAGGATTTATCCACGGATACGGTCCTCCGGACCATTTCCGCGGATAAATCCTCTGAGGATTTCGATCCGCTGGAGTGTACTCACCATCGGATCGAAATCCGCGCCGAATTCACACCGCGGTGACGTGTCGCGCCGTCGCCGCGATGATGACGCGGCGATGTGCGCGACGCTGTCATATAAGGATATCCACGCATGCGTCGAATCATTACGACGCATGCGAGGGATGGGTTCGGACGGATCGATCCGGTGAGTCTGTACAGACCACCGGATCAATCCGCTGGAGCCGATTCCAGCGGATAGATTTCTTAGCATGCTAAGAAATTTTTATCCGCTGGAAATCGGTCGGCCCGAAATATATCCGCGGTTAAATGTCCGCTGGATCGTACACACCAGCGGATCTATCCGCTGAAACCGATCCACGGATCAATTTCAGCGGATCGATCCTCTCGTGTGTACGGGGCCATAGGGTTTCCCCTTTACCCAGGCTCCTTCAGACAGGTGGCTGGGGGTGCCCACATTAGGGTGCTTTATTCTCTCCATTGTTTTCCTATTTACCATTGCCACTGATAGTAAAAGAAAGAGAAGATCCCAAACATAGTGGCTATGTGGTTGGCATTTCTGCATGGCAGTGCAATGGTCGTCGGTTCAAATCCTAACCATGACACTACTTGCATGGAGTTTGCAAGTTCTCCCTATGCCTGCATGTTTTTTTTTTTGGTGGAGGATGCGGGCAATGATCCTGCTACCTCTCACAAGCCAAACCTGCATGAGATTTATACCACATACTAAAGGCATACTAGTGAGTCAATTGGCTCCTGTCAATATTAGGGACCTTAGATTGTAAGTTCCTTGACGGTGGAGAATGAGGTGAATGCATAATGTATACAGTATGTAAATTGCTGGCTCTATAAAAATATCTGTTATAAATAAACTTTTGGTAATTATTATGCCATCAATAGAAGGGAAGTCTTCCAATAGGAACAGTAGTTCTGGAGACAACTAGGAATTCCCTCACTTTGGAGGGATTCCTTTTCACTTCCTGTTTTGGCTATGGGACAGGAAGTTAAGGGACATCTCTCTAATGAGACACAGACAGACTCGTCCTGAAAAAAAAGAAAAATTGTCTTTAGATCTACTTTAAAGCCCTGTACACATGCTCGGTTTTCTCTGCGGTAAAAAGTCCACCCAGAAAACCGAGGGGAAAGCCGAGAACCCGTCAGGAAAACTGCCATGAAGCTTTGTGTATGCTCCATCTGCACTGCCTGGCAGTGTTTCCCATAGGAAAGTAGTAGATCTGGCGGAAAAAAAAACGCTGGGAATTCCGACAGGAAAAAAGAGAGCAGGTTCTCTATTTTCCCGACGGGATTCCAGGCTTTTTTCCTGTCTGGAAAACTGCGAGGAAGCATACACACGTCCAGTTTTCCAGGCCAAAAGCTCTCTTGGCAGTTTTCCTGGCAGGAAAATTGGTCGTGTGTACGGGCTTAAGACTCAAAAAAATCTAATCAGGAAGTAAAGCTCTAAAATGTAGCCATGCTCTTAGAAAATCATGGAGAGCTTATGCTGTAGCTAAGCTTGATAGTATCACCCAACCTTTCCCAAATGCAAGGTTGTAGAACAGACAATGTTGCTGCTAGCTGTGCTCCAATCATATGTGCCAAACTACATTATCCTGTTCAGACAATGACTTAGCACACATCAAGCCTGCTTTTATGACCTTGTTTATTATTTCTGACCAATCAATAAAGAACACAGCTGCCAGGCGCCACTCACCTAATTCACCTTTCCTTATTTAACACTTAGATATGCAAATCTCTTCCAGTTTATATTGGGAATCAAATAAAAGCACTTGCATAGGTCTTGAAAGCTGAACCATGTTTTACTGTACCTTCAGCTGTATCTATAAAAGCTGCTTTATAGAGGAGAATGTAATAGCAATTTCTCATTATGGTTTCTGGGTGTCCTCAACATTCCCATTTTCTTGATAGTTAATTTTATTTTTATATTGCTTTTTCACCCTTGAAGTATATGTAAACCCAGTCATCAAAATGTAATGTAAGATTGTATATGTTAATGCAATTTTCTAAATCCTTTTTAACATATTTAATTCTTCAGCTTTCATTAAAACATAATGTTGATTATGTCATGAAGGTCCTTTCATGAAGGTCCAACAGGAGTTGGTAATTGGCACAAAAATTAGGGCAGCCACAAATTGTCCCCAGGGATGATGGGGGGAAAAAATGTATACACAAACAAACCAAAGCCAGGCGTTAATGCACCAGAATATAAATCGTCTATAGGCCATATGTGTAGGGCAATTGATAATTAGAAGTCCAGAGCCCAATATCATCAGTAGCCAGAAGTCAGATAAAAACACAGTTAATTTCAACAAAAAAGCAGCAATAAAAGCAGTAAGTAGCCAAAGCTGAATGTGGAACAGCATTACCACAGGTGTATCTGATCCTGAGCTGCAGCATGAGAGGTTTGCCAGAGGTCCCTGATAACCTGCCTATACTGGGAGATCTGGATGGAGGGCAGATCCTGTGTAAGAAAGCTGCCCGCCGTGACCGAACAGCGGGGAAGCACAAATTACCGGAAGTGCCATGGCTGGAACACAGGGATCAACTAATCCACTGACAGGAAGCTGGACCAACAGGAAGTGAAGCCAGTTGACAGGAGTACATGTTTCAGGGCACGTCCCTTTGTCAAATCTAGGCTTGGCAACTGGCAGAGGCATTATATAGGCATGTTAATAAAAGGCTTGTTAATTTTTTTTTTTAAAAGGCATGTTGAAAAAAGGAAAAAGGTGGGTTCCCCCCGAAAAATTTAGTCCTGGCTTCTCTTCCTGTTGGTCCAGCTTCCTGTTGGTGGATCAGCTGATGCCTATGTTCCAGCCACACCACTTCCGGCAACTTGTGCTTCCCTGCTGTTTGGGTTGGCTTTCTCACATAGGATCTGTCCTCCATCTAGATCTCCCGGTATATGCAGATTTCCCCTCCTTATCAGGGACCTCCGGAAAACCTCTCCGGCTGCAGGTTGGGACCAGATCCACCTCTGGTAATTATGTTCCACAGTCATCTTTGGGTTCTTACAACTTTTATTGCTGCTTTATTGTTGGAATAAGCCATGTTTTTATATGACTTCTGGGCTCTGGACTTCTGATTGTCATAAGCCCTACCCATATGGCCCATGGACATTTCATATTCGGGTGCATTATCGCATGCGCACCTGGAGGTGATTTGCTTGTGCATAATCTACTGTTGTCACCATTATGCCCATTATGAGTAACGGCAAGCAACCATCACTGGATTTCATCCATGTAGACAGAGCGTGGCTTCAAACAGAATGTGAGAGATCAGAAGCACTGAGATATAACAAAGCATTAAGAAAGATTATACGTCTATTTTATGTCTTCTGGCTTCCGAACGGCCGAGGAAGGAGGTGTGATTAGCCTCTGAAACGAGTTTGGATTGGTCTGTTCTCCTCGTGGTTAGACAGATGTTGACCAGCCTATGACTGCTCGTGTTCACAGTGTCTTTTCTTCTGGTTCACAGAGCCGCCTGCTTTGGGAAGGACTAATCCACCATCCCATGTGGGATCTTTACCATAGCCCATCAGGGCATAGACTGTCACCTCTGCCATTCTGTGAGCTGAACCTGTCTTTGATTTTACATATTATATACTCATTAAACTGTACTATACTATTGGTCGCCTGGCGCCTCTCTCCCCTTCCCTTCTTAGATACACATTTAACCCTTTGATCGCCCTAGATCTTTAACGCCTTCCCAGCCAGTGTCATAAGAATGGTGACAGTGCATATTTTTAGCACTGATCACTGTATCAGTTTCACTGGTTCCCAGAAAGTGTTGGTTATTGTCAGGCTGTCTGCCGCAATATCGCAGCCCTGTTATAAGTCACTGATCACCACCATTTCTAGTATAAAAAAGAAAAAGACAATTGCAGTATATATCCCATAGTTTGTAGATGCTATAACTTTTGTGCAAACCAATCAATATAGGCTTATTGGAATTTTTTTTAACAAAAATATCTAGCAAAATGCATAATGGTCTAAACCAGGGATATGCAATTAGCGGACCTCCAGCTGTTGTAAAACTACAAGTCCCATCATGCCTCTGCCTCTGGGTGTCATGCTTGTGGCTGTCAGAGTCTTGCTATGCCTCATGGGACTCGTAGTTCTGCAACAGCTGGAGGTCCGCTAATTGCATATTCCTGGTCTAAACCTATGAAAAAATTTGTTTCTCTTCATTTTTTTTTTCAAAATTGTCAGTCTTTTTTTGTTTATAGCGCAACAAATAAAAAACCCAGTGCTGATTAAATACCACCAAAAAAAGCTCTATTTGTACATAAATGTAATTTAGGTACAGTGTTGTATGACTGCACAAATGTCAGTTAAAGTAATGCAGTGCGAGTGCTGTGTTGCAAAAAGTGGCCTGGTCATGAAGGTGGAGGAAATATTCCGGAGGTCAAGTGGTTATTATTATTATTTGAATAATAATAATAATAATAATAATAATAATAATAATAATAATAATACAAATAATTATAATAATAACAACAATTACTATTACTATCACTAATTAAAATGGTAATGTTATTAAATGTAGTCATATCAGTTATTGTTATCCTTTAGCTGAATGGTGAATGGTTTATATTATAATAACGATGTTGTTATTGTTAAGGTTTTTATCATTCTTATATTTATTATTATTATAAATAAAATAGGTAATACTAATAATGATTATAATAAAATGGTATTAATAATAATAATAATAATAATAATAATAATAATAATAATAATAATAATAATAATAATAATAATAATAATAATAATAAAAATAATTATAACAATACTACCAATAATAATAATAATAATAATAATTGAAAAAATACAACCACTTTTACCATCAATAGTAACTGTATTATTATTATTATTATTATTATTATTATTATTATTATTAATAATAATAATAATAATAATAATAATAATAGCTGATATAAAACTAATACAACTCCAAGACTCATTTGCAAATCTGCCCGATCTCTCTGTCTTGTCATATGTTCATGCTCATTTTCTTCTGGGATAAGCTGATTTAAAACCATACAAGGGTTTACACATTTTCTGAAGATAGTTTAGGATTTGCTTCACAGAACTATCTGTGTAATGTATCTTGCAAACTAATGGATTAAAATGGCCCCAGTGGATCTCAGCTACTTAATAGGAATGTTCAATGTGCTTTTAGGTAAACACTTCATTTTTTTTGTCTGTGTGTGAAATGGCTATAAAGCAATTTTCCTGGGAGCCTGTAAGAATAGAAGTTCATCTTTTTTATTTTTTTTTAAAACCCAGGAGGCCGGTGAGCGCTTGAAATTTAATCAGGAATTCACATTTCTGTCCAGCAAAGAATCAACAAGCTGATGAATTCCGCTAGTTTGCTTACGATCACAAATTTGTTTGGAGAGGTCGGAGTAATCCCAGCTGTGTTTCCCTGATCAATTCTGTGTATATATTGCGTTATTTCTATTTAAAAAGGACTTCCTATTCAAAACAACGGGAGGCCATTGCATGCGAAAAAGAAACATGTTACACTTAAAGTGAACCAACCTGGCCTAAAAATGAACAGAAATAGAGTGCATGCACCTTGCGTTGTGTTTAAGTTGATGCCAGTGCCCATGTAAAGCCCTATGGATCCTAGACCCAGACTGTACAAAGACCTTGACTCTTTCCAGAGTAAATATTAGAACAAACAAGTGTTCAGTCCAGTCAATCTTGTAATACAGGCATTTAGACAGAACAGCTAGAGCACCACTTCCCCAGTCCAATGATTGGACAACACTGGAGCATCACCCAACTGTTAAGGGCATCACTCTTTTTTTCTGTTGGCAAGCACCTAGTGTTTGGATGACACCATTATGCCTTTATTCTACCTGAGTTTACCACTTGCTGACCGGCTTACGCACATATATAAGTGGTTAGTTCCCTTTAATCAACGTACCCGTACGTTGGCTCCTTTGAGAGCCGTAGCAGGTGCATTCCTGCTGCACGACGGGGGACCCGATGCGCATGTCTGGTGGGCGCGATCGCAGGCACGAGAACCAGAATGGGGATTTATGTATGTAAACACACAAATCCTCATTCTGACAGGAGCAAAGAGACAGATCTGCTGTTCATAGTATATCGATATGTCTCCGCCTCCAGTCAGTCCCACCCCCCACAGTTATAAACACCCACAAAGGAACACATTTAACCCCTTGATTGCCCCCTAGTGTTAACACCTTCCTGCCAGTGACATTTACACAGTGATCTGTGCATTTTTATAGCTTTGATCTCTAAATAAATATCAATTGTCCCCAAAAATTTGAAACATGTCCGATCTGTCTGCCGCAATTTCGCAGTCCTGCTAAAAATCGCAGATAACTGCCATTACTAGTAAAAAAAAAAGTACCATAAAAATGCCACAAATCTATCCCCTATTTTGTAGACGCTAACGTTTGCCCAAACCAATCAATATTCTCTTTGATGGTATGAAAGAAAGGGGAAGGGGTGAAAAGGGGTTGCCTGGAGATGGGCTTTAAGGATAAATATGAGGCAATACGTTTACAAATATGTTTTTTTTTTTCAAATGGGTCTACATAGTTGACCATCTCGTATGCTAATAAATACAGTAGGTGATGCCGATATCTTATCAATCTCACCACTGTAAGCGGCGAGATTGACACCCGCGAGCCCCGACGCAGGAGCCAGCACCAAGCTCTGTCGCTCCTCCAGCTTGCCGCCCCCAATGGATTCCTATGGATGCGCAGCATCTCGTGGGGGTTGGGGGGGGGGGGGCGAGAAGCACAACCTCGCAACACAAAATCGGAGAACGGTACTGTAACATAACCAAAGAAATTCCCAGCTGAACTTACCGACTGGCCTGCAACCAACCGGACACCTTTGCTGCCATAGTGCTATGTGTTGGTTGTCCAGTGCCTGTGCCTTTAAGGAGGGGTGGGCTCACCTCCCCTCTAACTATTCATTATAATGCATCTGCTTCCACTGTGGAGGCTCTCAAAATTTAGAGTTAGGACTACAGAAAATACTGGGGTGCCTTGATAGGGCTCTGTAGCTTATGCATGTATTTGCAAATGTGTAAAAATACGAAACCCCTGTTTTTAACGCATACTATTTGTTAACACAGACAGAAAAGTTTGGTTGGTTGCAGGGTGGCCGGTATGTTGAGCTGGGAATTTCTTTGTTTTTTGTTTTGCATGAGTTGCCCTTCCATGCGCTCCTTGCTGCAAAGGCCAGTTATAGGTGAGGGCAGCGGCCATTTGTTTGTACTGCCAATAATTAAGCAAAATACTGAAAAAGACACATCTATATATAAAAAAAAACTATGCACACTAAAACGTTACAAATAAGTTATTTTTAGTCAGTTATTTTAAGGCTAAATAGTGTATCCTGGTGTTTTCAAACAATCTCTTCGGGGCCGGAGACTCCACTGCCAGAATACAAAAAGCAATATTCATGTGAAAAGAATTTATGTTGCTTAAAGGCATGCATCGCATTAGAATATGCATTCGCCTCTCCAAAATCAATCCTCATTATTTTCTTTTGCGCACTGAATGTAAGTGCAAAATATTGAAGATATTCCCGGCTGGAAGTACAACCATTTTAACCTGGCCCAGCAAGACAGAGATTGGAGTCCTGGCGAGTAGAATAGATTTTGAACTAGAGATCATTAGTTTACAAGATAGAAACTTGTTTTGGTTTTTTTCCCCCCTCATTTGTATATAATCCGTTATTTACCTATTATAAAAAATTATTCTGATATATACTGTATGTGAAGCGTACACAATGTACTTTTTATTTAATCCCCTCGCTCCTCCTTCCCTTGATATCAAATTATCTACATACTTTATACTTCTCTGACAAGAGATAATGTGAACTGGAAATTCACAGATAGCTTGGCCTAAAATGACAATGATTAGCTCTCATGGGTCTTTACAGAGTAAACCAGCAAGTTCACATGATGTATGTCAATACAAGTCAACGTAATTTCAAAAGAATATTCACACTTTCTATCTTCATTATTATCTACTGTATGTCTTCATGTTAATGCACAATACCTAACACTGATGATGGGGATGGCAAATGTATTATGATCATGAATGATGACCATTGATGATGATGATTACTGTTATTATTATTATAATTTAATTCAGGCATCAAATATATTTGTTCACGATGCAGCATTAATTATTTAATTCGTTATTAATTATTTAGGTAATGCAGGTGTTTATTACCTCTCACAGAGCTCACAATGTTTCCCCCTGACAATGATTTTTGTGACCTTTCCTTCAAGAAGAATGAAGCCATCGGCACCAAGGTCGGCATCAAGGTCAGCATTGACAGTGTTTCCTAGATGAAGATGTTGCCACAGACATGACTCAATCATGTGATCCTGGTGTCTATGCAATTCTTGATTGTTTGCAAACATGTCTGACACAGATCAGCTCTTGTGGTAGCCCAGACAGCAACTAGCCACACATTTGTGGCAGTGTTGAATTGTAAGACTTGCTGCACATTTCACTGGCAAGTTGTACACTTGCAGAGCGCTTAAAGCATAAGTTCTAGTTAACACTTTTGCAATTTGTAGCAACTTTGGCTGGCAAGTCTCTAGAAAGAGCAAAGTTGCAGTGGTGAGTCTACAGCAAGATCTCTGCAAGTCTACAGTATGACAATTCAGCCACAGTGACCCCTGTGGTGGGATGACTATTGCACAACATAACTGAACCAGAACTTGCAGCAGACTTGCAAAGAAAGTTCATCTGGAGTCATGCAATGCAGACTTGCTGCAATTGTGCAACAAACTTGTGAAGCCTGGCAAGTCTAGCAATAGCTTAGCAAGTCATTTTCAAACTTGTAGCTCAATTTCTTGCTATCTGGGAGCCTCTTAAGGTGGCCAAACACTGAGCTAATTTTGGAGGTGACCCTGTAGGCTCCCACCTGGCATTCTTCAACTGCAAAATTCAAGGAGCTATGCACAAAATCGTCAGCCAAGAATCTACTGCATACATTTAGATGCAGCTGCTGTTTGGGTGTTCTGACTGCCACTGTCGGTCAAGTACCAGGCCAACGACTGTTGTGTGCAGTGCTACGGATCATTCCCCTGCCTCAGCTTTAATACCAGTCAAACACCAAAGTAGCATTCCAGTCAAATTCTAACAATACCTATACCTGCTCCCACCCCCATTCTAAGCCTTTTTTTTTTTAAAGTTCAACAAGGGAAGGGCTGTTATGGTACACAGATCAGGCAGGTTAAAAAAAGTTTGATGAAATTATCACTTTATTAAGAAAGTTTATTGCCATAAAACAATATCAGTAGCCCTTGCAGGAGAATGAAATTGAGAGAGTTACGGAAATTTGTTCTGTCCTTTTCCCACACATCACAGCCTTGCCCTGTTGGCACAAGATCGACTCCAGGCCACCTGGCGTTCTATTGCTGGATGCCCATGTGCAGTCTCTGCAGTGGAGCAGGATCCTCCTTCTGGCGACTCCCTCCCATCGGCGGTGACCAGCCCTGCCTAGCCCCATCAAGGTCCAGGAATGAGGCCAGCATCCATTGGGCTCTCCACCCGCCACCAGGAGCTCCAAAGTCTGAGGCAGTCATCCATCCCATCTGGCAAAGCAGAGGCTTCCACTAAAGGTGTGAGTTTTAGTGTCTTATGGGCACAAGTTCATCCTTTTGTGAGGGCTACTGATATTATGTTTATATTGATAATTTCTTCAAACTCTTTTTAACCTGTATACTGGAACAGAGCTTCCCTTATTGAACTTTTTTTGCCGTTTTCTGTGAGCAGCGGCTGGGTTTTACCTCTTGACACCCACATGGTACTTTGTACACATCCATGCATCTGGCTCCTTTGCTTTGCTTTTCTAAGCCTTTTTTTTAACAACATTGTAAAGGAAATATGTGTATACTTACCTATTCTGAGGGCGCTCTGGTCCTAATCTCTCCAGTGCTGGCTTCAGTGAAGAGGAGAGATCACCGACAACGGCTACAGATCCTGGGTGATGACGTCATAAGTAAGTAAGAATAAGTAAGAATAGACATATTTCCTTTAGAATGTAGTTTGAATAGGCTTAGAATGGAGGTGGGAGTAGATTTAGGTATAGTTAGGATTTGATTGAAATTCTAATTTAACCGTCTATTATAATAATACGGCCGGGTACAGGGTGGACGTCCTGTGACATCCTTCCATGAACATCCCTTCTGAGTGCCCTAGGGGTCATGCAGTGGTGTAGTCTGTGACCTGTTGTGTCCACCGGACACAGCAGAAGACAGATCGATGTACTATGCCAGCATTTTTTTTTTTAATTTGGGGTATTTTTTAATTTGTATAGCAAAAAATAAAAATAAAAAACCCAGTGGTGGTTAAATACCACCAAAACAATTCTGTCTGTCAAAAAAATATATAAAAATGTAATTTGGGTATAGTTTTGCATGAGTATTTGCTATTCAAAGTGTGACAGCACTGAAGTCTGATATTTGGCTTGAGCAGGAAGGGGGTGAAAGTGTCCAGTATTGAAGTGGGTGAGCTGGCCATACATGACTCAAATTTGAGCTGGTTCCTACTGAAACAAATTTGATCTGCAGAGGCTTCTGTTGGCACCATCCAGCTCAACAAAAATCTGTTATTTGACTAACCAGGTAGAAAATAATGGGCCAATCCTATCAGATGCAATCGCTGTTCAGGTATTCAGCAAGCCAATGGTGCTGCAACTGCATAAATAGATTAGCCGGCAGCAAAGGTTCCTCCATCAGCGGCGTTTAGTGTGGATGGGAAAATTTACTGATTTTGTCTCATTCAGTCTACATTATATAGGCAGGGAAGCTGCAGGAGGGAAGAAGTAAGGCAGCACGGCTGCTTATGTGTAGAAGTGTTGGCCATGGTTGGTGAAGTGTAGGCTATGTGTAGACACTTGACTGGACAAAGCCAGGGCTCATTTACAAAAACATTGCCCTCCTCACCGCCTGTTTCAAACCCTAAAAGTCCCCAACACCACATTACACACAGTTGTGGGGTGGTTGAGGCTAGACCCCATTCTCTTGAATGGGATGCTTTAAGGAAGCGGTACAGTTGTGTTGTGCCGTAATGCAATGCATAGTGGTCATGGCATTTTTATATCCTTTTACATTTGTATTTGCAGCTTAGGGGATGGTAGTTTGGTGGAGCAGTAAAAAAAAATGTGACCTGTTTTTAACACCCCAACTGCAAGTGTAAACTAGGCCTAACAGTGTCTCTTTAGGGTTTATCTAATCAGCATGTGGAAGAAGAAAGCAAATGCAACATAAACACATAGAGAATACTGTACATACATGATATTTTTATTTTTTTATGTGGAGTCTTTATTAGCCGAGCATAACTGCCAGCAATCGGCAGGGAGGAAATCTCTGTAGTGTTTCATCATATACCATTTTTCAGAATACAAGGGGACCTTTAGGTGTGAACCTGTGTGGTTGCCCAGTACTCACGTACAGTGAGTTTTAACATTTTCCTAGGCAATAAATCTGTAGCATCTGATTTTGATGCAGTAAAGCAAAACTCTTTGAATTATCAACAAATAAGTCTTAGAAAAGGAAAACAACTGATCAACCTCAAACACTCTTCCGAACATACCAAATTCCGCTTGAACCAAGAGTTGAAAATGTTTTTTGATATCTAGTGTTTTTTGTTATTCAGTGTAAAAAAAAGAAATCCACCTCTTTGAATTAGATGGTAAAAGGCCTGAACGCTTCAGATATGGTAATGATTTTCTTCTCGAGTATGTTAATATTTGTTGTACAAGGGATTATTTGCACAGACCCTGCAGCTCTTATCTTACCCCAAAGTAACATTTAAAATGACTATATCCTTTGTTTTCCAAGATAATGCATATTTAAAATGGATCTGAAGTGGAAATATCAAAGACGTAATATGACTACGGAACTCTAGATCTAGTGGCTAAATTGTGTGTTCCCAATAAATGAATGTTGTTAAAGGAAAAAATGTTGTGCACTTACACAGTTTTCTAAAATTGCATGACCAAAATAAATAAAAAATCACAGTATATACAAGTGCATCTCAAAATATTAGAATATCATCAAAAAGTTTATTTATTTCTGTAATTCAATTCAAAAAGTAAAACTCATATATTTTATATAGATGTGTTACACCCAGAGTGATATGTTTCAAGCATTTTTTTTTTTTTTACTTTGATGATTATGGCTTGCAGATAAAGAAAACCCCAAATTCAGTATCTCAGAAAATTAGAATATCACCCTATTTTCCGGCGTATAAGACGACTTTCTGGATGCAAAAACATGCATCCAAAGTCGGGGGTCGTCTTATACGCCGGGTACGGTCTCCGTGCTCACTTTTTTTGCCGGTGGTGACAGTCTCCGTGCTGCAAGCTCGAGCGTCAATGATTTAAAAGATGCTCCTTCTCCTCAGAGTGTTCTGTGATAGGAGGAACACAAATCTTCCCAGCAGCGCCTCTGTTCTGTGTTCCTCCTATCACAGATGCCTTCTCATCCTCGGACGAGATAAGTGAGTGTTTGCGGTGATTGCACTGGGGGGCAACAAGTTCAGGCACAGTGAGGGGCAAGTTCAGGCATAGTGAGGGGCAAGTTCAGGCACAGTGAGGGGCAAGTTTAGGCACAGTGAGGGGCAAGTGATTGTACAGTGAGGGGCAAGTGATGGTACAGTGAGGGGCAAGTGATTGTACAGTGAGGGGCAAGTGATGGTACAGTGAGGGGCAAGTGATGGCACAGTGGGGGCATGTAATGTAATGGCACAGTGAGGAATGTAATGTAATGGCACAGTGCAGTGAGATTTGAAAAGGCCTGTTTCTGTCAGCGGTTCTGGCTACCCCTCAGCTTCCAGAAAGACTAGTAAGAAGAGGGTAGTCTTATACAGTGAGTATATCCCAAAACCAAAATTTTTCCTGGAAAATTAGGGGGTCGTCTTATACGCCCAGTCGTCTTATACGCCAGAAAATACGGTACAAAAATTGTATAAGGGATTATTTGCACAAATCCTGCAGCTGTTAGCTTACCCTTAAGTAACTTTCAAAATGACTGTATCCTTTGTTTTCCAAGATGATGCTTTTTTTAAATTGATCTGAAGTGAAAATGTCAAAGACGTACAGTAATATGACCACAGAACTCTGGATCTGCTTATCTATAATATTGGAGTGGCTAATTTGTTTGTTCTTATTAAATTAATGTAGTTAAAGGAAAAAATGTGTTCTGCACTTTTCTCACATTGAATGACAAAAAAAATATAAATAAATCACAGTGTATACAGGTGCATCTCAAAAAATGAGAATATCATCAAAAAGTTAATTTATTTCAGTAATTCAATTCAAAAAGTGAAACTCATATATTTTATATAGATGCGTTACACCCAGAGATATATATTACAAGCATTTCTTTCTTTTTTTTTTCATTTTGATGATTATAGCTTACAGCTAGTGAAAACCCAAAAATCAGTATCTCAGAAAATATGAATATTACATAAGATATACATAAAATACAAATAAAAAAAGGATTTTTAATACAGAAATGTTGGCTTACTAAAAAGAATGCTTGTGTACAGTATAGTAAAAACGTACTGTACACTATACTTGGTAATAAAAAAAATCACAGTATATACAGCTGCATCTCAAAAAAATTGAATATCATCAAAAATGTAATTTATTTCGGTAATTCAATTTGAAAAGTGAAACTCATATATTTTATAGATATAACATAGATATATTTTAAGCATTTATTTTTCTTTTAATTGTGATGATTATGGCTTACAGCTAGTAAAAACTAAAAATTCAGTATCTCGGAAAATTTGAATATTACATAAGATATACCAATAAAAAAAATGGATTTTTAATACAGAAATGTTGGCTCACTGAAAAGTATGTCCATGTACAGTGTAGTATGCACTATACGAATACGTGGTTGGGGCTCCTTTTTTATGAATTACTGTGTGTTCCCAATAAATGAATGCAGTTAAAGGAAAAAATGTGTTGTGCACTTACACAGTGCGCTATAATTTCCTGGTAGAGGGCT
Organism: Rana temporaria; assembly: GCF_905171775.1. Lineage (NCBI taxonomy): Eukaryota > Metazoa > Chordata > Amphibia > Anura > Ranidae > Rana > Rana temporaria. The sequence continues at coordinate 137,954,513 of NC_053499.1, forward strand.
GCACTGACTTTGGACTTGATAAAACACAGTGGACCAAGACCAGCAGATGACATAGCTCCAGAAATCATCAAATGGAAAATTTTGCATTTCGTTTGGAAATCAAGGTAAAAAGAATAAAAAGAAAGAAATGCTTGAAATATATCACTATATACGAGTTTCACTTTTTGAATTGAATTACTGAAATAAATAAACTTTTTTAAAGATGTTAACATTTTCAGAGATGCAGATGTATGTACCAGGAACTGTTCCAATGTGGAGAGCAGTTTTTGAAGAAGTGCCCATTTTCAAAAACAAGCAATTGTGGGCAACGTTACACCGATTTATAGGCGTAACCATGCAGATAAGAGGTGTGGTCAAAAATGTGGTTCCTGCAGCAGTTATAGCTGGGTGCTAAGGCCTTGGCCTCCACTGTAGTCCACCATCAAAATATTGGGCTGCACACCAAAGATTTTTAACTCCAGCCAAGGTTTATTGCAATGAGGGCACATCGTTTACGTCCACCCAAAACCATACCCTCAGCATGTTTCACACACAACGTGGATTAATTATGGGGTGCAACACCTTCAGCGTGCCACCTGTTATTTGGATGATAAACCTAATTCTGGCCACACACAACAGTTTTGAAGCATGTTCAGCCACATTCAACTAGATTTAATTTACCAAAATAGGGTGCGGCCTGAACACAGTGACATTATCGCACACGGCGGACTTTGCTGATCTATACTGGATGCTGTCTGGAATATTGAAAAGAACTATATTTATTGATTTTATGTGAGTGGTTTTAATGATTTAAAAAAAAAAAAAAATTAAATGGTTTTACACTATTGTGGGCATATTTGCTTTATACATACATCCTGATTACATCTTGGAGCGTGGCTGGTTAACATACTGAGTGTGCAAAAAACGACAAGGATATGGACAGCCGCACTCCAGTAACTTGAAAAAGACGTGCCCTTTATTGGGTACAGGAAAAAATACACTACAGGTATCAGCACACAGTGGGATAAACAGCTGGCGCGTTTCGCATTGAGTGTCAATGCTTAATCATAGCTATAACACCTGTCTTACCTGTTAACATACTGAGTGCTGGAGAGGAGCTGAGCTAGTTTGTTTACATGCACATGCTTACCATGATCATTCTTTTTTTTGGGGGTAATGGGGCTTTGGTAAGTTGTTTTTACAATAATTCACACAAATATGCAGCTGCTCGGTGCCATGGCTTACTTGCATATTTGCTGCCCATTGACCGGTACCAAGGGGTTAATCTGTAGGGTTTAGCTGCATCCGCAGTTAGGCTGTATTTTACACTGTATACATGTAAATGATTGTGCAAATGCTTACATGTGCATTGTATAAATGAACATAGCCATATGCGTCTCTAAAACTGCCTAGTAAATTTGGGGCCAGGGGAGATTGGGGGAGATGTAAACATCAACAATGTGGGCACTGGCAGCGGCGAAAGCCCAGGATCCAGAATGGCCTTGTAAATAGATTACTGAAGTCTGAGATTATTCTGCACCTACGCCATTGCCTACACATTGTTGATGTTTACATTTCCCCCAGCCCTATATGACTCAAATAATTTGTTTACTAGACAGCAGCAGAGACGCAGGTACAAAATAAGGTATTTATGACTGCAGGAGGTCATCCCTTGGCCATGCCACCGCTACTGCCTAGTGCCTGACTCATTCAAGTCATTCAGAGCTGGGGGAGATGTAATAAACTAAGTGAGCCGATGCAATCTACTTGTACACATCACAGCTCATAACAAGTTGAGATGTACTATAAATCACTACCTTTCTGGCCAGCTGTTTACTAAATTAAATTGTCTACAAAGTTATAAGATGCAAACAACAAACTACAGAGCCATATAACCTTGTACATTTAGATGATCACTGGACTGCTTGGGGAGGCCAATATCATTTTATTTTCCTCCATTTTCATAGTTTTACTTTGATGTTTGTATTTCAACCATTGTGCAGAGTGTCTAAATATTGCTGCTCAGCCCAATGGGTAACCACGTTAATCCCATTGCTCTTAAGCAGCCCTTTTATTATGTAATTCCTTTCCTTCCACAATTGGTGGAAGGAAAGAATATAGCTTGATTCCCCCATCAACACAGTTAGTATTGATGGGGGAATCCCTCCCGCTATCCTATTGTGTTTACAATAATCAATGCTATGGCTATAGCCACCAGCAGTGATCACATGAAAAAAATATAACAGGCTAATTGTACTGAAGTTGATTGATTGTTTGGCTTCAGTTCAACCAGCCCGCCTATAGATGCATCAAATCTCAGCTGGTCCCTACTGAACCAGCCAATATTTGATCAATCTATGGCCAGCTTTAGTAATCAGCATTCAGTAACACTCCTGGCCTGACATGCTCCTTTCTTCCTCTACAATTCAAACTGTATGAGGACACATGATTATGGGTGTGACTGTTACTCTGCCACCATAGAACACCGGAGAAATCATTCATAACTCAACAACTCATATCATTATTTTGTTGAAATTACATGTGCAAAACACTGCATTTGGGACTTTTAATCATCAATCTTCTGTTGTGTTTTTTCTTGTAAACAGAAATTTTGTTTTTCCTTGGAAAGCTCCAGTGGCCACACCAACCAGCCTTAGGTCCTGCCTCTGTTCCTGCCTCTTCCTGTTATTGGTACCCCTGTTAGTGATCCGCTATGGCTATCTAGGATCATGCACCTGGCCCCATCTTGTAAGTGTTACATCTTTATTATTAGTATTGTAGTTTGTTTTGTAAGAACTCCCACTTCGGTAAGAGGAGTCTCTACGACCCCTGGGAGGTCCTCCATTGCCTGCTCTGTGGTACACATGCATGTGTATATGTGCGTATATTTAAAGGGATTTCTTAAGGGTAGTACACTGCTGGGCTCTGATGAAGAAGCATTGGGCTTTGAAATGTGTCAGCCGGCAGTGATCCTCATCACATCCTCCATGACCATTCGGAGTGTTGTTTGGGTTCTACATGCTGTAGCCATTTATGAAATTACTTTTTTATTGCGTATATTTCCACTACAATTGTGAGTAGTTTTTATATTGTATTTTAATAAAATGTATCCAAACGGTAATACACTAGGCTGGTGCGCCCTTGTTTTCTTTTTGTTTTCTTTTTTTATTTTATTTGTTCCTGCCTGTCTTGGAGTTCCTGCTGACATGTTACAACTCCTCCTGTTGCATTAATCAGACAATCAAAGTTGGAACTTATATTTTCCAATTCAGATGTACATGCATTGTGTTAAATATCTGATGTGTGAGTATGAAGGCACTGGACCAATTGAGGTGAGGCTTGCACTGGTGAATACACAATAGTGTGAGTCCTTCTTTATAGGGAATAATGCATAATGTGGGTGTATTGCAGATGTTGCTCCGGTCCTGGGCTGCTGCCTCTCTAATAGTGACAAAAGGAATGCTCAGCATTTGGCAAGCTACGTGGTGTTTATTAAGGAGCACCCAGTAAGATTCAAGGGTCTATTTGAAATGTTTATTGGTTAAGAGCATCAAGTAAAACCCACGTGTTTTGGGGGAAAACTCTGCCTTTCTCACGGCTGGAGCAGATGATTAGAATTTAGTTGAGATGCAATGGAAGACATATAATAGGGCTTGATAAAGACCATCAAATCGTATCACATCATCAACTACCAGCATGAAACCATCGAACCCTGTCCATGATTATAATCTCACCTACTGCTCCAGGTTTTTCCCCTAAATGCATTGGCTTTACTTGATGCCGACTTTATTGCCATTAGGGCAGCCCATTCACCTTTAAAGGGTGACTAATGCACAGGAACGAAAAAAAAACAGAAATGCAGCATTTTCTTCAGATGCAGAGCACCTTAACACACAGTTACCTCCATTCAATTTTCATACATAATGAGAGTATATTGTACAAGGACCTTGTTCAGGTCCTGGGCTGCTTCCTCTCTGATAGTGACATAAAGAATGTTCAGAACTTGACAAACTCTGTGGTGGGTATTGAGGAGCACCCAGTACAAAAGTTCAAATCACTCAAGGGTCTATTTGAAATGTTTATTGGTTAAGATCATCAAGTAAAACCAACGTGTTTCAGGGGAAAAACTCCCCCTTCTTCAGGGTTGGAGCAGTACAGTAGATGTAATTAGAATTGAGATGAGATGCAATGGAAGACATGTAATAGGGCTTGATAAAGACCATCAAATCTTATCACATTACCAACTATCAACATGAAACCATGTGACCCTGTTCATGAGTCTAATCTCATCTACTGCTCCAGCCCTCCGAAAGCAAGAGGCTTTTCCCCCTAAATGTGTTGGGCTTACTTGATGCTGACTTTATTGCCATTGGGGTAGCCCATTCTCCTTGCAATGGGAAACATATAATAGAGCGTGATAAAGACCATCAACTCTTATCACATTAAAAACTACCAGTATGAAACCATGGAACCCAATTCATGATTTTAAAGCCCTGATGAAGCAAGAGGCTTTTCCCCCTGAATGTGTTGGGCTTACTTGATGCTGACTTTATTGCCATTGGGGTAGCCCATTCTCCTTGCAATGGGAAACATATAATAGAGCGTGATAAAGACCATCAACTCTTATCACATTAAAAACTACCAGTATGAAACCATGGAACCCAATTCATGATTTTAAATCCCTGATGAAGCAAGAGGCTTTTCCCCCTGAATGTGTTGGCTTTACTTGATGCTGAGTCTATTGCAATTAGGGCAGCCTGTTTACCTTTAAAGTGAAACTAATGCACAGGAATGGATCAAAAAACAGAAATGCAGCACTTTTCCCCAATGCAGAGCACAACAACACAATTACTGTCATTAGAGTATCTGGGAACCTATACCCTGTAAAACAACCTATTTACTCTAAACTAGAAATGCAAGGCAAATTATTTGTTTATATACGGTATATATCACAAACGTTATAAATACCTTTAGAACCTCTGTTCTCAGCTGCATACAGGGCTTAGAGAGGTGGAGGATGCAGACAGCAGGGAAGGGGGGGGGGTAGTGTAAGCAGGAGGCAGAGCAACAGCAACACACTGATCTTCCCAGTGAAGAGCTTTGCAGAGGGGTGTGGCCATTGGAGGTGAGGCAGGTTGTGCTCCCAGCGCAGCTATAAAACTGACCACACTGGGATGGATGAGGAAACAGACACTTTTTGACACAAGAACAACATACAAATATCAGGAGCATGAAATGTTGGGGTAACATACACTTGAATTTTCTTGTTCAGTCACTTGCTTGTATAGGGTGTCTCACAACTGCATTGTCACACCCTTTGGCGGGTGAGACTACAAGCAGCTAGGCCACTTCTTACACTAGGCAGGGATCACTGCATTCCTACTGCATAAATGTTTTTACACAAATCATAATGTACTTACTCATTGCAAACTTTGGGGGATTGTCATTGACATCAGTGAGGGTGACAGTAACTGTTGTGGTTCCCGAGAGGCCGCCCATATGACCTCCCATGTCCTTGGCTTGGATGACCACAAGATATTCCTCTCTGGCTTCTCGGTCCATGTTGGGTAGTGCTGTTTTAATGATTGCTGGAAAAGGATGGAGATTCTTTAGGAACAGTAACAGGAACAGAAGATAAGAAAACACAAGACTTATTTAAAAAGCAAACCTTTAAAATGTTACTAAACCCACAATAGTAAAATCAGCCTGAGTATGTAGTAAAGCATGTCTGTTATTCTCACTGTGGGACATAAAAGGTTAATCCTCTATAGTGTGTAAAAAGGCTGTCTGATCCTGTCTTCTCAGATCCTCCCCTTCTTTTACAGTCCCCAATCAATCTGCTGATAGAACAGAGTCTTAGGAGGCACTCCACACATGCTCAGTTTAATGTGTATAGCTAGAGAGTTGAGTTTTTGTTTTTTTCTTAGGAAGGTTTATTTGATTGGCACAGGGCCAATCAGCACTGTCCAGACAGAGGGTCAGGGGTCATAGAGCCTCATAGGACAGTCAGAGAAGAATGAAAACTCCTCCTGCAAGCTTTGATCAGTGCTCGACTGGACACTGATAAAAGTCACAAGACTGCTATATACGGCTGATCAGAAAATGTATTTAGCAGTTTATATTTACTAAAATAATTAAATTTTCATGTTCTGTGTACTGTGGGAGACCAGATATAGTGAATGCAGGGTGCTGGGTTTAGTAGCACTTTAAGAACAGTTAAAAAGCAGCCAGTCAAATATCAAAACAAATCAATTATATGATCCAGCCTACATATATATTCAACACATTATAAATCCATCCCTCATTAAGAAAAACATGCAGAGCCAACTTGTAAAACCAACTGATCTGAAAATACTTGCACAATTAAAGTTAATTAATATCAAATTTCCCACTGTCACTGTAAACAGAGTGTGTTAGATGTTCTATGAAACTCAGACATTAGAGTATGTGTAATCATTTACCTTGTAAAAAAAAAAAAGAAAAGAATCTGTTAAAAAATAAAAAATGATGGCCCGGATTCTCGTACCTCGGCGCATAGTTATGCCGGCGTAGCGTATCGAATATACGCTACACCGACGTAGTGCAGAGCGGCGAGCACAGTATTCACAAAGCACTTGCTCCCTACGTTGCGCCAGCGTAACGTAAATTCTTCGGCGTAAGCCGGCCTAATTCAAAGTAGGTGGAAGTGGGCGTGTTTCATTTTAATGAAGTGTGACCCCATGCAAATGATGGGCCGAACGAACAGCACATGCGCCGTCCCATGGAAACATCCCAGTGCGCATGTTAAGAATCACGTCGGAAATACTCCCTAAGATACGTCAAATCACTGCCTAAGACGTGAACGTAACCTACGCCCAGCCCTATTCACGTACTACTACGTAAACTACGTAAAATACGACGGTCCATACCTTAACATGACTTACACCTGCTTTATGAGGCTTAACTTTACGCCGGACGTACGACTTACGTAAATGGCGTATCTGAATGCACCGGGCGCAAGTACGTTCGTAAAACGGCGTATCTCACTCATTTACATATTTGCAATGAGGCGGCCAGCGTAAATATGCGCCCAAGATATGCCGGTGTAGGAAAGTTACGTCGGTCGGAGGAAGCCTATTTTCAGGCGTATCTAGGTCTATGGGCACGGCGCATAGATACGATGGCGCACATTTACACTTACGCAGCGTATCTGTAGATACGTCGGCGTAAGTGCTACGAGAATCTGGGCCGATATCGCCTTGGCGATTGAACCACTGGCTCGCTCCATGACCTCCAATCCCAATATCAAAGGATACATTAAAAATGGCCATCAGGGGTGTACTCACTTTTGTGAGATACTGAAACTGTAACCCCTCACTTTTTTGTAAATATTTTATTATTTTCATGTGACATCACTGAAGAAATTACACTTTGCTACAATGTAAAGTAGTGAGTGTACAGCTTGTATAACAGTGTAAATTTACTGCCCCTACGAAATAACTCAACATACAGCAAATAAAGTCTAAAACGCTGGCAACAAAAGTAAGTACACCCATACGTCCACAATGTCCAAATTGGGCCCAAATAGCCATTTTCCTTCCCTGGTGTCGTTAGTGTTACAAGATCTCAGGTGTGAATGGGGAGCAGGTGTGTTAAATTTGTGTGTTAAGTTTGGTGTTATCGCTCCCACTCTCTCGTACTGGTCACTGGACATTCAACATGGAACCTTATGGCAAAAAAATCTCTGAAAAAAATTATTGTTGCTCTACATAAAGATGAAGATGAGTGCACGTGCTCAGCATCATATCCAGAGGTTGTCTTTGGAAAATAGACTTATAAGTGTGCCAGCATTGCTCCAGAGGTTAAAGGGGTGGGGGTCAGCCTGTCAGTGCTCAGACCATACGCCGCACACTGCATCAAATTGGTCTGCATGGCTGTCGTATAATATATGGTACAAAAGACACATGTCATGAATATGAAATGCTGGGGTAACATATTCTTTTAGCAGCTTTTTTGCTGCCAGGAGTAAAAGGCGTTCAGGTGAGAAAATCAAATGCCCTCAGTCCCCTTTTACATTGAGGCACTTTGCAGGTACTATACCGCTAAAAATAGCACCTGCAAAGCACCCTGAAAGAGCGGATCCATTCATTCCAGTGTGAAAGCTTGAGGGCTTTCACACTGGAGCGGTGTGCTGGCAGGACGGTAAAAAAAGTCCTGCTACTCGCATCTTTGAGGCACTGTAGGAGCGGTGAATACACTGCTCTTAAAGCGCCCCTGCCCAGAAATCAATGGGCAGCACCGGTGTACCGCTTTGCTGGCGGTTTTAACCCTTTTTTAGCTGCCAGCCGATCCCCCCCCCCGCCCCAGTGTGAAAGGGGTCTTAGGAAGCCATGCATAGAGAACAGGATACTTTTTGACATAGGTAAATACTGTAGTACAACATACACATATCAGGAATACGAAATGTTGGGATAACATATTTTTTAAATATGTTTCACAGTCACAAAACATGCTTCAAAAAGTTCAAAAATAGTAAACTGGTGCTCCAGGTTTAAAGAGCTCCTGCCACAGAAAGTTTTTGCAACTCCTTAAAGTGAACCTATACTTTGCTCATGAAGACCAAAACAACAGGTTTGCTTTATTCCCCCCTCCCCAATAAACACATGCTCCTCCTTTATTTGCTCCCCAGTATTTTCTCTATAGCCACTTAGAGAAAGAACAGAAGTCCTATATATGCTCTAATGCCCTGTACACACGATCGGTTTATCCAATAAAAACCATCCGACAAACCGATCATGTGTGGGCCCCATCGGTTAGTTTTCCATCGGTGAAAAAAAAATAGAACATGTTTAAATGTTTTCCTATGGATAAAAAAACGATAGAAAAATCCGATCGTCTGTATGGAACTCCATCGGTCAAAAATCCAGGCATGCTCAGAATCAAGTCGACGCATGCTTGGAAGAATTGAACTTCATTTTTTTCAGCTCGTCGTAAAGTTGTTCGTCACCACGTTTGGACACGATCGGATTTTTGACTGATGGTGTGTAGGCAAGTCAGCTTCATCAGATATCCGATGAAAAAAATCCATCGGATTAGATTCCATCAGATATCCGACCGTGTGTACAGGGCTTCAGTCTTTCTAGTCAAAGCTTACACAGGTAATGTCTCCCCATTCCCAATCTGACAGTGAATCCCAATCTGACAGTGCTGTGCCAATCACCAAGAACTAGGGCTGTTGCATGGGAGAAAAGAGAGTCAAATGCTCCTCCATATCTGAGAATACCAGATATTTCTCGTTGTTCCTGATAGCAACAGAATAAATCAAAATGCCATTATTTTTATTTGTGGTAGTGATCCCTTTATATCAAAAATGACACATGATACAAGTACAGTACCCGAGAGAGACATGAAGACACCATAAACAGTATATTGCATTGGGAATATGGTGTGCGGTCATTTTAGAAACAAGATGAGAGGAGTGAGATAATGTGTTACACTGGGTGAATCTGCTGAGTCAAAGATTTCTAGCACAGAGGCAGATTTGACATATGCTTATACGAGGCAAAGGGAGCATCTCTACAGTGCACTATATCAATAAGTTGGATAAAAACACTTACAAAACCCTGGATGGGCAGCTGTCATGGTGGACTTAGTAATTATGCATGATAGAAGGGGTGCCATTATGTGACTAATGCCATATAAAGCAGCCATAAACACATGGGGGCAGATCCACAAAGAGAGTACGCCGGCGTATCTACTGATACGCCGGCGTACTTTCAAATTTCCCGCGTCGTATCTTGGTTTTGAATCCTCAAAACAAGATACGACGGCATCTGGGTTAGATGCAATTCTTCGGCGTCCGCTGGGTGGCATTCCCGTTGTTTTCCGCGTCGAGTATGCAAATTAGCTATTTCCGACAATCCACGAATGTACGAGTGGCATTCTTTTACGTCGTCTCTAGATTACTTTTTTCGGCGTATAGTTAAAGCAGCTATCTGGTGGCATACGCAATGTTAAGTATGGCCGTCGTTCCCACGTATAATTTAAAAATGTTCATTTTGTTTGCGTAAGTCATCCGTGAATCGGGCTGGATGTAATTTACGTCCACGTCAAAACAATGACGTCCTTGTAACGTCATTTAGCGCAATGCACGGCGGGAAATTTAGGGACGGAGCATGTGTAGTTCGTTCGGCACGGGGACGCGCTTCATTTAAATGAAACACGCCCCCTACTCGTCGCATTTGAATTGTGCGCCATTACGCCGCGAGAGATAGATTACGCCACCGTAACTTACGGCCTGAATTCTTTGTGGATTCGAAGCTTCAAAAAGTAAGTTACAGCGGCGTAGCGTATCTCCCATACGCAGCGCCAATGCAATTCTACGAGGATCTGCCCCATGGTTTGTAAATGCCAAGGTAGCTTTCACTTGGGGGGGGGGGTGTTATGGAAATAATTCCAGGTGTTTTTTGGAGTTGCACCAGTACCCCACTTCTCTTTGTATACCTTCGAAGCTAGTACTTCTGAAATTTATTCTTTTACATACTACCTACTGCTATTGTACTGTACTTCCTGGTGGTTCATACTATACAAGAATTCTCCTATCCACTACCTTCTGGGGGTGTACTTCCTAATGTTTTGTGCTACACCAGAATTCACTTATCCATTTAATTCTGGGGTAGTACATCCTGAAGTGTTTGAAAATTCCATCCAGAATCAGTCTTGTATTTACTCACTTCTGCAGATAGTCCTCCCTTGTGTATTTTGAAGCTACATCTTGGTCATCCTTCTCTTCACTCATTTTGGGGTTTGGCGCTCCAGCAAGATCTTTCTCCTATGATTCTGCATGCAGTGGTAGTAGTTTCTAATTTATTTTGGAGCTATGCCAGGATCATCTTTATATCCACCCACTTCCAGAGACATTACTTCCTGATGTGTTTTTTACCCCCTTTGCGATCTTTCTCCTATCACTTCTAGGAATATATCCTAATGCGTTTGGGCACTCCACCAGGATTTTCTCCTACTATACATCCTATACATCCAGATGTTCCACTGGGAAATGTTCTTCTATTGGTAGCACTTCCTGCTTTACTTTTGAGCTCTGCTGGGATCCTCCTTCTATTCATTCCCTTCCATCCTCACTTCTGGTGGTGGTACATCCTGATGTGTTTTATAGACATGTGCATTCGTTTTCGTCCGAATGCTTTTTCGTCCAAATTTCTGAGATTTTCACGTTTGTTTTAACAAACGATAACGAATCTGCAGAGTCCGAAATCCAAAAGATCCGACATAAAAAATGCTTTATTTTCATTTCGTTGTGACAACAGTTCGATATAGATAGAAGATTCGACATGACGGTGACAATAGTCATCTGTGTCTATCGAACTTGCAGTTGAATGTGCCTAACCTAACTCTATTAGTCCAAGACATAGAGAGAAAAGATTGGACATTATAGAGATGTGAAAATTCGACGAAGCAGCTAAAAACATACGATCTCCACCAGCAGATATTTATGGTCAAAGGCTCTGCCCATAGGCTATAGTTGACTAGTACACAAGTAGGTAATTGAAAAGGCCATCAAATAATTACCACCATTGCGCTCTACTGGAAAAAGGATGAAACTAAACTAGCTGCTGCTATTATAAAAGACAAAATGTGTCAAAATAAATATAACAGTGCACTATTACCTATTTCAAGGAAAATGTGTGACTCAATATATTAAGCAGCGCTTAAATAACTAAAGTGCATAACAAATAAATACATAAATATAAAGGTGTAGTGATGATCACAACACTCTTAAGTGTAAAACAAACATATACAAATAATCGGACGGATGAAAAATCAATGTACGATTGCGGCGTCGTACAGTTTAGCTGCTTGTCAAATCTTCTTAGAACATTCGACAGACACCATAAGCCTTCAATGACAGATTCGACCTTAATTAATTCGGATTTTTGGATGACTGCATTTGTAATGAATCAAAATAAATAAAAACACATTTTGGAATTAACTAAATATTTTTTTTTCGGAAGAAAACGGAATTCCGAAATTAAATATTTCAGTGTGCACATGTCTAGTGTTTTACAACTCCTCTGCCATCCTCCTATCACTTGACTTCTAGGGATAGTAATTCCTAATGTGTTTGGATGCTCAACCAGGATTTGCCTCCTATGCACTAACTAGCTCGGGGCTATATCCTCATGTGCTTTGGAGTTCCACTGGGATACTCCTGCTATCCAGGGCCTTCCATTCATAGTAGTTCCTTCTGTGATTTTGAGCTGTGCTGTGATCCTCTTTCTATCCACCATCTCCCATCAGTAGTACTTGCTCACTTCCAGGGCTCCTATGCACTCCCTTACGCTTCTAGTACTTCGTGATATGCTTCAAAGCTCCTCTGGGATCCTCTTTCTATCCACTACATTCTATTGGTAGTACTTCCTGATATGTTATAGAGTTCCATTTGGCTTCACTTCTAGGAATAGTGCTTCCTAATGTGTTTTGGGGCTCTGCTGGGATCTGCTTCTTCTGAGCTCACTTACACGGTTGGTATCTCCTGATGTGCTTCGGAGCTCCGTTGGAATCTTCCTTCAATCCACCCTCTTCTATTGGCAGTACTTCCTGTTTTTTTATCCTAGCTTCTCTGCAATCATCCTCCATGCACTCCCTTATAGGGGTAGCACAGCCTACTTATGGGTCTCAAAACACCTCTGGGATTCTCCAATCCTCCCATTTCTGGTGATTATATTTCCTTTCAGCCTTGCTGCCCTGATTGCCTTGATTTTTGATTTGCGTAGATCTCCACGGACCGGTCAGCATATGTATATTTATATATGCAAGAGAATATACAGCCTTCAATTCTTTGGAAAATTTGCTCACAAATCGATTTGTTCATATCTAGTACTTAATGAAGTTTTTTTTAAATGAAAGTTTTTTAAAGTATCTCCTCATGATGGAGTTAAATTATTCCACTACTTTCTGTACAGTATGTGCTTTACTTTGGGTACATTGTTTAACCTGAATTTTCTGCATCTAAGTACACTTCTTTAGAAACTGTCATTTACACCTTGAAATATTAAAGTTCTAACAGCATTAAGTGCAAGAGTTTCAAACTTGTAAGAAGACAAATATACATTTTACACAAAGACTTTCTTCTGTTGCATTAGTTGTGTGAAAAGCTTTTGTCGGATTGATGTCAAAATGTATTTTCTTTATTTTAAATTTTAAATAATTTAACACCAAACTCTATGCAGATATAAAAAAAAAGACACAAATGAATGCAGCTCTGTAACTATTAAATTAGGACATCATAAAATGTATGTTCTAAATGTGAGCAGTGTAAGTACCTAAATTTGAGCTGGTATTGGCCTCTTGCAGTCCTTGTACAGCAGGGTTGAAGTGTAAGGCCTCGTACACACGACCGAACATGTCCGCTGAAACTGGTCCATCGGACCAGTTTCAGCAGACATGTTCGGTCGTGTGTAGGGCCGACCGGACAATTTTCCGGCCGAGCGGACAGGTTTCCAGCGGACAAATGTTTCTTAGCATGCTAAGAAACATGTCCCCTGGAAGCCTGTCCGCCGGACATGTCCGATGGTCAGTACGACTTATCGGACATGTCCGCTGGCCTGAGAACCCGCGCATGACGTCGAAGTGATTCGACGCATGCGTGGAAGCATTGAACTTCCGGGTTCGCGCACGTCGCTGCATCATCGTCACCGTCACGTCACCACTACGTCACCGCGTATTCTGTCCACGGGGATTTTGGTTTGATGGTGTGTACAACCATCAGACCAAAATCTGCTAGCAGACATGTCTGATGAAAACGGTCCGCAGACCGTTTTCATCGGACAGGTCCGCTCGTCTGTACGAGGCCTAAGAGGAGTCAATTGGACCATTAGCTGACAAGTCATCAGCTGTGCTCTGGGCTTTAAAGCGGAGGTTTACACAAAAAATGAACTTCCGCTTTTTGGATCCCTCCCCCCTCCGGTGTCACATTTGGCACCTTTCAGGGGGGAGGGGGTGCAGATACCTGTCTAAGACAGGTATTTGCACCACTTCCGGGTTCTGACTCCCGCGGGGAATCCAGCCTTGTTACGTCACCCCCCCCCCCCTGCTGTCTTCTGGGAAACACTGTTACCAGGAGAGAGCGGGGACCAGTGATGGCACGTCGTGATCTGCAAGGCTTCACTTCCTGATTTCCTCACCGAGGATGGCAGCGGAAGCAGCCAAGGACCGAACGATTGCTCAGCCTCGGCTGCTGACATCGCGGACGTGCTGGACAGGTAAGTGTCCATTTTTTAAGAGTCAGCAGCTGCCGTATTTGTAGCTGCTGGCTTTTAAAAAAAAATCTGCGGAACCTCCTCCTTAAGTAATGACCAGACCAAGGTTCTGAGCTCCACCCCGGCAGATAGGAAATCTGGCCCAGGAGTCAGGAGGGCTCCACCTAGACGAGAGGCAGGAGCTAGTGTAGCACGAGGTTGCTAGCGATAAACATGGAGTTGTTGAGAGTCCGGTCTGTGGTAGACAGACCAAGGCCTAAAGCGTAAAGGCCTAAGAAAAAGAGCTGCGTTTATTAGCCAAGCGGGTTGCATGTTGTTTATTTCTGAAGCAGAACTGGAATGCTGAATATGCCTGCGAGGGAATCTACTGTATTCGTGGAACTTTCTTTTGAATAAAAATGGGCAAAACCAGCCCTTAAACAAAGGAAAGGTGAGTGGTGATGTCTTTAAAGCTCTAAACGTGGCGTGAACTTGTTGACGTGTTTCACGCTGTGATTAGCATGATCAAATTTTACTGTATTTCGGACTGTCTGTGATGACTTTTATATAAAGGATCAATAAAGGTGAAGTTTTGCAGCAAATTCCGGAGTTTTTTTGATTATGTGTATGATACAGTGCCTTAAAAAAGTATTCATACCCTTTGAAATTTTCCACATTTTGTCATGTTACAACCAAAAATGTAAATGTATTTTATTGGGATTGTATGCGATAGACCAACACAAAGTGGCAGGTAATTGTGAGGTGGAAGGTAAATGATAAACGGTTTTAAGTTTTTTTTTTTACAAGTAAATATGTGAAAAGTGTGGCGTGCATTTGTATTCAGCCCCCCCCTGAGTCAATAATTTGTAGAACCACCTTTCTCTGCAATTACAGCTGCAAGTCTTTTTGGGGATGTCTCTACCAGCTTTGCACATCTAGAGAGTGACATTTTTGCCCATTCTTTTTTTCAAAATAGCTGAAGCTCTGTCAGATTGGATGGAGAGAGTCTGTGAACAGCAATTTTCAAGTCTTGCCACAGATTCTCAATTGAATTTAGGTCTGGACTTTTAATGGGACATCCTAACTAATGAATATGCTTTGATCTAAAACATTCCATTGTAGCTTTTCTTCCAAGATTGCCCTGTATTTGGCTCCATCCATCTTCCCATCAACTCTGACCAGCTTCCTTGTTCCTGCAGAAAAAAAGTATCCCTACAACATGATGCTTTCACCACCATGTTTCACAGTGGGGGTGGTGTGTTTAGGATGATGCGCAGTTTTGGTTTTCTGCCACACATAGCCTTTTGCTTTTAGGGAAAAAATAAAAATTTTGGTCTCATCTGACCAGAGCACCTTTACCTGCTGTGTCCCCCACATGGCTTCTCGCAAACTGCAAACAGGACTACTTATGGCTTTCTTTCAACAATTGTTTTCTTCTTGCCACTCTTCTATAAAGGCCAGATTTGTGGAGAGCACGACTAATAGTTGTCCTGTGGACAGATTCTTCCATCTAAACTGTGGATCTTTGCAGCTCCACCAGAATTACCATGGGCCTCTTGGCGTTTTTTTTTTTTATTAATGCTCTCCTTGCCCGGTCTGTCAGTTTAGGTGGACGGCCATGTCGGTGTAGGTTTGCAGTTGTGCCATACTCTTTCCATTTTTGGATGATGGATTGAACTGTGCTCTGTGAGATGTTCAAAGCTTGGGATATTTTTTTTATAACATAACCCTGCTTTAAATGTCTCCACAACATTATCCCTGACCTGTCTGGTGTTTTCCTTGGCCTTCATGATGCTGTTTGTTCACTAAGGTTCTCTAACAAACTTCTGAGGGCTTCACAGAGCAGCTGAGATTAAATTACACACAGGTGGACTCTATTTACTAATTAGGGGACTTCTGAAGGCACTTGGTTCCACTTAATTTTTGATTAGGGGTAGCAGAGTAAAGAGGGCTGAATACAAATGCACGCCACACTTTTCAGATATTAATTTGTAAAAAAAATTGAAAACCATTTATCATTTTACTTCAACTTCACACTACGTAGGAGTGCAACTGCTGGGTGAAAGGACTGGAAGTACGTGGAAATCCTTGGAGTAGTGGTGTCTACTATAGTGATTTTCAGCTTTCAGGGGAATCAGTAAGGTATAGTACATACTGTACATAGTTACATTGGTCCACGCTGGACCAATGTATCTATATATAATATAGCAATGCCTGGAATTATTCTTTAAGACAGGAGACTGACTTTAGCTAAAGCAGCCTACACAACTGCGGTCAAGCCCCTATGCAGGAGGACCTCAAATGCCTATTATTGAGCACAGTGAGTTATGGATTGCCTTTTCCATCTCCTGGGATGTCGTTGCCCTAATGAGAAAATATTACATTCCCTTATTGAAACAGCATCTAAAAAGTAAAGATATAGGGAGTCTGTTCTCTGGAATGCAGCAGGGGCTCCTTTAGATCTCTTTATTAGTTTACTACATGCCGGGCAGACTAAGAATATCCATGGAGCAAAGCAAATGTCAGCTTCACTTCCACTGAATCATCGATGGAGCTGATCTGCTAACACTTATCACGAAACATTACATGGTGTTATAGTGGAACGGAACCTCTTTTGTGGTGGAAGACAAAAGATTATCTTTAAAGTCACACTACATTGACTTTTGCGCACTCTTCCAAATAGCTAATGTGGTAATTAGGATCTAGAGATCAGAATATTTCAAGCACATAGAAAAATTACACAATACAGTTACTCCTTGCAGCTGATTATCTGTCATCTTTCCTAATTTTGTTAAAGTAGCTGGCCGTCTTTGATGGTCTTTCTGTAAGCTCAGCAGTTTGCAGCGATGATGAAAATGAACGTGCGGTAAATGGAAGTGAGAGATGATGGATTTTTACAGGCTAGAAACTTCCATGTGATGTTGGGAGCTGGCCTGTTATCGAAAAATAAGTTGTACTGATGTTCTATAAACGAATACTGTACATATAAAAAAGTAAATGCTGAAATCTAGGCAGATGTAAATTAATGCAGCTCTGTGTTTATCAATGTGGCTTTAACTATTTAACCCCTGGAGGATTTGGCTGCCCAATGACCAGGCCATTTTTTGCAATTTGTCACTGCGTTGCTTTAACTGACGTTGCACCAAAACAAAATTGACGTCCTTTTTTCCCCACAAATAGAGCTTTCTTTGGGTGGTATTTGATCACCAACTGCGGTTTTAATTGTTTGCGCTATAAACAAAAAAAGAGCGCAATTTATTTTTTAAAAAAGCAATATTTTTTGCTTTAATAATTATCCCCCAAAAATATATAAAATAACATATTATTTCTCAGTTTAGGCTGATACGTATTCTTTTACATATTTTTGGTAAAAAATAGCAATAAGCGTATATTGATTGGTTTGCGCAAAAGTTATAACGTCTACAAAATGGGGGGTAGTTTAATGGCATTTTTATTTTTATTTATTTTTTACTAGTTATGACGGCGATCTGCAATTTTTTATTGTGACTGTGACATTATGGCGGACACATCAGACACTTTTGACACTATTTTCGGACCATTGTCATTTATACAGCGGTCATTGCTATAAAAATGCACTGATTACTGTGTAAATGACACTGGTATTGAAGGGGTTAATCACTAGGGGGCAAGGAAGGGGTAAAGTGTGTCCCAGGGAGTGATTCTAACTGTGTGGGGGCTGGGCTTACTGTGACACAACACTGATCGCTACTTCCGATGACAGGGAGCAGACAATCAGTGTCCCGTCACTAGGCAGAACAGGGAGATGCCTTGTTTACACAGGCATCTCCCATTCTGCCTCTCCATGACACGATCGTGGGCCGCCGGCGAACATTAAGTCCTTGGGGCTCGTGGGCAAGGTCACGGAGAGTGCAGCGGGCACGTGTGCCAGCCGCACGGCTTTTTAAAGGGGACGTACCTGTACACCAATTTGCCTACTGCTGCCATTCTGCCGAAGTAGATAGGCATGCAGCGCTTGGCAAGTGGTTAAAGGTTTAGTTCAGCTGTACCAACAAACTGCCTATGCAGGTAAGGGACACCTGAAAATAAAAACAAACTTCTTAGTTTTTACTAAAGTTGAATAATGTCATTGCTATAGGTAATTTACATACCTACCGAAGCTTGAACAAAACCACCCAGAGGTGGTATGATCCCATCCTGCCATGTTGCTAGATCATTGCTAAAACACTCCTAGCCATTACTGATCACCCCCATCATTACAGGAGCAAATCCCCAAATCACATGTGTGGTCCACTATCTCCTCCATCAAAGCATTTAAAGTAGAACTATTGACTCCCATTAAAAAGCACCGGCCTTTACATGCACATGATCTTTAATGGTATCCCAGTATTAGTCGGTAGAGTTCAATATTAAGTTGGCCCACCCTTTACAGCTATAACAGCTTCAGCTCTTCTGGGAAGGCTGTCCACAAGGTTTAGGAGTGTGTCCATAGGTATGTTTGACCATTCTTCCAAAAGCACATTTGTGAGGTCAGGCACTGATGTGGACGAAAAGGCCTGTCTCGCAGCTTAATTCATCCCATCGGGTTGAGGTCAGGACTTGTCCAAATCATTTGGTGGAGTGGGGATTATGTTGTGGGGTTGTTTTTCAGGGGTTTGGCTTGGCCCCTTAGTTCCAGAGAAGAGAACTCTTAAGATGTCAGCATACCAAGTCATTTTGGACAATTTCATGCTCCCAACTTTGTGGGAACAGTTTGAGGATGGCCCCTTCCTGTTTCAACATGACTGTGCACCAGTGCACAAAGCAAGGTTCATAAAGACATGGATGAGCGAATTTGGGGTGGAGGAACTTGACTGGCCTCAACCTGATAGAACACCTTTTGGATAATTTATAGAGGAGAGTGCGAGTCAGGCCTTCTTGTCCACATCAGCATGGGAAGTTGTAAATACAGGGACGCATATATGCAGCCGCTCTTTGTTAAGGCTCTCCCACTGAGAGGCTACATATATGCATTCAGCCAGCGCCAAGAGGTTAAAGGGATTTTTAGTTGTTTTAATGTTTTATAAATAACATTAAAATATGTAATCTTGATATAAATTATCTTATCAGTAGGGGAGATTTACTGAAACTGTTGCACACAGAATCTGGTGCAGCTGTGCATAGTAACTAATCAGATTCCAACTTCAACTTGTTCAATTAAACTTTGACAATAAAACTACCCAGATAGCAAGGATAACGTGTCATAAAATGTGTGGCAGTGTTGAGTTGTAAGTCTGTTAACTTGCTGCACATTTTCACTGCAAGTTGTACTCTTGCAGAGCACTTGAAGCACAAGTTCTAGTTGACACTTTTTATAATATGTAGACAATTTGCATGGCAAGTCTCTAGCAAAAGCAAAGTTGCAGTGGTGAGTCTTTAGCAAAAGCTCTGCAAGTCTACAGCATGAAAATTCAGCTACAGTGACCCCTGTGGTGGGAGGACTATCGCACAACATAACTGAACCAGAACTTGCAGCAGACTTGCAGAATGTTTGCAAAGAAAGTTGATCTGAAGTCATGCAATGTGGACTTTCTGCAATTGTGCAACAAACTTGTGAAGCCTGGCAAGTCTAGTAATAGATTAGCAAGTAATTTTCAAACTTTCAGAACAATTGCTTGCTATCTGGGTAGAAGTTTATTGGTTACTTTTCCCAGTTGCACCATATTCTGTGTGCATCAGTTTTAGTAAATGTATGTCAGTTATGTGCAAATTACATACTTCTGCTCATTTGCAGTGTTGCGCAATGGTTGTGTGTAGTTCTTTTGGGCGGCTTACTCACACGCTCTAATGTAAATAACAAACTCTCTATGTGACCAATATCTCAGCAGTTGTTGAGGAACTTTAATTAAATGGGGATCTTTGAGTTTGCTAATGTAGAAATTGTGGTTTTATATAAAAATAAAGTACAATCCTGTAGAAATGTCAAAGTGACCCAACAAGAAGAGCAAAGAGAGGGTGCACAGACCTTGTGTATTACAACAGACACAAGCAATATAATAAAAAAACAATATTGCACTAACAAGGATAGCAAGAGGAAGCAATTTCAGAATAGCCTTAAAGTCCGGCAGTACAAGCCCACTCTTCATGGCCAGCGGCCGGAGCGGAGGATTTGATCTTTCTGTAAGCTGTGTGCAATATCGGTTTTCTATTATAGTCAGTGTGTCTGTTGTAATACTCAAGTTCTATGGGTCCTCTTACTCTTTCCATTGTGACAGTTATTGATTTTTCTCTACTAATAGGAGCTTCAAGACTCAAATAGTTTTTTGAAATCACCTCCTTGTTTTTTTTAATTTTTTGTTTATATCCGAATCTCCGAATATCAAAAATGTTGTCCTAGTTTTGATTCGTTATGAAACAAACCGCACAAGTCTAGATACAACCAATACAAAAACATGTAGTGTGATCCTGAATGCATAACATTGTGATAATAGATCTAGTAAAGGTGGTAATTGTACCTGAAGTTGATATCAGTCCAAGCTAAAAACAAGGTGATTGGAAAAAACGATTTGAGTTTTGCAGCTCCTAACAGCAGAGAAAAACCCATAACTGTCACAATGGGAAGAGTAGAAGGACCCATAGAACTTGCGTATTACAACAGACACATTGACTATAATAGAAAACCAATATTGCACACAGCTTACAGAAAGATCAAATCCTCTGCCCTGCCGCTGGTCATGAAGAGTGGGCTTGTACTGCTGGACTTTAAGGCTATACTGAAATTGCTTCCTCTTGCTATCATTGTGAGTGCAATATTGTTTTTTATTATATTACTTGTGTCTGTTGTAATACGCAAGGTCTGTACACCCTCTCTGTGCTCTTCTTGTTGGGTCACTTTGATATGTCTAAAATTTTTACAGGCTTGTCCTTAGAAACTGAGGGCCAAATCCACAGCCAGCGGCGCAAAATAAGTTTTTACTAACTTATGTCATTTAAGTTACGGCGCCCTAAGTTGGTGTCGTAATTGCCGTATCCACAGCGCATTTGCGCCCAAAAGTGCGCCTGCCGTAACGTAAATACAGAGGCGTAAGGCGGGGTTATGGCAAGTGGGAAGGAAGTGGGCGTGCTTCATTGTAATGAGCCGTGACCCCATGCAAATGAAGGTCCGGCCGTACTGCGCATGCGCGCACGAATCTGCTGCTCACTGCGCATGTGCAGAACTTTGCTTGGCGCAATCAGTGAGATAGGTAAAAGGCCAAGTGTACTTAGTTTGAGGATCGCACTGTGCTTAACTAGCTCCAGTCAAACACACTTCATTTGCAAAAGTATTTCCCTGTGTTCCCTTCCATGAGCAATTTGCTTCTGCTCTTAGTTTGTCAGTGTTTGTTGGTAAGTTGTGTTTGATAGAGAAGTGTTGGAGGAGTAGTAGATAGTAGTTGTTGTTTGTTTGTGATAAGTGTAATTTTTGTTTGATTGTTTTAGGTAATTTTTTTTTGTTCTGCTTGGATTTTGTGTTTGGTTTTTGTGTGTTTGTATTTGACTTTGTAGTAGCTGTCTGCTTGTGTGTGTATTTTTGTGTGTTTGTCCTGTTTGGCTTCTTGTTGCTGGGTGGTGTCTGTGATGGCCCCCAAACGCAGGAAGCTGAATTTTTCACATGTTGAAAAGCAAATCCTAGCCAGGTATGTCATACAATATGGAAGATATCTACATGGGCCTGATAGCCGGAACACCTCCCCGGCCCAAAGGAAGAGGATATATGCCAAAATCACAGATCACATAAATGCGGCGGGGGGAGGGGAGACGAGGACCCCCGCTGGCATTAAGAAAAAGATCAATGATCTGAGGAGCGTGGTCCGCAATAAGGTGGCCAAGCTCACTGCGCATAGGAGGGGCACTGGAGGAGGGGGACCATGCCCCATCCGGCTGACTGAGGAGGAATGGGCAGTGGCCCGGTGTTTCGAGCCAGAGCAGGTGGTGGGCCTGCCTGGTTATCAGTCTGATGTTCCTGTGAGGCCAGGTAAGGTTTTTTTTTTTTTTTTTTTTGGTGATTAGCATGTGTGGGTGGGGGAAGGGAACATGTGGCAAGTGTGTGGATCCTCAAACCTGTGATTGTTTGGTGTCTTCCACAGATGACCAGGAGATTGCTGGGCCATCAGGCCAGGCTGCTGCACCACCCCAAAGACAGGAGGCTGCTGAGGAGTCCCCAGGGGAGGGGAGTGGCCAAACCTCCCCTCATGAGGAGGCTGAGGGGGAGGAGGATGAGGGGGAGGAGGATGAGGGGGAGGAGGAAGAAGATCTCCAGATTGGCCGGGAAATCATTATTGCCACTGATCTGATGACCTTTGATGATACCCTTGAGGCTCCCCTTGAGGCTACCCCAGAGGCTCCCCTTGAGGCTCCCCTTGAGGCTACCCCAGAGGATCCCCCAGAGGCTGGCACCAGTCAGGCCACCATCAGGGGTAGCCCCTCCCACTCCTCCCACAACATGCCGCAACCCACAAGGGTCACTCTATCCCCTCCTACCTGGCCACAAGCCTCAGGGGCAGGCAGGATGGCGACCCAGGACACCAGGGTGGGGTCTGAGCATATGCCGGCCAGTCTGCTGAGGGACAATGCCAAGCAGACCCGCAGTCTGGGTGACATCCAAAAAACTATGGCCAAGATGGAGCACAGCCTGGATGTAATGAGGGAGTCACTCAGTGATGTGGCCACCAATTCATTGGGTGTCATCACCTGTTTGTGGTCCCTGCATACCGCCACAACAGGCGTGGGCCAGGAGGTGACTGCCCTCACCCGGGCTGTGCAGGACAACACCCGGGCTGTGCAGAAGAACACCCGGGCTGGCCAGGCCAATACGGCTGCCATCACTGCCTGCCTGACCAGGATAGCAGTGGCCTTGGAGGGCAGGCCAGCCGGAGGTCAGACACCAGGGGAGGCTCCTCCCTCCCCTGTTCCCCCCCCCAATGAAGATACTCCCTCCCCTGTTCCCCCCCCCAATGAAGATACTCCCTCCCCTGCTCCCCCCCCCAATGAAGATACTCCCTCCCCTGCTCCCCCCCCCCGTGAAGATCCTCCAGGTGGCCGTGCCCGTGGCCGTGCCCGTGCCCGTGCCCCTGCCCGTGGGCAGCCTAGACGGAGCACTCGCCGCCGGACTTAAATACCAGGGGTACTTTTTTTTTTTGATTTTTTGATTTAAAACTTTTGGTTATTATACTGTACTTATGATTTGCTTTATGTGTGTGAATGATGTGTGAATGTGGGGGGGTGGCATTCCTGACAAAATAAGGGTGTCCCCCTCAGTTTTGGTGGAGAAGGGATCCCCAGGACCAGGGAAAAGTCATCCTAGGTTCCTGAATGGTGTATGAATGCACAGTGACATAATTGGAGCCGTGGCGGGGCGTTACTGCTCCCAAGTACCAAAGGGGGGGGGGGGTACTTGGATCTAATCCAATTCGATGTGCATGTGATGTGTTTGTGCTAGGGACCACAGTGGTGTGCATTCATGCATTCTCATTGTGACATAAATCATGTGCGTTTCCAGAGACAAAAACATTCTCAATGTGTCATTAAACATGTGCGTTTACTGTGCAAAGCAACATTCTCATTGTCACATAATTCATGTGCGTTTGCAGTGAAAACAAATAATAACATTGTCACATAATTCATGTGCGTTTGCATCGGAAAAAAAAAAAACATTGTGACATTTTTTCTGCCCATTTACTGAGAAAATATGCCTTCTGCCAGGCGTCTCCTGGCTACTGTGCCCTCAGTAGACCGGGTAGAGTGGGCTAGGGGGGGATTGCCTGGGTGGGGGGTCAGGTCAGCACGCAAGTTAATCTCCAGTCCCCTTCTCGTTGCAAAGTTATGAAGAATGCAACAAGCCCCTATTATTTGGCACACAAAGTCGGGGGAATACAGCAGTGTACCCCCTGTCTTGTCCAGGCATCTGAAGCGGGACTTCAGCAGGCCAAAAGTACGCTCCACTACTGCCCGGGTGCGAATATGAGCCTCGTTGTAGCGTTGCTCTCCTGGGGTTTGGGGGTTCCGGAATGGGGTCATCATGTGAGGGCCCAGGGCATATCCAGAGTCACCTGGAAGGCAAAAGACAGGAGGATATTAGTCATGCATGTGCCCCATGTGATGTCTGCATCATGGGGGGGGACATACCTGACACACATGTCACTCACCAACCAGCCAGCTGTCTCCATACACGTTCTGCTCCAATTCACGTGCTATGTTGGTCTGCCTAAAGATGTAGCTGTCATGGCACGAACCTGGAAATTTGGCACAGACATGCCAGATGAGGCCATGGGCATCCACGATTACCTGGACATTGATTGAATGCCAGTTTTTTCGATTCCTGAACAGGTGCTCTGTTTCATGGGGGGGCTGTAGTGCCACATGGGTACAGTCAATGGCCCCGATGGTCCGTGGGAATCCAGCAATCTGATAGAAATCAGCCATGCTCTTCATTCGCTGGTCCTCCTGGGTGGGCTTTTCAAATTGACTGCCCATGCGTCTCAGTATTGCAGGGACAACCTGGTGCACACACCTGCTCATCGAGGACTGTACCATCCCAGCCAGACCTCCACATGTTCTCTGAAAAGACCCAGTGGCCAGAAAATGCAGGGTGGCCATAACTTTAATATGAGCTGGCAGGGCATGGGATCGTTGGGTTGGGGTGTTCAGATCATCCTGCAGGATCCTGGTTAAGTCCAGGATGGCTTCCTGGTTTAATCTGAAGTGGCCAATGACCTCAGACGCAGTCATGCCAAAGAGATCTTGGCGTGGCCGGTAGATCCTCTCCTGTGCCCTCCTCCTCCTCCTCTGTGCCCTCCTCCTTCTCTGCGCCTGTAAAGTGGCGAGTGCCGTTATTATCATTGATGGCCCAGGCATTTTGGCAGTCTCAATGAAGTGTTGGCAGCTCTTCAGAAATCGTGTTGCTTCAACAGACCTTTACAGGGCTGGTGTAAAATTAGGGCTGCTTTTATAAAGTCTAATTTTGCTCCAGAAAACTAACAGGTGCGCACAGGGCGTTATCTACGGCGCACTGGGCGTAATCTACGGCGCACACACTTAATTTTGAGGATCGCCCTATCTCCCTCATTTGCATCTTTGCCTATCAAATAAAGCGGCGTGACTAGCGTAATTTGCGTCAGAGGATGCGCCAGAGTAATTATTTTAAGTAGGACGTAAAAACCGGATTTTTCGTTTTGAGGATCGGGCGCAAAGATACGCACGGAGTAAAATTAGAAATCTCGAGTTAAGTCGGCGCATCTGCTTTGTGGATTTGCCCCTGAATTTCTAAATTAGCGACTAGAAAGATCTCCATTTAATTAAAGTTCTTCTTTAACATCTGCTGAGATATTGGTCACATAGAGAGTGTGTTATTTACATGAGAGCTTCGGAATTACGATAGTACCCATATTAAATGGATCTGAAATAACATGACAACATTTAAAGGGAATATACTAGTGTCGGTATTGGTGCAACCCTGAATATAACCCCTTTCGGGATTTTTCTGCCTCCTGTGTCCCCTTGAGGAGATTTCCCTTCACTTCTTGTCCAATAGCTAAAACCAGAAGTGAGAAATCCCAAGGTCACCAGAACTAGTTTCCCCACTGGAAGATTTCCCCTCTATTCCTACAGTATTTGATGGATTTACTAACAGGGTTACTTAAAATAAAATGCTAACAATAAACTACTCTCATTTGCTTCCTTTTGGACTTATACTCTTGAAAGCATTTTGTTATATCTGTTCAATAACAATAACTGTTGACCATGGTCTAAATCTGGTAAGCCAATAACTTTTTGTTATTGGTAGAATCACCAGGTAAGAATAACAAAAAGCCTATGAAAAGGAAACTACTATAGCCATAAGATTGAAGGGCTAGTAAGCTATAATATATAAAATTTTTGTTCTTGTGCTTTTAAGGTAAATAACGTAATAGTTACTCAACACATGTGTTTTAAGGAAAATACACAATTGTTTCCTTTCAAATCCCAAAACATGCAATGTACCACTTGAATTAAGGACATGTATCACTAGCAGTGTTTTCAGTTCTCCAACAAAGAAATCCGCACTGGGAACTTCAATCAAGTCCTTTTTAAAAAAATAGCTCTTTTATTAAATCAATATAATGGTAGTGCAGCATATAAAATACTCCATAAATTGGGAACAGCATTTTTTTCTTAAGCCTGGAATAGACAAAAAATATAAACCTATGCTTCCCTTAAAGGAGAACTAAACTTTGTTTTAAAAAAAGTCAATAGGCTCCTGTCAGACTAAAGAAATGGCACAGTGCCACCTTCATGATGTAGGAAATACTGAAGGGGGTAAAAGTGCCCAGTAGGGAAGTGGTTAAAGAGGAGTTGTTATTGCTTGTTGACTGAACATAATAACACTTTCACCAGGGCGTCAATTTAAATTCAGCTTAAAGGGAAATAATAGTTTACAGTAATATTAACGAGCGTTTCAAATAAGTGAAAAAAGCAGCCAGCACAGAATAAGATAATTGGCCTACCTTATATACAAATATGGAAAGTTACAGTGCAGCACTTGTACATTCTACACACACACAGTAACGTGCATAAATAAAGTGCTAGAATTATTAATAATCAAAATAAAAATAACACATCAAAATAAATATATATACAGTGCACCTGGAAAGTTACAGCCTTATTTCATAATGGATTAAATTCATTATTTTCCAAAATTCGGCAAAAAATTCCCCATAATGACAACGTGAAGGAAGTTATTTTGAAATCTTTGCAAATTTATTTAAATTAAAAACCGTAAAAAAAAATCCCATGTGCATAAGTTGTCACAGCCTTTGCTCAATACTTTGTTGAAGCACAAATTACAACCTCAAGTCTTTTTGAGTATGATGTTACAGGGTTGGCACACTTATTTTTGGGCAGTTTCTCCCATTTTTCTTTGCAGGACCTCTCAAGCTCCATCGGGTTGGATGGGGAGCATCAGTACACAGCCATTTTCAGGTCTCTCCAGAAATTTTTATTAGGGTTTAAGTCTGAGCTCTGGCTGGGCCACTCAAGGACATTCAAAGAGTTGTCCTGTAGCAACTCCTTTGTTATCTTGGCTGTGTGCATAGGGTTGTTGTCCTGTTAGAAGATGAACCTCCATCCAAGTCTGAGGTCCAGAGCGCTCTGCAGCAGGTTTTCATCAAGGATATCTCAGTTCATTTCTGCATTAATCTCTCCCTCGATCCTGACTCGTCTTCCAGTTCCTGCTACTAAAAAACATCCCAACGGCATGATGCTGCCACCACCATGCTTCACTGTAGGGATGCATTGGCCAGTTAAATAGCAGTGACTGGTTTCCTCCAGACTTGACACTTGCCATTCAGGCAAAGAGTTCAATCTTTGTTTCATCAGACCAGATAATTTTGTTTCTCATGGCCTGAGAGTCCTTCAGGTGCCTTTTGGCAAACTCCAGGTGGGCTGTCACATGCCTTTTACTGAGGAATGGCTTCCGTCTGGCCAATCTATCATTCAGGCCTAAAT
The DNA here is from genome assembly GCF_905171775.1 of Rana temporaria. Taxonomy (NCBI): domain Eukaryota; kingdom Metazoa; phylum Chordata; class Amphibia; order Anura; family Ranidae; genus Rana; species Rana temporaria. The sequence goes on from NC_053499.1 coordinate 137,982,205, forward strand.
GATGGAGTGCTGCAGATTCTAGTTCTTCTGGAAGTTTCTCCTCTCTCCACAGAGAAATGCTGGAGCTCTGTCAAAGTGACCATCAAGTTCTTTGTCTCCTCCCTGACTAAAGCCCTTCTCCCCCGATTGCTCAGTTTGGCTGGGTGGCCCGCTCTAGGAAGAGTCCTGGTGGTTCCAAACTCCTTCCGTTTACGGATGATGGAGGTCATTGTGCTCATTGGGACCGCAAATGCTGCAGACATTTTTCTGTACCCTTCCACAAGATTTGTGCCTTGATACAATCCTATGTTGGAGGTCTACAGTCAATGCTCTGACATGCACTGTTAACTATGGGACATTATATAGACAGGCATGTGCCTTTCCAAATAGTGTCCAATCAACTGAATTTGTTTTCCAATCAATTTGTAGAAACATCGTAAGGATGATCAGTGGAAACATAATGTACCTGATCTCAATTTTGAGTGTTGTGGCAAAGGCTGTGAATACTTTTTCACATGTCATTTTTTTTTTATTTCTTATTTTTAATTAATTTCAAACAAACTTCTTTCAAGTTGTCATTATGGGGTATTTTTTGTAGAATTTAGAGGAAAATAATGAATTAAATCCATTTTGGAATAAGGCTGTAGCATAACAAAATGTGGAAAAAGTGAAGCGCTGTAAATATTTTCCGGATGCACTGTATAAACAATTCCAATAATAAGGGATTGTTACCCCTAAATGGCATTAACCCATAAAAAGTGCTTGTAGTGCAAACAAGGTCCCAAAATTAGTGCAACGATGAACATCAATCTTCTTCCTCAGTAAATCCATACAAAAAGTGTAGAAGAAATCCACGTTATCACCAGCAGTGCACCATATCACCGCCTCTAGAATGCACTCGCCAGATAGATGAGATGTAGAGGCAAATACTTACAGTATACACTATATTACCAAAGTATTGGGACCTAATACTAATATTTAAGCCCAGTGTGCATGACGCCTTAAAGCGCCAGCATACCAAGACATTTTAGACAATTTCATGCTCCCAGCTTTGTGTGAACAGTTTGGGGATGGCCCCTTCATGCTCCAACATGACTGCGCACCAGTGCACAAAGCAAGGTCCATAAAGACAAGGATGAACGAGTTTGGGGTGGAAGAATTTGACTGGCTTGACCCAACAGAACACCTTTGGGATTGGGGAGACTGCGAGCCAGGACTTCTTGTCCAACATCAGTGCTTGACCTTATAAATGCGCTTCTGGAAGATTGGTCAAACATAGACACAATCCTAAACCTTGTGGACAGCCTTCCCAGAAGAGTTGAAGCTGTTATAGCAGCAAAGGGTGGGCCAACTCAATATTGAACCCTACTAAGACTGCAATGCCTTTCAAGTTCTTGTGCATGTAAAGGCAGACATACCAATACTTTTGGTAATATAATGTACTAGTAATGGCGGGGATCAGTGATTTTTAGTGGGACTGCGATATTGCGGTGGACACATCAGACACCTAACTGACATGTTTTACACTTTTTTGGAACCAGTGACATTATTTCAGTAATCAGTGCTAAAAATAAGCACTGTTATTGTACTAATGAAAGTGGCAGGGAAGGGTGTTAACATCAGGGGCAATTAAGGGGTTAAATGTGTTCGCTGTTTGTGTTATCTGTCACTGTGGGGAACGATCGCGGGTGGCCGGTGGACATTGAGTCTGCCGGACCCGCTGACTGGCTCCGCCGCTGGCCAATGGGAGTGCCCACAAAAGCGAGTTCATGAGCCAGCTACGACGATTTGTGGGATCGGGCCACATTGCCACAGTATAATGACGGCGGCTGGTCGGCAAGCCAGTAAGGTATTTTGTAATAATTGTGTGCCTTTGTTGAACTGTGCTTATTATATTTGCCTAAAGTTCAACTTAAAATTTTAAGCGAGTTCACGAGCCGACGTACAGCTACGAGTTCACGAGCCGACGTACAGCTACAAAAGCGAGTTTACGAGCCGACGTACAGCTACAACGATTTGCGGGATTGTGCCACAGTATAATGACGGCGGGTGGTCGGCAAGCCAGTAAGGTCTTTTGTAATCATTTTGTGCCTTTATTAATCTGTGCTTATTATACTTGCCTAAAGTTCAACTTTAATTTTTAAAATCATACATTATTTGAAGGCATAATGGATTTAAGACCATCATAATGCTTGAAAACGGGCAATTTGTTATGATTTTATCCTCAGCCTGTACATTTCCATCCATCAAAGCTCTCTTGATAAGGGCAGACAGTGTATTTATGAACTTAGTTTGGCTTAAGGTAAATGGCATTAAACTTTAAACAGAGTAGCGGATTAAATGAAATATATAGATCACGTTGCCCCCACCTACAGAGATCTTCTTTGTTATGACATCCGGTGATACAGTAATAAATGTGCCAGTGAACATTGTACTCGCATTGTTCCTATCTTGGAAGTGAAACAATGTTCCGTACTGCGATAATACGCCACTTTGTATTGCAAAACTATTTTTCAGATGACAACTTGGTAATCTCTACCTAAAGTGTACATGTTTGATATACACAAAGGGAACATTAGTTTACATTATGTACTGTATGTGCTACCTGGTGTTGTCACCAATTATGAATTTCAAAGGAGAGCTGATAGTGTAGGGGATATCTATTGTAATCATTCACCCAAACATCTCATATTTCATTTTAATAAGCTGATGTGAACTACGATGCCAAGACTATTTTGATTATTTTTAAGCCAGAGTTTAACAAAAAAGAGAGTATTTGGCTTTGCCATGATCTAATTGGCAGAGTTGATAATGAGCTCAAACCCTGAACCACAACCCTGAACCATAAGCTCATTTCCCAGACCCACAAAACCCACAACCCCTGAAAAGTGAACAAAGCATATCGTTCTATACTGCGTACTAGCTTCAATCCAAAGCATCTAGTGTGATTCCTGTTTTCTCTTCCCTCATCTGCATTAATCTGTCTATGCCAGGGGTCTCACACTGGAGGCCCTTCAGCTGTTGCGAATCTACAAGTCCCATTATGCCTCTCCCTTTGGGAGTCATGCTTGTTACTGTCAGCCTTGCAATGCCTCATGAGACTTGTAGTTTCACAACAGCTGGAAGGCCACCAGTTTGAGACCCCTGGTCTATGCTGGCATGAAACAAGTCCTGACACCCCCATGTAGAGGCTGCAGAGGAGAGAGGATTCCACATAAACAGATATAACATAGGAAGCCCACTGAAAGAGGAATCCCTCCCGCTGAGCCATTGTAGACAGTGATTATTGCTAGTGGCTATACTAGCCACTAGCGATAATTGTATGCCAAATCCAGCAGGCTGTTTGTACCCAAGTTGATTAATCTACTTGATACAATCAGCCTGCCCATAAATGGCTGGAATCTCAGCCAGTCCCTGCTGAACCAGCCAAGATTCGAACCGTCTATGGCCAGCCTTATGTAAGAGGATACGTTTTATCTCTGCGTATCACCTGAGGCTAGTCACTCCAGTGGGAATATGTAAGAGTTTACAACCACTTTAAATCTGAACTCCAGGCAAACAGGTAAACACAGAGATTAAATACTTATATGGGAGCTGTTTTACCTGCCCAAGGTTTTTTTTTTCTGTTTATCCAGTCTTAAGATTTATACAGCTCTGGCACAACTGCTGTCTAGCAGAACAGATCTGTTTTTTTTTTCTGCAGTTCAGTACAATTTACATATAGTTACATAGTGACATAGTTAGTCTGGTTGAAAAAAGTCCATCTCGCTCAACCAGTAAAAGGGAAAACAAATATATACAATCCTGTATACACAATCCTATACCCACAGTTGATCCAGAGGAAGGCAAAAAAAAACAGCAAAACATGATCTAATCCAGCAGGGGAAAAAAATCCTTCCTGATCCCACAAGAGACAATTAGATAATACCTGGATCAACTTTACCTATAAATGTTAGAGTCCAGTTATATTATGTACTATTATGTACTATTAGGAAACAATCCAGGCATTTTTTAAAGCAATCTACTGAGCTGGCCAGAACCACCTCTGGAGGGAGTCTATTCCCCATTTTCACAGTTCTTACTGTGAGGAAACCTTTCTGTATTTGGAGATTAAAACTCTTTTCCTCTAGATGTAAAGAGTGCCCCCTTGTCCTCTCTGATGACCTTAAAGTGAATAACTCAACACCAAGTTCACTATATGGACCCCTTATATATTTGTACATGTTGATAATATCCCCCCTTAATCTCCTCTTCTCAAGAGAGAATACATTCAGTGTCTCTAATCCTTCCTCATAGATGAGCTCCTCCATGCCTCTTATCAGTTTGGTTGCCCTTCTCTGCACTTTCTCCAGTTCCCCGATATCCTTTTTGTGAACTGGTGCCCAAAACGGAACTGCATATTCCAGATGAGGTCTTACTAATGATTTGAACAGGGGCAAAATTATATCTCTCTCTCTCTCTCTCTGAAGTCCATACCTCTCTTAATACAAGAAAGGAGTTTGCTCTCTTTGGAAACTGCTTCTTGGTGTTGTATGCTATTATTACGATTATAATCTACCAAAACTCCCAGATCCTTCTCCACCATGGATTCCCTCAGTTGTACTCCCCCTAGTATGTATGATCCATGCATATTGTTTTCTCCCAAGTGCATAACTTTACATTTTTCAACATTAAACCTCATTTGCCATATTGTTGCCCAAAGAGTGCATTGAGGTTGACTTGTAAGTTGGAGACATCCTGTAAGGACATTATTCCACTGCATAGCTTGGTGTCATCTGCAAAGACTGAAATGTTACTTTTAATCCCAGACTTAATATAATTTATAAATATATTAAAAAGTAAGGGTCCCAACACTGAACCTTGTGGTACACCACTGATAACCTTCGACCATTCAGAGTAAGAATCATTAACCACTACTCTCTGAATTCCGTCTTTTAGCCAGTTCTCTATCCATTTACAAACTGATTTTTTTCCAGGCCTATAGACTTTACACATTAGTCGTGTGGGGAACTGTGTCAAACGCTTTTGCAAAATCCAAGAATACCACGTCCACAGCCACGCTTCTGTCCAAAGTTTTACTTACCTCCTCATAAAAAGAAATCAGGTTTGTTTGACAACTTCTGTCTTCCATGAATCCATGCTGTCTGTCGCTTAAAATATTTTCTTTTCAGAAATAACTCATCTATGTGGTCTTTTAGTAAACTCTCCAGTATCTTCCCAACTATAGAAGTTTAACTAACAGGTTTATAGTTACTTGGTAAAGATTTTGATCACTTTTTAAATATAGGCACCACACTGGCCCTGTGCCAATCCAGTGATACTGGGCCATATTCTGAGTAAATCTCCGCCTGCTGCGCTTAGGGCACTTACACTCCGCTGTCCCAACTTACTGGAGCAGGTGTTGTATTCCCCAACCACTTGCTCCATAAGTTGGGACAGCGGAGTGTAAGTGTCCCGGCGTAGCCTGGCGGATCTCCAAGGGGGCGGCTTCTATTCAAATGAAGCGCGCCCCCGATACAAAAGAACTGGGCATGCGCCGGGCTGCAAAAAGCCCAGTGCGCATGCTCCAGTTCTCGGCGGAAAACGTCAATGACGCCGACGTGTGCGTCATTGACGTAAAGTCGTATGCAAGAACGACTTACGTAAACGACGTATCCGACGAAAAAACACGACGGGGACCCGACGCCATCCGTAACATGGCCTACGCGAGACTTGCGGAAACTTACCCCTCATATAGCAGGGGTAAGTTTCCGCTTACGCAAACGACGTTAGCGACGGTTACGCGACGCAAACTCGTTCGTGAATCGGCGTAGAAGGATCATTTGCATATGCAAATGACTCCTTCATGTAAATGCCATCTAGCGGCGGCCGGCGTCATTGCATTTAAGATCCGCCAGTGTAAGTGACTTACAGATGGCGGATCTTAAGTGTATCTATGCAAAAATGATTCTAAGAATCAGGAGCATAGATACACGGGTCAAAAAAGGGAGTTACGATGGAGTATCCTGAGTTACTCCATCGTAACTTTACTCAGAATATGGCCCACTGTTCCAGTCTTTAAAGAGTCCCTAAAAATTTAAACAATGGCATTTACAAATCTTATCCTAAACTCCCATCCCATGACTGGGCTTACTGTGCTTGCTGGAGCACTGGGCTGTGGTGGGGCGGAAGCTGTTGACTCAGGCTTTTAGCGGCTTGCAGATAATTTTCAGCCAACAAAAGCCCGCCATAAGCTGATGTCACAGAGCTGGTCCAGGCATGTAAGCAGATCCCACCCTTATATGGTCGCGATCTTGCACAAGCCTGTAATATCAGCTGACAGTGGGCTTCAGCCCGCGGCTGGCTAAAAACGGGTCACAGAAGTGCAGAACGATCTGCACTCCTGTGATCCACAGGAGAAGTACAACCAAACAAGCATTTTTTTCCAGCAAATCATTATATAGCGAGGGCGGGGCCACCCGGTGACGTAAATGGGTGACACCACCCCCCTCTGACACCAAGTGACGTCAGAGGTGGGACCGGGATCTGGGGATCCCCTTGTTAAAGGGAGATTCCAGATTCCGATAAGCCCTCCGCCTGCAGAACCACCAACCACCGGCCAAGGGTTGTAGGGATGAGGACCTTGTTCTCATCAACATAGGGGCAAGGTGCTTTGGTGTTGGGGGCGCAGAGAATCCCTGCCCAAAAGCACCCATCCCCCCATTTTGAGAACGTGTGGCCTGGTACTGTTCAGGAGGGGGAAACGCTCTCATGCCCCCTCTTTTCCTGTGGCCTGCTAGAGTGCATACTCGGATAAGGATCTGGTATGGATTTTAGGCAGGACCCCTATGCCATTTAAAAAAAAGATGGTGAAGTGTTCCCTTTAATATCCATACCAGACCTGAAGGGCCTGGTATGAAATTTGGGGCGGCCCCCACACAATTTTTTTTGTTACATCTTGGTTTGGAGGTCCCCTTAATATTCCTACCAGACCCAAAGGGCCTGGTAATGGACTGGGGGGGCAGTTAGAGTTGTATCTATATTGCAGAGAAGACATTATATATATATATATATATATATATATATATATATATATATATATATATATATATATATATATATATATATATATATATATATATTTATTTATTATAGCAGAAAGTAAAAGAAAATTGTTATTTTTTTTTAAATATGTCAGACTTTTTTTTTAGCGCAAAAAATAAAGACCACAGAGGTGATCAAATACAACCAAAAGAAAGCTCTATTTGTGGGTAAAAAAGGAAATCAATTTTGTTTTGGTACAGCGTCGCATGTCAGTTGCAATTGTCAGTTAAAGCGACGCTGTGCCGTATAGCAAAAGATAGCCTGGTCATTAAGGGAGCAAATCCTCTCCGAGGGCTGAAGTGGTTAAAAAAAATTGTAAGCACGAAAGTAAAGAAGTGTAAAATACACTGAACTAAGGTTTGTGATTTTGCAGCCTGCAAATGTGACATTCAGTTAGACTTAATAGATAAATATATTCCTTTGAAGAGAGAGGAATAAATAGAGAGGATTGCTTTCTATTTGCCATGGAAGAAAATTTTTGAAAAATCTACTTTAAGAGGGCAGCAAACAGAACGCTGAAATTCCTCTCCAAGTAGCTGCCAATGAAATCCGGGAACACATTATTCATTACTGTGGTTAAATCTATTTCACCTAAATAATAAGCAAAGCGAGCCCTTGAGCGAGACTGTTGCAAGCATATCATAATCTTAAATTCTTTCAAATATTACTAAAGGAGATCAGCAATCATAGTTCAGATGTCATCTAAGTGAGACTGCATCTTGGAAAATAGAACAAGTAATACCACAAGATAACATATCTTTACGCTGCAGTAATGGTATCTTTTTTTGTTCACTGGAAAGCTCGACAGTAAGACAGAAAAAAAAAAATCTTGAAATTACGAAAGTCAGTATCAAAGAAAAACTATTTTATTTTAATCACACGGAATATAGATGTTTTGTCTCTTTATACCAAGATACTGATAATATATAAAAGCACAGAAATGAAAGGGGTAGGTAATTCTGAAGTGTAACTGAAGTTTTTTTTTTCTTTTGTATTATTCCACTTATTAATTTTCGGGCAGACATAAAGCGTTTTATATATTATTCACTGTATTGGAGTTCTAGTAACTCAACTGAAGAGAGGACTGGAGCCTGAAGGTAAAGTAGAGAGCGTGATGGAGTATCTGCCGACAAACTGCAATAAGCATTATGGATAACAGACTTGCTTAGACAACATTTAAGTTCTTGGTGAATAGAGGAATCCATAGCTATGTGTGTGGTTTACTGTAATATAAGCATTATTGCTGTTTTGAAAGATATACGCTAGAGATTCTATAGGAACATGTAGCGCAAATGTGCTCTTGGCCACTGGAAAAAAAAAGAATGTGTAGTAGCTCTAAACACTTAAGCCCTGTACACACGATCGGTTTGTCCAACGAAAACAGACCGATGGACTGTTTTCATCGGACAAACCAATCGTGTATGGGCCCCATCGGTTTGTTTTTCATTGGTGAAAAAAAATAGAACATGTTTTAAATTTTTCCTATGGATAAAAAACCGATAGAAAAAAACGATCGTCTGTGTGAAAGTCCATTGGTTAAAAAATCCAGGCATGCTCAGAATCAAGTCGACGCATGCTTGGAAGCATTGAACTACATTTTTCTCAGCACGTCGTAGTGTTTTACGTCACCGCGTTTTGGCAATTTTGACTGATGGTGTGTAGGCAAGACTGCTGAAAGTCAGCTTCATCCAATATCTGACGAAAAAATTCATCGGATTAGATTCCATCAGATATGCGATCGTGTGTACAGGGTTTTAGGCCTCGTACACATGACCGGTTTTCTCAGCAAGAAACCAGCAAGAAAACTGCTGGCAGAGCTTTTTGCTGAGAAAATGAAGATAGCACATTCGTCACGCTGTAACGGACTGAAAAGCACAAGGCTGAAAAGCGTGAATCATCTCTCACCAAACATTAACTAACCCGCAGTAACACGAGATTAGCAAAAGCAGCCACAAGGGTGGCGCCAGTGGAATCGAACTTCCCCTTTATACTGCCGTCGTACGTGTTGTTCGTCACCGCGTTTTAGAACGATGAGATTTTGGATTGACAGTGTGTATGCAAGGAAAGCTAGACAAGAATTCCGTCCAGCTTGACAAGAATCCCATCGAGAAAAACTACATTTTTGTCCTGACAAGATTCCCGGTAGGGTGTACGAGGCTTTACAGTATCTCAGAAAAGTGAGTACACCCCCTCACATTTTTGTAAATATTTTATTCTATCTTTTCATCTGACAACATTGAAGAAATTACACTTTGCTACAATCTAAAGCAGTGAGTGTCCAGCTTGTATAACAGTGTAAATTTGCTGTCCCCTCAAAATAACTCAACACACAGCCATTAATGTCTAAACCGCTGGCAACAAAAATGTGTACACATTGGGCCTGATTAGTCTTTTTCCCTCCCCGGTGTCATGTAACTCGTTAGTGTTACAAGGGAGCAGGTGTGTTAAATTTGGTGTTATCGCTCCCAGGCCTCGTACACACGACCAAGGAACTCGTCGGAAAAGACACATCGTTTTCCTCGAGTTCCTTGTTAGGCTTGTCGAGAAACTCGACAAGCTTGCTTTGCGAACACGATGTCAAGACAAAATCTCCTCATTCTCAAACGCGGTGACATACAATGGCAGGGGAAGTTTGATTCCACTGGCACAACTCTTGGGGCTGGTTTTGCTAATCTCATGTGTTTGCGTGTTAAGTAAAAGTTTGGTAAGAGACGATTTGCACTTTTCAGTCTGTTACAGCTTGAAAAATGTGTTATCCCCATTACAAATGCTACTTTTACTCCCGTCTCATACTTTATTCTGAGCAAGCGCGGGTTTATTAGCATACACATGCTCGAGTTTCTCATCGAAAACCAGCACGACGAGGAACACGACGAGCAAATTCAGACTCCCGTCGAGGAAAAAGAGAACTTGCTCACTTTTTTGCTCGTCGAGTTCCTCAACAGTTTCCTCGATGAAAAACGTACACACGACCAAGTTTCTTGATGTATTCTGACGAGGAAACCAGTCGTGTGTACGAGGCCTCACTCTCTCATTCTGGTCCCTGGAAGTTCAACATGGCACCTCATGGCAAAGAACTCTATGAGGATCTGAAAAAAAGAATTGTTGCTCTACATAAAGATGGCCTAGGCTATAAGAAGATTGCCAAGACTCTGAAACTGAGCTGCAGCACAGTGGCCAAGACCATACAGGGGTTTTAACAGGACAGGTTCCACTCATAACAGGCCTTGTCATGGTCAAACAAAGGAGTTGAGTGCACATGCTCAGTGTCACATCCAGAGGTTGTCTTTGGGAAATAGATGTATGAGTGCTGCCTTAGCATTAGGTTATTATTCAGGGACAGATGAATAGCAGCAACATACTGAGGCAAATTCAGGACTTTAATGCATATATGTGTATGCAGAAAGTGCTAATCCTAGGACAATACATACTTTACAAAAGTTAGTCTTTAGCTCCTGATACACAACCCTCACAGCTCTGCAACAAAGTTTTACTTATTACAGCAGAATTCTGAATGGCTGTCTGTCTTAGAGATCAGATGTAATTAGGCTTATTTACTAAAAAGGTTGTGAATCTTCACTCAAAGCATTGTGTGAATATTAACTTCAATTATCCAATCACGTGAAAATCAAATTCCTCTTCACTTTGATTGCCCAATCATGTGCAGATGCTTTTCAAATGATTGGATAATTGAAATGCACATTTACACAATTTTGTGAGTAAAGATTTCCATCTATTTTAGTAAATCAACCCAACTATCTTCGATGTAATATGCAGCTCCCTTAAGATCCCTCACATCTATTCCTAGTCTGGTAAATGATTTATTGAATAAGATATACAGGTAAGTATCCAACCCATTTTGGTGGCTCAAAACTGTCCCCTTGTGTGGCATCCCGTGTTTGATGATAAGCCCCCTTCAAAAATTTCTAGCTATTTGCATCATTAACCACTTGCCGACCGCATCATGTAAATATACATTGGCAGAATGGCACGGCTGCCCAAAGCAACGTATATATATATGCCTGCGGAAAAAAAATGTTATATATATTTTTGGGGGATATTTATTATAGCAAAAAGTAAAAAAAAAATTTTTTTCAAAATTGATGCTCTTTTTTTGTTTATAGTGCAAAAAAATTAAAACTGCAGAGGTGATCAACTACCACCAAAAGAAAGCTCTATTTGTGGGAAAAAAAGGATGCAAATGTTATTTGGGAGCCACGTCGCACTACTGCACAATTTTCAGTTAACCACTTGCCGACCAGCTCACGCCGATATATGTCGGCAGAATGGCACTCCTGCGCAAACTGTTCGTACCTGTACGTCAGTTCGTAAAAGCAAGAGAGTGGGCGCACGCACACCTGCCGCGCGTGAGTGGGATTGTACCCGTGGGTCCCGTAGACTCGATGTTCGCCGGCGGCAAATGATTATGGTTTTGTTTGGGAGCCAGGTTGCATGGTTGTCAGTTAAAGCAACGCAGTGCCAAATCACAAAAAGTGGCCCGGGTCATATGGCAGTCAAATCCTCTGGGGCTAAAGTGATTAATAATCCAATCACTTCAAAGTCCAGCTCTCTTACAGCACACATCACATCTAGCCCTGTGATGTATTTTGCATGGTGGATTATGCAGTCATTTATGGATTAGTAAAGTGAGAGTGGACTTTTCTACAACAAAAGTAAACTAAAAGGAGTATAAAAGGCCCTCCCCAGCTTATTTCTATGAGCAGATCAAATAGCCCAATGGATCTGTAGCAAGCATTGAAAAATGCTAAATCCTAAAACTTAAATGTAATATATTGCAACTTACAAATCCTTAAAGTGTTACTACACCCAGGACCCCTCATTCACTATATCTGGTCTCCCACAGTAAAGGATTAACCCATTCCACAGTGAGTATAACAAGCATTCTGTGTGTTATACATGTCAACATGTTATACTTCCCTGATTTGTGAATTGGTTTTGCACCGACCCTCCTCTTTTCAAGTCCCCTGCCAGCGCTCTAGGCCCCTCCCCCCTGCCGAGTGCCCCCATAGCAAGCCATTTTCTATGACATTTTTCTAAACACAGACAACGGGACTCAGCCTCACTCCCTCCTTATTGACTGTGATTGACAGCAGCAGCAATCCAATGATGTGTTTAAGCCAATGAGGAGAGAGAGAGACACTGCTCTAATGTACATCGGTGGATCGAGGTCGGGCTAAGGTAAGTATTTTTGGGGGCTGGAGGGGGGGAGTTGCTTGCAGAAGGTTTTTTTACTACCTTAGAATGCATTAAGGTAAAACAAACCTTCAAACTTTGGAACCACTTTAATTTTGTTTTATCTTACTACATTAATCTGATCTCTGAAGTGTTAACTTAAACTGGTTCTAAAGGCAGAAGTTTTTTCATTTTAATTCATTTTATGCATCAAGATAAAAAACCTTCAGTGTGCAGCAGCCCCCCTCAGCCCCCCTAACACTTATCTGAGCCCCATCTTGATCCAGCAATATTGAACAAGACGAAGGGAAGGGAGTAACTGCTCCAGGTGGGTGTGTGGTGACAATCTGCACCGGTTCAGGAAATCAAGGGGCTGGCAATGCATGAAGCAATTGATATAAGGAAAGACGGGATGGACAGCCGCACTTCAAAAAAAAAAACATAAGGTTGTCTTTATTGTAAAAAATGGATAAAAAAATGCACTACAAAACAAGCAGAACACAGGGAAAACAGCCTACGTGTTTCATAGTCATGGCTGGAGCCATGACTAAGCACTAATCGGAGTGTGAAATGCGTAGGCTGTTTCCCCTGTGTTCTGCTTGTTTTGTAGTGCATTTTTTATAAATTTTTTACAATAAAGACAACCTTATGTTTTTTTTGGAGTGCGGCTGTCCATCTCGTCTTTCCTTATACAGTAATGTGCTGTCACTATTCCAGTGAGTGCGAGATGTCGGCGAGATCTCGGCACCACATCGCCGAGAATCAGCGCGATGCTGTCGTGCTAAAAACACAATATCACAAACACCTACTGTATCAATATTGAACGAGAGCTTCGGCTGTCCGGGACTCTCCCTCTTGATTGGCTGAGACACACAGTGGGCACCATTGACTCCCACTGCTGTCAATCAAAGTCAGTGAGCCAATGAGGCGAGAGAGGGGGCAGGGCTGTGCCACGACTTTGAATGAACACACAGAGCAGTGGCTCAGCTCGTGTGCCCCCATAGCAAGTTGCTTGTTATGGGGTAACTCTGCGGGAGAGAGGGGCCAGGAGTGCATGCGAGGGACCTGAAAAATGCTGATCTGTGCAAAACCACTGCACAGAGCAGGTAAGTATAACATGTTTGTTAATTTTTACATTAAAAAATACAAGACTTTAATATCACTCAATAAATTGTGTAAATATTCACTTTAATTACCCAATCAAGTGCAGAGAAAATAAGCAAACAGGAATTAGCTTTTTAAGCCCCATACACACTATCAGTTTTCCTGCTGGTTTTCTCTTCAGGTTTACCAAAACCATGTAGTACAAGGACCTGCCTGATTGCATTCAAATTGAAACGCTTAAGGTTTGACCTCCTATTAGATGGTTTTGGTAAACCTGAAGAGAAAACCATCAGGAAAACTGATAGTGTGTATGGGGCTTTACATGATGGGATAATTGAAGTGAATATTCACACAATTTATTGTATGAAGACTCTAAACTCCTTGAGGCTGCCCCAGAGCACCTACCTCCTCATGTTGAGGGCATGCTGCCTGGCACGGTTAAGGAGGGGGGGGGGCGCTCGCTCGTCCCCACTCCCTTTCCTGACCGGCCGGGCTGCTGCTCGGATACGGGTCTGGTATGGATCTTGGGGGGACCCCACGCAGCAAGTCGGACCAAAGTAGTACAGGGAGCATCTGCAAAGTTGCTCCTGACATGTTTCGGACCAGTTAAGACGGCTCCCATAGGGAAACATTCATTTTCACACGTCATGCGACATGAACTCCCAATGTCGGAGCATTTGTCGGACTAGTGTGAACCCGGCCTTAGTAAATCAGCCTCTTTATATCATGTAGGACTGATTCAAAAGAGATGAAGAAAATAAAAAAAATAAAACACAAAAGGAACCAACAACCTTCACCTTTCATATTTTAGAAAATAAAACTAAACTTTAATGGCTGATATTCACAACATTTTATGCATTTTGTTCCTGTTTTTTTTTGTTTGCTCTTGTTTTTATATATCAGCATATTACCTCAAGGATTGAAGGCTTTCCCTCTTGTTATTCATATTTTTATGTTTATTTTTTTTGTATCTTTTTTTTTGTAGCTGGCCTTTTGACTATCATCTTGGCATTTCTTTAGATTCCTGAGCACAATGGTATACAAGGTACACCTCCAGTTAATGCTGTTAGCGGAGGCATTTCATAGATTTTAACAACAAATGTATATTCGTGTTCCCCTGTGTTTACTAGGTTTAGCTAAAGATCACTGACCTTTCAATAATTGTGTTTTTCTACCTCTTTCAATGCATCAGTGATTCAGCATCGGAGAAAAAAAATAAAATTATATCAAAAAGAAAAAATGTACCATTACTTCTATTATACTTCTCTTTTGGTTACTTCTCCTGTCAAGATATATTATATTACCTAACAAAATAGCTATGTGTTAAAATTTTCCTAAGGCCAAGTGCACATTTGGGCTGATAACTTAACCAAGGAAAGAATGTCCACTTAATAAAATAAAGACAAATTCAATTTAAACACTCAACTGCCTGCAGAGGAACTTACAAAAAATAAAAATAAATAAATAAAATAAATAGATAACATTATTTTGTTCTCTGTACTCCAGGCGAATAGCTAAACAAGCGAACAAAATAATTATATGGGATCTGTTTTACCTGCCAAAGGGTTCTTATCTCTGTCCATCCAGTCCTGAGACTTAAAGGGGTTGTAAAGGAATTTTTTTTTCTTCCCTAAATAGCTTCCTTTGATATGTGATTCTGCTCTTCCAGGTAGGGGGCACATGTGTGCACCACTTCTGCTGTGATTAGACACAGCAGAAGCTGATCAAAGGGTTCCGGCCAATGGGTGTCTGCCGACCCCTGCTTATCGTCAAGAAGAATAGTTGGGTGGAGTTCTGCCTATGTAGCAAGGCAGAGCTCCACCCTGACAGGGATTTTCTTTCCCTGCAATGGAGTACTCCATTCTCCATGGGTACTGCATTGTATGCACCCCTGGATTACATTTGTTTGTAATTTTAAAAAAATATGTTTTTTAATTCATAGAAAGTATCAAAAAAATCTAAAACACTTTCTAGGAAGTAAGGTGTATATTAAAAGTGAAGGAGTGGATATTACTGCGCCACCATGAAATGGGGGGGGGGGGGGGATACAGCTGTGGCACTAAAAGGTGTATCACACCATAAGATAACGACAAAAAAGGAAGTAGTGCTGCGCTGTGAATGGGGGATGGGAAAGGCGTGTGGAGGAAGTAAAAGGTGGTCTATCTGTGGTTAAACCAATATAAACAAAATTTTCATCAAAAAAGGATCAGTGAACTGGCTGACAACGGTGTATCAATTCTAAGCATAAGTGCCAATAAAATAACTTCATTAACTCTTCTCAGTAGAGTGAAATAAGTAATAAAATGATGCAAATAAAGATGTACAATGTGCATAACATAAGTGGCTGGGGTAAGCTAAGCTAAAAAGTCCATGCAGCAGAGCTTAATGTTGTGATAAAAACGGAAAATTGAATGCTAATGAAAAAGTCCAAAATAAAATAAAGGTGCTGGTGTAGATCCCAAACATATAGCGTGAAAAAAAGGATGGATATCCAATGATCCCTTTAAGGTGAGTGAGGATGTCCCCTTACCTTACTGCTGTAAGGTAACAGCATATAGATCCAAACCCACTTTCTGATCGTGTCTGTATGGGTTGTTATCCGAATGGACTGTAATCCAAAGAACAGCAGGTCCCTCTTGGTAGTCCAGTATCAGGATAGCCAATAACTCGCACCCAGAGGCATAAAACACCAATAGTGTGATACCGTTTAAAAAGTTTATTCAACAGAAAGATTATATACGGGTACTCACATAGCTTAGGATAAAATCAGGCATATAAAAAAGGGGGAAGTAGTTCGCCAACGTCACCTCCGGTACCTCTCGATGGACTCAAAAATTGAGTCCATCGAGAGGTACCGGAGGTGACGTTGGCGAACTACTTCCCCCTTTTTTATATGCCTGATTTTATCCTAAGCTATGTGAGTACCCGTATATAATCTTTCTGTTGAATAAACTTTTTAAACGGTATCACACTATTGGTGTTTTATGCCTCTGGGTGCGAGTTATTGGCAAGCAGTACAAGCAGTACATCTCTAGTTGCATGTACTATGAAGTAACTATTATCAAATACCCCCAAAATAACAATAAGTCCAACTTCAGTTGTTTTCTAAACTCTTCCCAAAGGATGGCTACAGCGCAGTTCTCCAGTTCTGGGAGGGCGTCCATGGACATTCTCCCAAAACCGCTCTCACTCACTGCATGCCCCCTGAGGCAAGCACCCAGTGCGCTCTGCGATTGATGTGTCCTGTCACAGCATGGCTACCCATCACATTTGGCTACCCGCTGGAGTGCGAATGCGCGATGCCACCATACTGTATGCATTCCAACACTTTTACAAATGTGATATCAGTGTCTTGATTATCAGTGAAGCCCCATCAGTGTTGTCTTGCAGTGCTTCCTATAAGTGCCTATCAATGCCATCTATCAGTGGCCATCAGTGCCACCTATCAATGCTGTCTATCAGTGGCCATAAGTGCCACCTAGCAATGCTGTCTATCAGTGGCCATCAGTGCCACCTATCAATGCTGTCTATCAGTGGCCATCATTGTTACCTATTAGTGCCCATCAGTGCCGCATTTCAGTGCTGACTCATCAGTGCCCATAAGTGCAGCCTATCAGTGCCCGATAGTAATCGACAAAAACATTTAATAAGCAAGCGGCTAACTAATCCTATGTCCAGGTACCTGTAAATGCCTGCTATGGACACCATGAGTAGTCCACACCACACCAGATAGTTCCCTACAGTTTACAACATTATTTTGGTTATCAAAGACCAATAAGAAACAAAAAAAGTAACCTTTTCCTTATCTAGTAAGACTATCATTTTGTTTATTTCCACATTGAGCCTTAACAGAAACATGAAAAAACAATTGAGAAGTTACCAATTCTCTTCAGTATGTGACAATTATGCTTCTGTCAGACAAATGACACAGGGGCAGATCCACATAGCGCGGCGCATTCTTCCGTCCGGCGTAGCGTATCTCTGATACGCTACGGCGCCGTAACTTACAGGTTTTTTTTTGTATCCTGAAAGAATTTCCGCCGTAAGTTACGGCGGCGTAGTGTAACTTAGTCGGTGTAAGAGCGCGCAATTCAAATGTATGTGATGGGGGCGTGTTTTATGTTAATACGTCTTGACCCGACGTAAATGACGTTTGATACGACGAGGCATTTTAAAAATTACGCGGCGTATCCATAGATACGCCGGCGTAATTCGTTTGTGGATCTGGCCCACAGTGTGTAATTCATTAGGTCTGCAGCCTCTTGTTACATGAGGCTGTGCCATGAAACCTCTCTGTTACACCCTTGTGTATATATGTCTACAAAGTTGATGAGGGCTCAGCGAGGTGATAAAATTACATACAATAATAATAATAATAGTTATATTTTCATATTAGTTTTTGCTTACCTGTATGAGGATCTATAGAAAAATAAGGCTGCCCTTCCAAAATGCTGTAAACCAGTTTAGCGCTGTTTCCATACACTGGGTCATCGGAGTCAGTGGCTGTTACCTTAGTGACAAATGTCCCTGGTAAGAAAAAGAAAGATAAAATGTTCAAATTCTTACATTACAACATATAGATGGCATGCATATATAGCTGTATTGATTGTCCATTACCAATGATATGCCATTGCACACAGCACACTGTAAGTTATAGTTGCATGGGGTTGAAATAGGATAAATCCATAATATTCACCATTAGTCAAGGTAAAAAAAAAATGCTGTAATAAACAAAATACTTATAGTATGAGTGCTAAAGTACCTGTTATACCTGTTATATTTAATACATACATAGTAATCCATTTATAAAAATGTTCTCCATTTTTATTTATACCAGAACTAAAGTTTTTAATTTCAAGATAAAAATGGTACATGCACATACACTTGCAAAACAATATGTCTTATGTGGCGTTTTATCTACTGTATAACTACTTGGTTTCAGATTTTCTGGCTGAACAGTCCTAAGAGCCGATTCACACTGGGGCGACTTGGGATCCGACTTGAAGTCGCCTCAAGTCGTCCCAAGTTGCGCTGTCGAGAAAAACAATGCAAGTGAATGGGAGCGGTGTTAATACACACGACTCGAGTCGCTCCGACTTCAAAAGAAGCTCCTGTACTACTTCAATCCGACTTGTAGGTGATTTGTACCCATTGATTTCAATGGAAGTCGCCTCCAAGTCTGATCACTGTCTTAACTGAAGCGACTTTCCAGGAAGATAACATACATTTCTCAGGCAAACCTCTCCCTTCCCCTCCCTCCCCTAGAGCTGATTGTAGTTTGATTGGCCACTGGAAAGTCTCCTGTCACGGAGACGACTTCAAGTCGTGTTGTAAATCACCCCAGATCGCCCTGTGGTTCATGCTCAAGTCATGTTGGAGTCGCCTCTGAAAGTCGCGCTGGAAGTCGTGTCGCCCTAGTGTGAACCGACTCTAAAGGTCTTAGGCCAGTGATGGTGAACCTTGGCACCCAAGATGTTTTGGAACTACATTTCCCATGATGCTCAAGGACACTGCAGAGTGGATGAACATCATGGGAAATGTAGTTCAAAAACATCTGGGGTGCCAAGGTTCGCCATCACTTTCCTAGGCTTTCCAAACCTCCCTCTAAAGTGGGTCGAAGATAGGTCCTTTTTGTTGATCAGCCAGCTGAATTTATTCCCCCACACAAGCGAGGTGGATGGAGGAAACCTCCCTGCTGCACTATTTTATTCTGACAGCAGGACTTCCCTAATATGCACTTGATCAACAAAAAAAATTAGCAACATCCTACTTGACAAAGGTTGATCGTTAGATCGACTTCTGTTGAGTGGAAGCAGCAATAGATGGATCAAAACTCAGCTGATCCCTGTTAAACCAGCTGAATTTTGATCATCAATGGGCAGTTTTAGTATGTTATAATGCTCCTATATTTGTGTAAGGGGCAATGACCATCACTGCACAGAACAATGTGGCTGGCAAGTGGTAACTCCAGTGAACCCATTTCACTTTTTGATCTGGCGAAACAGCTACGTATGACATTACTGCCATAACAGGGGGGTGTTGTCCTTTCTTATTAAGGTAGCACCTTTTACAGAAGTAGGCCAGTCCTTTATAAGACCATAATGAACTATAACCCTCAACTCTCCCGAGTCTCCTCTGAAGTTGATTTCAGGTGCCTACTTCATCTCAGCTTGTCCCAAGTCTCAGCAGCACACCAAACAAATGAAGGAATGCAATTCCATAATCAACTTTATTGAGCAAAAAGTTCATACTAATGCTGCGTGTAGACGGTCGGAATTTCCAACAACAAATGTGAACCGATGAAAACGGTCCGTCGGACCATTCTCATCGGATGGATCGACCGTGTGTACGCGGCCTAAGACTTTGTGTGTATTCCTTACTGCCCTTAATGATATAATAAAGATGGACTTAGAAAGTTTTACCTAGTGCACAGCGCTATATATCCGTATTGTGGTAGAGATAGGCCTGGAAGTGCACAAGTTAATTGCCAAGCTTTTCATACCTAGGATACGGTACTTAAAGCGGTTCTCCACCCTAAAGTGGAGTCCCGCTGATCGGAACCCTCCCCCCCTTCGGTGTCACATTTGACACCTTTCAGGGGGGAGGGGGGTGCAGATACCTGTCTAAAGACAGGTATTTGCACCCACTTCCGGCCCGGCATTCACGGGCAAAAGACAGGCATTCCGTCACATCCCGTCACCCCCCCCCCCCCGTTGTGTGCTGGGAACACTCGGCTCCCAGCACACAGTGGGAGCCAATCGGCTGGCGCGACTCGCGCATGCGCCGTAGGGAACCGGGCAGTGAAGCCGCAGCGCTTCACTTCCTGGTTCCCTCAGCGTGGATGGCGGGGGGAGCAGTAGAGAGACGAGCGATCGCTCGTCCTCTGCTGCGATCGGCGCTGGACTCCAGGACAGGTAAGTGTCCTAATATTAAAAGTCAGCAGCTGCAGTATTTGTAGCTGCTGGCTTTTAATATTTTTTTCCCATGGCACATCCGCTTTAAGGTGCCTAATGAGGATATGTGCTTATCTTATGTATTGTATGCCTCTAAAAGTCACAGAAACACAAACAGTACTAGAGTCAGTCTAAACATAAAAACTAGACATGTGCACACTGAAATATTTTGTTTCGGAATTTCAATTTCATCAGAAAAATAAATATATTTTGTTACTCCCGAAATGAGTTTTTATTTATTTTGTTTCATTATAAAATGCATTTTTTTGTTCATAGGGCAAAAAATAATAACCACAGATACCAAATACCACCAAAAGAAAGCTCTATTTGTGGGTAAAAAAAGATATCAATTTTGTTAGGGTACAATGTCTCACAACCGCACAATTGTGAGTTAAAGCGACGCAGTGCGGCAAAAAATGGCCTGGTCATTAAGGGAGAAAATCCTTCCGGGGCTGAAGTGATTAGATTGTATGCAATCAGGCAGGCCCTTGCTCTGTATAGTTAAAGGTTAATATAAACAAAATGAATAAGAAATGTGTATAATGTACTGTATGGCCAGCTTTACAGTATATTTTACATTGTTGGAAGAAGACCTTATAAACCCCAATGTAGATAGTTCCCTGGAAACGGAAAACGAGCTTTGCAACAGTTGAAATCACTTCTGTCCAAGTAAGTATAGCAAATTACATCATGGAATACTTGCTTACCACCACAATATAAGATATATTTTTAAAGGTGTAACATTACTATGTTGCAAATATAATTAGCAATACCACGTGTTAAGGGAGATCTGGTGTTATATTCTCTTTTAATGCCAGGAATTAATCTATTTCCTTTACTGACAAGTCTACTTAACTACTTTAGACCCGGGCCATAGTCAAAAGACGGCCTCCAGGTGACTCTATAAATCCGGGAGGCCGTCTTTTGATGTCCTTGCGTCCTCCGGCCACCCGGCGCGTCCCCGAGATGCCGAGATGTCTGCCGGGTACCCGTGATCGGCAATGACAGACCAGGTACGTGGAGCTCTGTGTGTAAACACAGAACTCCACGTCCTGTCAGGGAGAGGAAACAGATGCTGTGTCCCTTGTACATAGGGACATAGGGACACAGCATCGGTCACCTCCCCTCGCAGTAAGAATCACTCCCAGGATACACATTTAACACCTTCCTCGCCCCCTAGTGTTAACCCCTTCCCTGCCAGTCACAGTTATACAGTAATCAATGCATTTTTATAGCACTGTTCGCTGTATTAATGTGAATGGTCCCAAAAATGTGTCAAAAGTGTCCGCCGCAATATCGCAGTCCTGCCAAAATTCGTAGATCGCCGTATTACTAGTAAAAAAATAAAATAAAATAAAATGTCAGAATTCTAACCCCTATTTTGCGCACTATAACTTTTGTGCAAACCAAATGGGGCGTGTACCATTTAAATTAGGCGCACTCCCACGCCGGACGTACTGCGCATGCTCCGTTTTGAAATTCCCGATGTGCTTTGCGCGAAGTGACGTAATTTTTTTGAATGGCGACGTGCGTAACGTACTTTTGTATTCCCCGACGTCTTACGCAAAAAAAAAATTTAAATTCGACACGGGAACGACGGCCATACTTTAACATGGCTTGTCTAAAGTTATACCATGTAAAAACAGGCTGAACTTTGCGACAGGAAAAAATGACTAGCGACGACGTAACGAACACGAAAACCTTCGTGGATCGCCGTAAAAGCTCATTTGCATACCCGACGCAGGAAAACTACGCGAACTCCACCCAGCGGCGGCCGAAGTATTGCAGCCTAAGATCCGAAGGCGTACGAAGCCGTAAGCCTTTTGGATCTTAGCCAAAAGATGTTGTATCTTGTTTGTGAATCACAAATTAAGATACGACGCAGCAAATTTGAAAATACGCCGGAGTATCAGTAGATACTCCGGTGTATCTCGTCTATGAATCTGGCCCATAGTTATTTGGATGTATCATGTATCATATATCATATTCTCATGTGAATATTAATATTATATTAAAAACAACAACCAAACACTCAACATTTTTGCAATCACCTCTCGGTCATTCTACAATTTAATTTTTAAGTCTTCAATTATATATGAATCTTTTTCACCATCATACCAAAATAAGAAATGCAGTAAATAGAGTGATTGGTACCTATATTGACATAAATCAATAAATTGTAATAATATAGAATATTTTTTTTTATGGCATTTCAAGCAACTAATTACACTCAGGACATAAAAAAAATCCAATAATAATAACTTGTTATTAAAGTATATATTGACTTGAGTAAACCTGGCCCTTCAAAAGGGAGTATTCATCTTAACTGCTACCATGGGTAAAGGTTTATCAATTTTTTGAAAGATGTAAGGACTATTTTATTACAATTATTGATCATGAATAAACCTTTCCATAGATGTAAAGGCAAGGTTTTATTAAGCTTTTATTGATTGGACTAAGGAGCACCGCTTTTCTTTAAATGATTATTAACATTAAGCAGATCAACAGATGTCAGATGTATGTTATGTTTTGAAATACATGCTGTGAACGTTTTTTATCTTGGAAATCTCAAATGACAGTTTACCAGGTAGTATTGCTTTATAAAAGCATCAGATATGGTCCTTTCAACTTAAGTAGATCAGTAAGTAAAAGGGAAAATCTAAAGGTAAATCATAAGCATTTGATGTCACTTGTATTTTGTATTGATTCAAGTTTAGAATATATATATATACAGTATATATGGCAAAAAATTGATCTTCATTTTGAAAATCCATCTTCATGTACAAGTAATAGATCCAACAAGCAACTGTACAATTTCACGCAAAACTCTGCTCTTTCTCAAGCCATGGCTTCCAACTCACTTTTTGACTATGGGGCAGTAAGTAAGGGTAAATCTCCCCAATGGGACACATATGGCAAAAAAAAGAATAACAAGAGTTATAACCTTCCCTTACTCTATTCAGAATGAAAAAAGTTTTGCCCTTACTTTATGCAAACTTTTTATTAAAGTGGAATTCCAGGCAAAAATGATAAGATCCCTTCTATTTCTATTATTAGTGACACAACATTTTGCACTGTCCACATTTTAGTTTTTTAAATGGCTTATTATTATTATTATTATTATCTCTCCAGCCATTCGGAAGCCCTCCTTTTTCAGACTGTCAATGATTGATTAGTGCAGCCAAATGTGGCTACTCGCTGATATTGTTATTCTTAGATATACTGTAATTTAATGATAAATGTAACTTCTAATTTAAAAAAAAATAACAATGTTGCTGTATTTTATACCATATCAGAAATGTATACTTGTAAAGTTATCAATAGATCTTCTCCACTCCTCCTTCTCCTCATCCTCCTCTCCTCTCCTCCTCCTCTCCTGTCCCTCTCCTCTCTTCTCCTCATCCTCTTTTCCTTTCCTCTCCTTTCTTACAATTTACAAATTTATGTGTGCAGTCTAGGGTGACCACGTGTCCCGGATTGCCCGGGACAGTCCCGCATTTTGCGGGTCTGTCCCGGGTGCCTTTATTCCAGGACAATACAGTGTCCCGGAATTAAACTGACACAGCCACCTCCCTGGGCCGATCTGATGCCCCCTAAAAAGGCCACCACATCACCACTTTACTTACTGACAGTACTTCTCCTGGCTGGGAATGTCTGGAGGAGCACAATGCCCGCTCCCTGCTTGTGATTAGAGAAATCATAAATCCTGCCTCTTGTGTCCAATCACTATGCTGTGATTCGTTGGAGCACAAGCTGATTTTTGGGAAGGAGGGTGTCCCTGAATGGTAGTTTGGAAATGTGGTCACCCTAGTGCAGTCAGAACATCATACTGTGAAACATTCATATTGTGGCACCATCCCAAAAATGTATGGAAAGACAGGTGAAGCAGGGAAAAGGGAGAAGGGTGGAACCCCAACACGGGGAGTGGAAAACAGCGACTCCCCTCTCTACCGCCAAAAAATTAAGGGATTTAAATGTGCAAAACAATGGGGAGGCAAAACCGCAAAAAAAAAAAAAACTTAATACAAACTGATTTTATTATTAAATTACTGAAAATGATCGTATCATCATTAGAAAATCAGCAAGATAAACTGGTAGCATTAAATAGGTAGCATTAGTGAAACACCAAGCACTGTACAAAATAAGCGCATCGAACCGACAAGATTCGCAACAAATTGCTTTCTCATGGTTCACGCGTGATGATGGCCAACTGAAATATATGAAAGACACTAAACACACATAAACATATTAAATACATACATCACACAATATATACAAACAATTCTCACCCTTTTTCCTTTTTTCAATACGCTAATTTGTACAGTGCTTGGTGTTTTACTAATGCTACCTATTTGATGTTTTTCAGTTTATCTTTATTTATTATTAATTTTTTATTATTATTATTATTATTATTATTATTATTATTATTATTATTATTAATGTATTATTATTATTTATTATTCATTTATTATTATTAATATTATTATTAGTTTACTGTTATTTTTTGCTGTTTTGTCTCCCCATTGTTTTGGCACATTTAAAGTCCCTTAATTTTTTGACGGGAGAGAGGGGAGTCACTGTTTTCCCCTCCTATTGTTGTGTTGGGGTTACATCCTCCTTGCCTCCCTTTTCCCTCCTTCCACTGTCTTTCTTTCTAATAAATTGTATAACAAATATCTCCATAGAAAATAAGGGGCCTGATCCTCAAAAGGGATACGCCGGTGTATCTACTGATACGCCGTCGTATCCCTGTTTCCACAGAATCAGTTTCACATAGATAGGCAGAAGATCCGACATGTGTAAGGGACTTACACTGTTGGATCTTAGGATGCAGTACCACAGCCGCCGATGGGGGCATTTCTCGTCGAAATGCCGCTTTGGGTATGCAAATTAGCACTTACGGAGATCCACAAAGCTTTTACGCTTCGTTTTTTCTCCGTAAGTATTAGTTTGCTGTCGCAAAATTAGGGCTACTTTTACAAGGCCTAAACTGTTTATACCTTGTAAAAGTAGACCCTTCTACCCCACGTCGCTTTAATTTTTTTTTTTTCCCGCCGCAACTCGTTTTTTTTTTTTACGCCCGTCGCGATTCTCAAAACCTGGCGCAACGTAAAACCGCGCAAAGCACGTCTGGAAAATGACGTCGGGAGCATGCGCAGTACGTCCGGCGCGGGAGCGCACCTAATTTAAATGGGACTCGCCCCATTAAATTAGGAACGCCTTGTGCCGGACGGATTTAAGTTACACCGCTCAAAATTTCTAGGTAAGTGCTTTGTGGATTGGGCACTTAGGTAGAGATTTTGCGGCGGTGTAACTTAAATAGGAAAAATTACGTTCCGCTGGGTTTATGTGGATCAGGCCCAAGGTGCCTAGAAAGAATTTTACCTGTAAAAGTAATTTGAACCATTGTAAATTAACCGCTCTTATAAGGTTGACCCTTACGGACATTTGTCTTTTTTTTAAAGAGGGCCATTTAGCGACTTGCGTTTCAAAGTTTGGCACCTCTTTAAATTATATTTGCAGGTACACACAAATCACCAACATCTTGCTGAATTGATTTTTTTTTTTACATTCTACAAAATACTGTAAGACTTTAACAAATTAACAGTTTTTCTTTGCTCTACAGCGTCCTTTACAAGGCACTATCCCTCCTGGCTTCTGAATGCAACTCTTTACTTTGCCCGTGACCTCTGTTATTGCTTTTCAGCAGAATGTCATGAGCAATTATCTAGTAGAAGAGGTGTCAACCACAGGGACTATTGCATAATTACAGCCGTGGTATCAGGCCTTACAAAAACCAGTGTATGTATAATTATCCATCAGTAGAACCTAGAAATAACATTTGCACTAACATGGTACTTATAATGCATGGAATTTCCATGTATGACTGCAAAAAGATGCTGAGTGGGTATTTTTAGACACTGGTTATTGCAGAAGATTTATATACTTTTTTTTTTCAGTTCATTAAATGTATAGAAAAAGTCGTGTACAAATGCTCTTGAGGGTTATGTGGCAAACCAGTTATTCATTTTGCAGCTGATGGAGGGAGAAACTCAAAGTATGTAATGTGGAAAATTAAATTAGGTAACCAATTTAAAAATGGGGTTTAAAGAAAAAATACTACATGTTTAAATTGGCTGATTGTGCTAAAACAAGATAGACTAATAAAATTAAAGTGTAACTCCAACTGTTAAACGTGCCTAGAATTATATTTATCATCTAAATCAATTGTTTCTTTCTGCTGTTCTAAGGCCCAACGGTAGATGTTCATTTATCAGATATAATTTACCAACACCTAGCAAGCTAGCAAGCAAGGTAAAGGATTACCTGATAAGATATAATGTGAAAAAAATTGTTTAAGCATCAAAATTGTTCAACCACTTGCTTACTGGGCACATATACCCCCTTCCTGCCCTGGCGAAATTTCAGCTTTCAGCACTGCGTCGCTTTAAATTAAAATTGCGCGGTCGTGCGACGTGCCTCCCAAACAAAATTTACGTCCTTTTTTCCCACAAATAGAGCTTTCTTTTGGCGGTATATGATCACCTCTGCGGTTTTTATTTTTTGCGGTATAAACAAAAAAAGAGCGACAGTTTTGAAAAAAAAACCACAATATTTTTTACTTTTTGCTATAATAAATATCCAATTTAAAAAAAAAAAAAAAATTTTTTTTCTCAGTTTAGGCCGATACGTATTCTACATTTTTTACTAGTAATACGGCGATCTGCGAATTTTGTCAGGACTGCGATATTGCGGTGGACACATCGGACACTTTTGACACATTTTTGGGACCATTCACATTAATACAGCGAACAGTGCTATAAAAATGCATTGATTACTGTATAACTGTGAATGGCAGGGAAGGGGTTAACACTAGGGGGCGAGGAAGGTGTTAAATGTGTGTCCTGGGAGTGATTCTTACTGTGGGGAGGGGGACTGACTGGGGGAGGTGACCGATGCTGTGTCCCTATGTACAAGGGACACAGCATCTGTTTCCTTTCCCTGACAGGACGTGGAGCTCTGTGTTTACACACAGAGCTCCACGTCCCTGATCTGTCATTGCCGATCGCGGGTACCTGGCGGACATCACGGCTGCCAGGCACGCGCATCGGCATCTCAGGGACACGCCGGGTGCGCGCGTGCTCCGACGCCGGCGTGCGCCCCCCAGTGGCCGGAGGACGCGAGGACGTCAAAAGATGGCCTCCCGGATTTATAGAGCCACCTGGAGGCCGTCTTTTGACTATGGCCCGGGTCTAAAGTAGTTAAGCGTCACAATGAAAAATACTGTATATAACTTAAAAATAAATAAAAAGTGAATCTAAAGACTAAAATTAAAACAAGTACCTATTTTAGAGATACATTTCCTTTGGCAGGGATTCTAAAGGCCCGTACACACGATACGTAAATCGGAAGTCAAATTTTGTCCAACTAACGATCTGTCGATGTTCGGATCGTTAGTATGGTGCTTTTGACAGCCGATGGTAAATTTTCATCCAACGAACGATCTGCCGACTTTCGGATCGTTAGTATGGTGCTTTCGACAGTCGATTCCAATTTTTCGTCCGACAGAAGCTGGATGTGCAAACTATAAATGTTTTAAAAACTCAAGAACTAATTTTTGTTTAATGAGTATGTTTTTTTGTCCAAAAAAAATCATAAGAGCAAGACTACACATGCTCAGAAGCGAAAGAATACATACAAAACTATTCAACACATGACGTCATTTCTGAATTTGTTTTCTGTCTTAGGAGAATTTTTGTATAGTGAGTAACCTCTTCAGTTTTGACATGAGACTAGCATGCAACAAAAAACAAACAAACGGTTAACCCGAAAATCTGATTGTGTGTACGAGGCTTAACTCTCTTGAAACTTTATTTTTATAAATGTTTAACAGATCTGTCATTCATCAAACTGAGATCAACTTTACATGGACTATGGGGTTGATTTTCTAAAGCTGGAGAGTGCACACTCTGGTGTAGCTGTGCATGGTAGCCAATCAGCTTCTAACTTCAGCTTGTTGAATTAAACTTTGTCAATAATACTTCAAAATTCTGATTGGTTTCTATGCAGAGCTGCACCCAATTTTGCACTCTTCAGTTTTAGTAAATGTATCAAGTAATTGAAAGCTTGGATACCACTAGACACCAATTGTACGAAAGATCGTGACAGACTCTTTTAAATACAATTGAAGAATTGTCAATGTAAACTGGTTAGTTTTGATGTAAAGTAACACTTGATTGTAATATTTTAAACTAAATTTATAGGCAATCATTGACTAAATCTTTATAAACGGAAGAATTATTCATGGATGTATTCTTCTGCCATAAAGTGCAGCAATACATTCCAAAATTCATATTCTTTTAATTCCTTTATGTATTTGCCAGTTCATGCTCTACTCCTAAAAGGTATTTTTAAAATTAGACTCAATTATTTTGTCTTTGCCCTGGGGTTTTTCCACTGCTGTGATTATCCCAAATTTCCCTGCGGGCTCCCACTGGCTCAAATTTATGTCTATACTATTAAACATCACAACTTACTTATGCTCATTGGCTGACAGGTCCCCAAAAAAGGACAATGCCTTAAGAACTGTAACTTTACTTTTAAAAGAGTTTTAAACATAATCACCACATTTATGGAGCTATTCTAAAATGCAATTCCGTGTTAGAAATTAAAGCGGGGGATCACCCAAAAAAAAAAAAATTAACATGACATTCAGCCGAGTTGTCAGAATGACAATCGCCTGTTTTTTTTTTTTTTCAGTGCAGTACATACCGTATTTTCACCTCCACTTCCGGGTATGTAACGTGCGGGGCTGGGTGTTTCTAATTGATTGACATCCTTCCGACCGGCGCATACAGCGCGTCATGAGTTGCCGAAAGAAGCCGAATGTCGGTGCGCAGGCGCCGTATAGAGCCGTCTCGCAGTCCGAAATTTTTCGGTCATGCCTCTTTGACAGAAGCCAGCTGAATGTTGGCCTGGTTTCTATTGAACCGGTCGATGCCGGTTTGTTTTCAAAATTCCAACTTTGTCTTGGCTATATTGTTATTACTATTATTTTGGATTTATATAGTGCCAACAGTTTGCACAGTGCTTTCCAATATAAAGGGAGACAATACAGATGCAATACAAGAGGGTTATGAGGACCCTGCTCCTGAGAGCTTACAATCTACTAGGGAGGGACAAGTGGAACAATAGATAATAATTGCGAGGAAACAATTGATGGGAGAAATAAAATATTCAGTTGTTAGTCGAGGGCAGAATAGACTTCCCTAAAGGGATACGTTTTCAGGGATCGCCTAAGTGGACAGATTAGGAGCTAGCTGGGGTAGAGAGATCAAGAGGATGGGAGAAGCTCTAGAGAAGTCTTGGAGGTGAGCATGGGAGGAGAAGACAAGAAAGCTAGAAAGGGAGTAAAATGTAGACGATCTTGGGAGGAGCGGAGAAGACTGTTTGGGTGTTATATTGAGACAAAATTGGTGATGTATATATTCCATTGTACTGTATATTCTCCATTTTCACTCATTTGTATTATTCAAAAAACAAAATGCAGATCTTCTTCAGGGACAGAGGGCTTGCAAGTTCCAAATCTGTAGCCTAAATCCCAAGTGTTAGTGCTCCACCCAGACAAAAAGAGATCATAACTCAGTGATGGAAAAAGAGATTTGTCCGTCAAAGCCACGCACAGGCATCAGAACAGGAAGTTAGCGACAACCAGTGATCCACATAGGACAGAATAGTCCCACTGAGGAAGGGCCGATTCACAGAATCTCTAGAGGAGATATAAAATATTTATATGACAAAAGCAGGTCAGGTCAGTATAGAGTGGAATCTGTGTCTTGGATACGGGCATCCTATCCTTGTAATAGGAATAAAAGTGCCCCATTTCTTTTTTTTTTTTTGTGTGTAAAAATTAATAAAAAAATAAAAAATAAATAAGAATACTATTTTTTTTTAAAGAGCCCCGTCCCGACGAGCTCGCGCACAGAAGCAAATGCATACGT
Source organism: Rana temporaria (assembly GCF_905171775.1). Classification (NCBI taxonomy): domain Eukaryota; kingdom Metazoa; phylum Chordata; class Amphibia; order Anura; family Ranidae; genus Rana; species Rana temporaria. Next base: position 138,012,518 of record NC_053499.1, read on the forward strand.
GAGTAGCGCCCACATATGAAAATGGTGTTCAAACCACACAAGTGAGGTTTTACCACAATCGTTAGAGCGAGAGCAATAATTCTAGCCCTAGACCTCCTCTGTAACTCAAAAGATGCAACCTATAGAATTTTTTAAACGTCGCCTATGGAGATTTTAAAGGGTAAAAGTTTGACGCCATTCCACGAGCGGGCGCAAATTTGAAGCGTGACATGTTGGGTATAATTTTACTCGGCGTAACATTATCTTTCACAATATAAAAAAAATGGGCTAACTTTACTGTTGTCTTATTTTTTCATTCAAAAAAGTGATTTTTTTTATGAAAAAAGTGCGCTTGTAAGACCGCTGCGCAAATACGGTGTGACAAAAAGTATTGCAATGACAGCCATTTTATTCTCTAGGGTGTTATATAATATATATATAATGTTTGGGGGTTTTAAGTAATTTTCTAGGAAAAACTATTTTGTTGTTCCCTCTAAAAGTGAATCACTGGTGCAAGAATAGATTCTGTGTACGCTAGCAGGTTAAGTCGTGACTCTTGCACCCAGTTCCGCATTCCAATCCTTGATTAAAATAGGCAAAAAGCTTACAAACGTCACATGTCATTTGTGAGCTCTTTGCCTATTCTAATAAAGGCTTGGAACCCAGATCTGAGTAAAAAATGTACTATGTATGTTGATCTGACTAACACGGGAACTTGGTACATTCCTAAGCTCAGAAATATTTCAGATTAGGCCAAGTCCACTCAAGAGATATTACTCTTTTGGCATTTTGGCCCTATCTTCCACACCTTGGAAATGGATATCTCCATCCAAGACAGAATAACAACCATAATGGATGACATAGATAGGCAGTGTAGAACAGATGCATCAACAAGATCATTTTGTTTAAAACAAAAAAAATCCATCGCTCCAAAATAAATATGTGTACAATATATATATATATATATATATATATATATATATATATATATATATATATATATATATATATATATATATATATATATATATATATATATATATATATATATATATGTAAGCGTTAAACAGGAGCATGTCATTATAATATGTCTGCTTGTCTCTAACAGAGAGACTCAATGAAATGAGCAGTAATGGGAAAATATTCCACAATAACAAGTGCAGTTAAATATTAATTTATCTTTCTATAAATATTTGCATGAAACATATGGCATATTTCATTTTGCCCAGAAAACTGCCATTTTGCTTTTCCTGCCAGCCTATATCAAACTCATCTATAAATTTCCAACAAAATTGTACTCTCAGTGGTCACATCGTCATATATAATAAGAGATGAATACACAGCTGGTATTATCGAGAAAATAACTTGTATTTATGTGTTAGGATTGCTGCCATACAAATCATAAACTCCACTCAGTGTAAGTTATTTTCTATTACATTGTATGTCTTCAGATTGAAGAAGTAATTGTATTATCACTTGTACATTCCAGCAGTTGATGTCCATTGATAAAAGTATCCAGTTATTTTCACATTATTTTGAAGAGTATGGGGAGATAAAATTCTCCATGTGTTTCAGAGTTATTTTAATATCACACAGTATTTTTATCTACTGACATCGAACAGGAACAGACTGACTTCCAAATGTAGCCTGAATTTTGCAATATGTGAAGTATGTTCACAGAAAAATATTAGTGGCTATGGCTTTAGGGCCCATTCATAACATATGTATTGGACTGCATTAGACTGTGTGGCCCAACACAGATCCAATGCAATAATAACCTAAAATCCATTGCTTCCAATATGCTCAGTTTACATCAATGTGTTGTGAAAAAATGGACCATGTTGTATTCAAACGCAGCACAGCATGCTGCAATACACATTAAGGAAAGAAAATCCATTTATTTTGATGAACAGACACCCTTCCTGTAAGGCCCCGTACACACGACCGAACATGTCTGTTGAAAATGGTCTGCAGACCAGTTTCCGCGGACATGTTCGGTCGTCTGTACGGCCGACCGGACAATTTTCCGGCGGATCGGACAGGTTTCCAGCGGACAAATGTTTCTTAGCATGCTAAGAAACATGTCCGCTGGAAGCCTGTACGCGCACGCGTACGCCAGGGTCGCGCACGTCGCCGCGTCATCGTCGCGGCGATGGCGCGGCCACGTCACCGAGTTCGCTGTCCGCGGGAAATTTGGTCTGATGGTGTGTAAAGCCATCAGATCAAAATCCGCCAGCGGACATGTCCGATGAAAACAGTCCGCGGACCGTTTTCATCGGACATGTCCCGTCGTGTGTACGAGGCCTAAGTTGTGTGGTGTGGCCTCCATGGATCTAACTTTTTTTCCCAGCATATCCCATAGATACACAATTGGATTGGAGGCAAATTTAACACCTTCTAACTCGTTGTTGTGTTTATCATTCATTGAATTTATCAGACAATGCCACCATCTTCCCTTGCTTTGTAGTCAAGTTCTGATGCTAAAGTGCCCATTGTAGGCTCTTTTGACTGTGGATCCCTGGTTGGTTTGCAGCGATGTAGCTTCATATGCAACACACTTCAATGCACTGCGTTTTATTACACCTTCCTAATCTGACATAACATGACCTTTTTCAGCAATTTGAGCTGCAGTAGCTCTTCTATTGTATTGTACTACAAAGGCCAGAATAGGCTCCCCACATGCTTCAATATGTCTTGTCCGCCCATGACCCTGTTGCCAATTTGCTAGTTTTCCTTCTTTGAACCATTTATGTCAAGTCCCGACTACTGCTCACCATTAAAATGTGGTCCTTGTCAAAGTGGTTCAAATCCTTATGCTTTATATTATCAAAGGTATTGGGATACCTGTCTTTAAACACACATGAACTTTAACCACTTAAGACCCGGACCATTATGCAGGTTAAGGACCTTGCCCCTTTTTGCGATTCGGCACTACGTCGCTTTAACTGACAATTGCACGGTGGTGCGACGTGGCTCCCAAACAAAGTTAGCGTCCTTTTTTTCCCACAAATAGAGCTTTCTTTTGATGGTATTTTATTACCTCTGCGTTTTTTATTTTTTGCGCTATAAACAAAAATAGAGCGACAATTTTGAAAAAAATTCTATATTTTTTACTTATTTCCTCAGTTTAGGCCGATACTTATTCTTCTACCTATTTTTGGTAAAAAATCGCAATAAGCGTTTATCGACTGGTTTGTGCAAAATTCATAGCGTTTAAAAAACAGGGGATCGTTTTATGGCATTTTTATTAATAATTTTGACACATTTTTGGAACCATTGTCATTTTCACAGCGAAAAGTGCTATAAAAATGCACTGATTACTGTGAAAATTACAATGCAGTGAAGGATTTAACCACTAGGGGGCACTGTAGGGGTTAAGTGTGACCTCATGTGTGCTTCTAACTGTAGGGGGGCCGGGCTGGACGTGTGATGTCAGTGATCGTCGTTCCCTATATCAGGGAACAGACGATCACTGACATTGCCACAGTGAAGAACGGGGAAGGTGTGTTTACACACACCTCTCCCAGTTCTTCAGCTCCTGTGACCGATCGCGGGACACCGGCGGCGATCCGGTCCGCGAGGTCTCGCAGGCGTTGTCATGGAGCTTTGGACTGGGTCACGGGCGCGCGCCGGCAGCGTAAAGGCGTGACCTATGGCTGGGTTTTTAAAGGGGACGTATATATACGTCCATGTGCCCAGCCGTGCCATTCTGCCAATGCATATCGGCGTGCGGCGGTCTTTAAGTGGTTAATGGCATCCTATTCTTAGTCTGTAGAGTTCAATATTGAGTTGGCCCACCCTTTGCAGCTATAACAGTTTTAACTCTTCTGGGAAGGCTGTTTACAAGGCTTAGGAGTGTGTCTATGGGAATGTTTTCCAGTGCAGGCCAGTGAAGTTCCTCCATCCCAAACTTGCTCATCCATGTCTTTATAGACCTTGCTTTGTGCACTGGTCCAAATCATTTAATGGAGGGGAGATTATGGTGTGGGGTTGTTTTCCTCTTTGGTGATATACTAGTCAAGGGTGTTACTGTATATCTCAAGAGTGGTGCTAACAATCAAAGGTTTCTCTTACCACACCAAGTAATCTAGTGATTATAGTAAACAGATCCTCCCACATATCAGTTCATTCAGGAGCTTGCTGGAATTTATTTCCTTGTTGAATATAGAACAGTGTCAATTATGGATCTACACAATAGCTTGCAGTCTATATAAATAACCTGATAAGTATGTTTTCCTACAACACTAGACTTTTATTTTTAAAAAATCCTTGCCCTAGTAAAGAGCATATTGTTTTGAAAATCAACCATTATGACTCTGAATCCTGATCTGTCCAACATGTAAAGAATTGTGCAATTTCATGATTATGTGTATTCCTGAATTTTGTGACTCTCAAAAGTTAAGATCTGCATGCAATTAATCAGGCAGCTCAAAAAAAATTAAAGTCTCTTGGTTGTCAATTTTGGACAAATATACTATTTTGATGAAAGAGAGTGAAAAAATACATTCTGCAGATAGTATTCATTGCCTATTTTATTGCTGTTAAATCTGTAAAGACTTTTGAAGTGGCCATTGTGTTCATAGAAAAACCTTGTAATCTGGTTTGTTGCTAAGGTGGGCTATCTATAGTTATTTGTTGTCTACTATTATCTACAATTGTCAAAGAAATGTTACTAAAGAGGCAGTGTTGAAAATTGCTTCAGTTACCACTACACAGCAGGTGACATATGAATTCTGTGCTCCTGTGGCTAATGTATTTATTAAGGTATGTGACAGTGCAAGGCCCCACCACTGTGTAATAGTAGGCAAAAGTGACACAGGGTTTGCAAAAATGCACAGTGCAGGGCTCTGGATTATCAATTGTCAGCAGAGAAAACTGTTTTTTTTTTCATTTTTTTGTAATTCCTGGATTGGGTTCTAGAGTTTAGAGGATTCAAAGAGCTACAAGAGGAAAGAAACCTCCAACTCTGTGTCCTGGGGACTGGAAAGGTGTGTGTTCAGGTGTGCACATGCTTTATAATAACAGGCTTGGCCATGTCTCAGGACTCCAACCAGGAGATAGTTATGCTACACTGAGGAGAAAGGTGTACTCAACCCAAAAGTCAGGAGAGCTTTATATTGGCATGGGCCCATGCAGCAGGGAGCTACATCTAAAGAGCAATGAGAAAGCTGCAATAGTCTGGCAGCTTACCTGTTTCCATCTGTTCATTAGAGGCCTGGACCCTGTTCTGGTTCCCTTTTTATCACTTCCTCTTCCTGTATGGCCCCACCCAGACCATCCCAGGAAGTCTATATTTACTGTTGCACTACAGGTCTGCAGTGCTGTTCAACAGTGTTGTTTGTTTAAGTTCCTGTACATGAGCACATGTGTGCTGTTAGTCGGTCGGGAGGACCAAGGCAAAGGGACTGAGCAGTGAATGGTTTCTGTGAAGACAAGGAACCAGGAGGCTTGGTATTATTTTGTTCTTTTCTTGTTTTGGTTTTGAATGCTGTATGAGACTCAAACCCCTGTGTGGGAATCCCAATATAAGTAACTTTATTTTAAGGGCTACTTATTTTAAGGGCTACTTTTTTCTACTTCTAAATTCCAGCTTGGATGTTTCAAAACACTGCTTCATTACTTCTGCCCCACTTCCTGGTCAGACTTGAGGTCATGGCACAGAAGGGAGTTGACCAGCTAGCAACACCCTGCATCATCTACCTTCAGCTGGTAAACTCCTTCTTGTGTCATGACTTAAAGTCTGTCCAGGAAGTTATGCAGAAATAATGGAGCAGTGTTTTGAAACAGCCAATAAGATTGTGCAAAATAAGTGCATTAATGTTATATTGGTACATAGGGGAGCTGGAATTTAGAGGGGAAAAAAAGGTGAACAAAGGTGACCTTAGCCTTAAAACAAAATGGTCCAAAAACCCCTGAAATACAGTTCTGACGATTGTGGACTCATTGGAAACTGCTACTACCACTGAGTTAGGTTCCCAATATAAAAGGTATCACAATGAAGCAGAATGGGAGGTGGACAGAATATTGATCGTGGTCTACTCCTTTCCCTAGTGGCTTCCTCCTGCATTCTTATATAAGGGGCAGAACAGCTTCCCATACCACTGACTGATATCATTAGTTGCACACGGGCATGTTAAAGCTGGCCATACACTAGTGGAATTGTGTTCACAATTTTTAATTTTAAGAATATTTTTTTCCCTTTTCTAATCATTAGTCAAATTGACATTATATTTAGACCATGAGAATATGTGTCAGCTGTACTTAAAGTATGTACATAATGGTACTAGTATCTAAATGAAAGTGACTGTAAAGCTTCATTTACCTGCTCTATGCAATTGTTTTACATAGAGCAGCTCCTATCCTCCTCTTATCCACTGGCACACCTGGCACCATTACCTGCAGAGTGCCCCCATAGCATGTGTTATTCTGATAAAATCTGTTGGACTTGGAGCTGACTAAGGAACTGTCTTTTGAGGACCTGTAAGAAGGTGTTTGAAAGATATTGGGAGGAGGCATCCAATTATCCAAGGACATTAGTGAGTACTGGTGTGATAGATCCCAGAAAATGTGTCCTGCTGATATCCCTCTTGTGCTAGAGTCAGCATTGCTTAAAGAGGACATTGTTGGTGGTGTCTTGGTATAGCTTAGCCCAATATTTGCTGCAAGCAATGACTGTGCTCAGATTCTTAAGGAAGTTTACCAGTTACCAGTTACCCTACTCCCATCCAAGTTCAAGTTCTGCAATAAAGCATCAGAAAAGCATACCCCTAGACTGATTACTAAGCCAAGTGTCATGGATATGCAATAGTCTGGCAGCTTACCTGTTTCCATCTGTTCATTAGAGGCCTGGACCCTGTTCTGGTTCCCTTTTTATCACTTCCTCTTCCTGTATGGCCCCACCCAGACCATCCCAGGAAGTCTATATTTACTGTTTAACTACAGGTCTGCAGTGCTGTTCAACAGTGTTGTTTGTTTAAGTTTCTGTCTTCAGTGTGCCATGATTGTCTTCCTGTGTACCGTTTTTGGCTTGTCCCTGACTTCTCCTGTTTGCCTGTGCCCCTGACCTTTTGCCTGTCTCTCGGTTACCCTTGTCTGCCTGTTGCCCTGACCTTGGCCTACCCATCACTACCGTTTGTCCTGCCTGCTGCTTCCCCTCTCTCCCTGCGGAGTGTGACCTAGGGGATCCCAGGGGTCGCGACCTGGATCCAGCTGTGGCAAAGGCCATCCTCACCACTAGAGGCTCTGGTGAACACAACGCTGGGTCTTAGACTCCGCACCCTGGGTGATCTTGGGTTTGCGCTTCCTCCCTGATTGCAGCAGTCGGCTATAGGGTTAACTACCCTGAGGTGCATCCCTGACCCCAACGGGATGCACTTGTCACCTGGCTACAGGTGACCTGACACCAAGAGAGTGACTGTGATTGGTGTGCATGGCGGTGGGTGCAATTGCTGGGAAATAGCCCTGGGACCTAAACAACAGGGCTCCTGCGGGAGTGATTGCTACACAATTATATTTTATGAATATATAACTGGATTAATGGATGTTATTTTTCATTTCTGCCTGTAACCCAGTTTTAAAACCCATTACCGTCATAAACCTTTTGCCAAAATGCCAACACAGTAGTGCTGCCAAATGGTCCCGAGGGTTGCTACAACGGAGAACCTTGGTGTATAGTTCCTGTTACAGCAATCCTTTTTTTATAATTAAATACAATCGGAAGAAACAAAAAACAAATATGAAGCTTATTACTCTCTTTCAAATAGCAAGCCTGGAATATGGACTATTAATATTTTATGAGCGGAATGGAAACTGTTTGCATAGCATGCTGCAATGGGAAAAATCCTGTGTTCCAGAGTGACATCATTTAACACCTCCATCCTATAAAAAAAAAAAAAAAAAAAAAAAAAAAAGTGCTGCGCACGTGGAGAAAATATTTTACTTATAAAATATTAACCAAGCATCCTCCTTCGGAGCTGGTTTACTCAGTATGAGATAAGGAGAGTTTGTTTGTTAGTCTGCATATTCCATCAATTTGTGAGGTGACCTAAGACACAGCTCGCTTCAGCGTTGTGATATATTGTGGGATAATGAAGCGTAATTATTGAATGTTATGGAAAGTCTAGGATGTTCTGCAATGCATCATGTTTTGCTGAAGCTGGCCACAGTCGTAACCTAAATGAAGCCCTTTGCCCCGATGCCGACAGCAATTCTATAGGGGTCCACAGTACTTACCAGTGACTATAAACAAAGATTTGTTTAGGACATCAAAGCTTCATCTTAACGGAGTGTTTGAAACAAAGTAATATTAAAAAAAATATTATTAATACAATTCACAGATGGGAATAATGCTACATATCTCCTTATCATGAGAATTTGTTATCTGTGTTGATATTTTTTTAAGCTCTGGGGCGTTGGTCCCGATCTTGGGTATGTCACTGCTTCATTCAATACATTTGGGAAAGAACAAGAATGGCCATTTATTGTGACAGAATATTCTCAAGCAGTGTTCAGACAGGAAGTATATGAAAAGCTTCCTGTCTGATGCTAAAAGCTAACCAGCAGGCAGCCAGTCTGACTTACAAGGAAGATAGACCCCATGCTGGCGGATCCCTCTAGAAATCAGAATTACTTAAAGTAATTGTTGAAGAGGAGTGCGAAAGAGAAGACTAGGAAAAAGATGAAAAAGATGGAAAGGAGAATGCTAACAGTGTGAACTAGAGGGGAGATAAAAGAGTTGTGATGGGGAAGAGAAGGGGCCATGCCTAATCACAACATCTGGATCCTGGAGGCAACGACTGTAAATGCCCTTTCGTTTTTTAGACTCCTAGCACCCCTGCCTCACCAGTTCTGTTACCCTTAGTACAGTGAAAAAGACACATCAGGGTTGCTTTACTAAATGAGTAGATCACATTCACTTTGCAAAGTGAATTTGTAGCTTAGTGATTGAGGTGAAGCTGTGCTGACTTCAATCATTAAGCTGTGAGTTCACAAAAATTCCCCTTGTAATTGCTTGAGCATTCTTACCAATGTGAATTTCCACTAAGCGTCACCTCATTCATTAAAGAAGAACTCTAAGTATGGATATTTTCATGTAGTTACATTGTTCTAGCTTGGGCCAGTGTAGCTATGCATATACTATATACAGTATGCATAACTACACTGGAATCTGGAAATCACTGTATTAGGAACTGCTACTACAGTGATTTACACTAGCTTCCAGATCCCATGCCTTTTGCATTGTTGCCCGCTCGTGGGAGCCATTTGGAGATTGATTCACATGTTTCAATGAATGAAAAGCATTCTCTGATTGGATGAGGCAGAGTGGCCTGGCCGTGGTATTGCATCAAATCAGAGAATTTTTTGCATGTTGCCCTTGCTGAGTGGGGACCTTCTCTGTTCAGTAAGCAACAGGGAAGCTGCCCGCAAGACCCAGAAACAAAAAGAGGTCACTGTAGTACCAGTGCCCACTAATTTCCAGCTTTCAGCCCGGGTTCACACTGAGCTGCAGGAATGAAGCCAAACTCACGATTTCACTCCCGCATGTCAGTCCCGATTTCAGCTGCAATTTCACAGATATCTTTGCAGGTTTCTGCACATATGTCAACGGAAATCGCACTCCAAAATCACAAAAAGTAGTACAGAAACTACTTTTTGAAATCGGTGCTGCGCCGCAAATGCAGCGTCGCACCGATTAGGACGGTGATAATGCCGGAAATTGCCGTTGACTTGACTTGTCAAATCATGTGCCAAAACACACCAATGTGAAACAGGGCTCAGGGGGATAAGCCAGGTATAGTAGTATATGCATAGTTACATATATAAATATGTAAAAATATTACTAATTTTCCTTAATTTATGTTTAAAGCAGAACTTTGTTTAAAAAGTGCTGCTATTTCTCTCTCTTGTCCCATCCTGTAACTGGGTAGCAGTTTTTTTTGGAGATGGGGGAGAGAGTACAGCTTCTGTAGGTACCCGCTCCCATTTCTGCAATTCTTGCCTAGGCAAGGATGACATCACTTATCCCACCCTCCTCTTTGCCCATGTGATCTCCTGCATTCACAGTGGGGAGCCTGCTGTGATTCATCAAGAGTAGCTAGCTCCCTAATCCAAGATGGCACTGCCAGGAACCAGCATCAATGAGAATAATGGGCTGCAGGAAGACATCGCTGGAATCTATGGACTGGTAAGTTCCTGAATTTTGGGGAGAGGTGGAGAGAGTACTGTTTTTGTAGGTACCCGCTCCCACTTCTGTAATACTTGCCTAGGTTTGGATTACAACACTTATCCCACATCCCTCTCTGCCTTTTGAATCTTGTGCAGGCACAGTGGGGAAACAGCTGTGGTTCATTAGGAAGTAACAGCCAGCTTACAAATCCAAGATGGTGGTGTAAAAGCCAGCTCCCAAATTCAAGATGGCAGTGTAAAAACCAGCTCCCAATTTCAAGATGGCGGTGTAAAAGCCAGCTCCCAAAATTCAAGATGGCAGTGTAAAAGCCAGCTCCCAAATCCAAGATGGCAGTGTAAAAGCCAGCTCCCAAATCCAAGATGGCAGTGTAAAAGCCAGCTCCCAAATTCAAAATGGCGGTGTAAAAGCCAGCTCCCAAATCCAAGATGGCGGTGTAAAAGCCAGCTCCCAAATCCAATATGGCATTGCCGGGGGCCTGTATCAATGAGAAGAATTTCCACAGACATCTCTGGAATCTATGGACTGATTTTTGGGGAGGGGGGAGAGATTGCTGTTTTTTTAGGTACCCACCCCCACTTCTATAATTCTTGCCTAGGCAAGGATGACATTACTTATCACACCCTTGTAATATATCTCGTCATCCTTGTGATATTGCACATGCACAGTGGGGAGACAGCTGTGATTCATCAGAAAGTAACAGCCAGCTCAAAAATCCAAGATAGCAGAGCCGGGAACCCACACCAATGAAAATAATCGGCTGCAGGAAGACATTGCAGGTAACTATGGACTTGTAAGTACCTGATTTTTAAAAGGCAGCAGCTACAGCATTTGCAGCTGCTTACTTTTAATTTTTATTCCGCCAACAGTTTGAGCAGTGCTTTACAAAATGAAGGCAGACAGTACAGTTACAATAGGATACAATACAAGAGAAATCAGAGAGCCCTGCACATTAGAGCTCACAATTTAAAAGTATATATCAATTCTAAGCAAGTTGGAAATTACTTTTAAGACAAACTCTTCTTTATTTTTTTAAGCAAAACATAAGGCTATCTTACGTTATTATATGCAAAACTTTAAGAAGAGAGAAACCCCCCTGCTCATTAAAAAAGCCCTGCCATTTAACAGTTTTAGCATTCCTACATTAGCTAATCACCCCTGGTGAGTGGTGGATTCATTAGCCCATCACAATCAGGCTCATTAGTGATGTCACCTGCCAGATGACTCAGCAGCAGGTAAGATCAAATTGAACAAAATCAGCGTAGCAGCATTTATGGAACCACCAGCTTGGAATACACTGCATTCAAATAGGATACATGCTCATTATCATGTGTGTCTTAGCACCTCTGTGAAGCACACACACTGGTCTTCAGTTAATGAATAGAAGGACTCCTGAGTACCTGCAGGGTTTCATGCATTTTATGATTTAAATAAAACAGTAGCTTTTCTTGACTGTTAACGGCAAGACAGAATTATCCAAGCATTCTTAAACCATATTAAAAAGAAGATGAAAAGAAAAACGAATGTATGAAAAGGCTGCCCACTCCAGTTGAAGACTTGGCTCATCAGTGGTTCTCAACTCTATACCCCCAACAGGCCATGTTTGCAGGTTGTTCTCTATCTTGCACAGGTGCCTTAAATCAGAATCAATGGCTTGGTATTTTGGACAGATATTTTATCTAACAGAAATTCCAAAAACATGGCCTGTTGGTGGTACTTGAGGACAGGGTTGAAAACCACTGTTTTAGATCACTTATTGTCCTAGAATATGGTGATCACAACCCTCCCCATAACCCCTTCATAAGCTTTGTTGAGTTTCAGGAGCTATACAATATAATATTATAATGGTACAGTATGTATTATTACTATATAGGTTTATGGGCACCACATTATACCCTTTTGTTTCTCAAGACAGATCATTCTACCCTTGCTTTCAAGGCCTGGATTTGAACCGAGAACCTCTGCTGTGTCAGGCAAAGTCTCTCCTTGCTGAACTACCCGAAATCCTGGGCAGTTCCCTGGACAATTGCTTGAATGATCCAGTCTTGATCTTTGTTTGCCTTGAACCCTCAACTCTGGTTTAAGCCATGTCTCTGGACTTCCTGCTTGCCAGATTAGTGTGCTCTCTCCAGCCAATATCTTTCTCGTGTCTTCCACACTGCTGTCCATATTTTCCTACCACTCATTATTGACCCTTGGCTTGTTCCTTGACTACGCTTCTGTCTGATTCCAACCTGCAACTACTTGTTATCGACATATGGCTTGTTTACTGACTATGCTTCTGTTTGATCCAAACCTGCTTATCTGCCACTGGATTATGGCTTGCTCACCTCCTGGTGGGTCAATCCTGAGGACCGCGACTTGCTCCTAATATACAGAAAAATCCATCTCCACAATCAGGAGCTCTGATGAACACTGGTTAGTACTTAGACTCCGCACCTCAGGTAAGCCTGCGTCATTCACCATCACCAGGGTGACTGCCTGTGTACCTATCTTGTTGGTTGGTGGTAGGTCCACTACTGCTATAGCAATTGGTCTTCGAGCCTGACCCCAAATTGTAACACAATCACTACTAAGTCAGGGGACATCTCTTTCTAGACTGCTACCATGGTGCCTATTAAAAATTGTACTCTCCTGCTTTGCTAACAACTCCAGAATTTTGGGCTTGCCATCCCTGGAGACAATGGTCACCAGGACAGAGACAATGGTCACCAGGACAAACAGATAGAAGCTTTCATGGGGACACATAAATAATTACACTGGCTCAAACTGGAACAATATAACTATGTAAATATTACCTATCCATGGAATTCAACTTTAAAATACTTGATTTGTGCTTTTATCTGATTTTTTTAAGTTAGTGATAGGATCTCCCTATTTTCAGGTAGGTGGACAGAGGGCAAAAGGATACAGGAGCTACAGTATCATGCCTTACAGATACTGAGGCCAAAAATTGATATGGGAAACATGCAGCACTGTCCTTTGATAACTGTCAGGCCGCGTACACACCATCGGTCCAAACCGATGAAAACGGACCGAAGTTCAGTTTCATCGGTCCAAACCGTCCGTGTGTACGCCCCATCGGTCTTTTGTCCTTCGGACAAAAATTAAAGAACTTGCTTTAAAATCGAACCGATGGACCACTGACCGACAGGTCCAAACCGATGGTTAGTACACAAAAGCATTGGTTCACAACCCGCGCATGCTCAGAATCAAGTCGACGCATGCTTGGAAGCATTGAACTTCGTTTTTTTCAGCACGTCGGGTGTTTTACGTCACTGCGTTCTGACCCGATCGGATTTTGAACTGATGGTGTGTACACACATCAGACCATCAGGCCGCTTTAGCGGTGAACCGATGAAAACGGTCCGTTGGACCATTCTCATCGGATGGATCGACTGTGTGTACACGGCCTCACAGATAACCAAGGATCATGAAAGTTGGTTCAGCTTTGGATATAATAGAGAAGGATTACAAATCCTTTTATTTTTTATTTTGTTGTCTGTGTCACGTTGAGGATATTCCTCTGCACTCCCATTCCTAGGGACGAAGTAAAGCCCCGTACACACGGTCAGACCTTTAAATCACATCGGAATTCTGATGGAATTCCATTGGAGTAATAGAGAACATGTTCTCTATCTAAACTCTGATGGAATTCCTCATAATTTCCAATGGAAATAATCAGATGGGGCACATCGGAAATTCCTATAGAGTGTATGGGGCATAAGAAGAAATCTCTTCTGAGTGAGGGGAAATCCCTTCCTAGACTGTTACCATGGGAACATGTGTCCCTACTGAAAGTTTTACTCCCATCTCTTGTTTTTCTAACAACTCCATAATTTTGGGCTTGCCATCCTTTTTTGAACATTCTCTCTTTTATTGTGTAGACAAATATAAACCAATACACATTCCTTTATCTAAGCTCTAGACATGTATTCCCCCTATCCAAAACCCTCCCTCCAAACACCCCACTCAAATGAAAAAAAGGAGAAAAAAACTCCCCTCCTCCCTAAACCTTCATTAGTTCCTCCAGCCTCCAGATCCCCTAAATTCCATCCATTTTCCCCATATATTCCAAAATATCTCCAGTGAGTACTCTTCTATATGGATAGTTTCTTCTATGGCTCTTATCATTTCAACCCTTGCAAACCAATCCTTCATGCTTGGTACTTCTTGAGTCCTCCAAAAACTCTTGGGGCTATTGGACTTGCCATCCCTAGAGACAAAGGTCACCAGGACAAACATATAGAAGCTTCCATGGGGATCATGGCAAATAAATACTTACACTGGCCCAAGCTGGACCAATGTAACTATGTAAAAATTACCAATCCATGGAATTGGTCTTAAATTTACTTGATTTGTGCTTTTCTCTGCATTTCATTAAGTTAGGGATAGGGTCTCCTATATGTGCCTTAAAGGGGTTGTAAAGGTAAATGTTTTTTTACCTTAATGCATCCTATGCATTAAGGTAAAAAAACATCCGACAGCATCCCGCGCGCGTCCTTGTCATCCTGTTTGGTTCACAGCTTGGCCGTTGATTGGCTAGGTTGGACGGATTGATAGCAGCGCAGCCATTGGCTGGCGCTGCTGTCAATCACATCCAATGATGTGGTGCGCCGGGGAGCGGGGCCGAGTGATACAGTCAGCAGCTATGGCCGCCACTGTATCACGGGAGCGCACTCTCAAAAGCTTTCCACCATGCGAGGGAGCTCGCATGAAGGTGGAAAGCTTTTGCGAGGAGGAGCCGAGACAGCCGCCGAGGGACCCCAGAAGGCACTCTGTGCCAAATGAGCTGCACAGTGGAGGTAAGTATAACATTTGTTATTTTACCCCCAAAAAAATCTTGCCTTTAGTGTTCCCCTAAAGTGGATGTAAACCCACTCTCATCCTTTCTAAACTACTGCCATAGTGCTAATCTATAAAGATATAGATGCCCCCAGTATATATCCTTACCTGTCAAATGTCAAATGTCTCCCCTCTGTCTGTTATGAGAACTGAAAAACTGCAGATTCTGTGGGTGGATCTGTTGTCTGGAGCTCGGTGGGTGGAGTCGTGATGTCTACACTCCCCTTGTCAACATGCATTTTTTCCTGTGTATTCCTTACACTAGATTCTGCTATGATCACTAACATCCAGTCAAAATCCAGAAAAATAACCACATGACTTCAAAAAAGGAGTGGGGGTGGGAATTAAAAAATAATGCCGGTCTCCAGGCTAGTGCATGAGATATGTAAATAACCTGTCATTCACAGCAAGGGGGCGGAACGGACTAAGGTTTTTCTCTGTAAGTCCGTTTTATTTCACTGAACAATAAAAGAGGATTGCTCAGCGCTGGATTAACTCTGTGTGGCAAGACTGGGCACAGATGATAGGAAATCGTATACTCTACATTGTGACATCAAAAAAATAAATAAAAAGTTCTAGTTTACATCCACTTTAATAGAGTAGAATTGTATGACACCTAAAAGCCTTGGCACAGCTTGCAGCTGCCATGTAAATCTGCAATGGTATGTAACTGGGATCTCTATTATTAAAGTAAAAACAAAAAAAAAAGTTCCGTTGATGCCTAATTTAGTCGAATGGCTGAGGCGTAAAGATTGTATGGTGAATTATGCCTGCCATTGTACAGCCTATGCTGTTTTTAAATTCACTAACCTGCTACCGTTTTTTGGAGAACTAATTTTTGTACCCAAACCAATTCACCTGGCTGAGGCTGTCATTAATGAAACATTATTTAGATTTATCCCCTGCAATGCAACAGTGTTAAAGGTTAATTACTTTCGTTGGCATGAAAAGCTTGAATAAGGATCGTTTCTTGAAAGCACGCCAGTAAAAGAAACCCTCAAAAAATTCCAGCTCATAGTTACTGTAATTGACAATGATAGATGTCATACAATAGAAAGGTTGTACTGTATGTAAGAATGTAGCATTACAATAATTGCAACTTAAAGCGGTATTAAACCAAAAAAGAAAAATGGATTCTATTGCAGCTTAGCAATCGTTAGATGTGGCGGCTTAATTTGTTTTCTCTAACACACCTTCCTTATGAGAGTGTCTTAACTCTGGATAAAGGAGCAGAGGGGCGGATTTGGACAGCAGCATAGTCAGTCTGGAGGAGAGAGGATTGTTAGATGTACTTGCAGATTTAAATAAACTAACGAGTTGAAGCCAAACTCCAGCGAATGCTTTATAAGTAGTTACAGTAGGTTTTTTTTCCTTTTGGGATAAGGTTTTACATAACTAAAAGCTGATCATTGTAAGCACCCCTGCTAGTGTTAAGTGGTTTGGAAAGCCTGTTCTTTAACCACTTCAGCCCCGGACCATATTGCTGCTCAAAGACCAGAGCACTTTTTGTGATTCGGCACTGCGTCGCTTTAACTGACAATTGCGCGGCCGTGCGACGTGGCTCCCAAACAAAATTGGTGTCCCTTTTTTCCCACAAATAGAGCTTTCTTTTGGTGGTATTTGATCACCTCTGTGGTTTTTAGTTTTTGCGCTATAAACAAAAATATAGCGACAATTTTGAAAAAAATGAATATTTTTTACTTTTTGCTATAATAAATATCCCCCAAAAATATATAAAAAAACATGTTTTTCCTCAGTTTAGGCCGATACGTATTCTTCTACCTATTTTTCGTAAAATAAAATCGCAATAAGCGTTTATTGGTTGGTTTGCGCAAAAGTTATAGCGTTTACAAAATAGGGGGTATTTTTATGGCATTTTTATTAATATTTTTTTTTACTAGTAATGGCGGCGATCAGCGATTTTTTTTTCGGTACTGCGACATTATGGCGGACACTTCGGACACTTTTGACACATTTTTGGAACCATTGTCATTTTTATAGCGATCAGTGCTATACAAATGCATTGGATTACTATAAAAATGCCACTGGCAGTGGACGGGTTAACACTAGGGGGCGGGGAAGGGGTTAAGTATGTTCCCTGGGTGTGTTCTAACTGTAGGGGGTGGCCTCACTAGGGGAAATTACTGATCTTCTGTTCATACATTGTATGAACAGAGCAGCATTTCTCTCCCTGACAGGACCGGGAGCTGTGTGTTTACACACACAGCGCCCGATCCCCGCTCTGTAATGAGTGATTGCGTGTGCCCGGCGGCGATTGTGCCCGCCGGGCACATGCACGGGAGTCGGAGGCGAGCGGGGGCGCGCGCGGCCCTAGTGGCCTGCGCGAGAGACGACATATAGCTATGGCCTCTCGCGCAGGGGAGCCGACCTCCCGCCGTAAAACGACGGCGGTTGGTCAACAACTAGTTAAAAAAAAAAAACATACTTACTGGCTGGATCACCAGATGAAAGTAGAAAAAAGAAAGCATTTGATGCGGTTAAAAATGCAAGCCTAATGCCGCGAACACACGATCATTTTTCGGCATGTAAAAAACAACGTTTTTCAGCATCTTGAAAAAACGTTGTTTTTTCCAACTTCATCATTAAACTGGCCTTGCCTACACACGATCGTTTAAAAAAAATGCTCTAGCAAAGCCCGGTGACGTACAACACGTACAACGGCACTATAAAGGGAAAGTTCCATGCGGATGACGCCACCCTTTGGGCTGCTTTAGCTGATTTTGTGTTAGTAAAAGACGGTTCGCGCCTTTCTGTCTGTTACAGCGTGATGAATGTGCTTACTCCATTATGAACGGTAGTTTTACCAGAACGAACGCTCCCGTCTCATAACTTGCTTCTGAGCATGCACTGGTTTTTAACGTCGTTTTAGTCCACACACGACCATTTTGCGTAGTCAAGGGACAAGGGAACAAGGGACACCTATTAGCAAAAGTAATCAGACATCCAGGAGCAGATGCATTTTGGCAGAAAAAAATGCCTGACGTGCCTAAACTCGCGTAAACATGTCTAAACGCGACTAACGCGTAGACTAACGCGACTATGCACCTTTAGCGCTTAAATGATAATTTTAGTGCCTGGAATAAATTATTATTTTGGCCAATGAAATTAATTAATGCCCAAGCACTTGATTCACCTAAACACGTTTACCGCTTTTTTTCTGCTGCCAGGAGGAAAGAAGTCCAGGAGAGTTACGTCAGGTAGATATAAAAGACACAGATGAAAGCAGTTCCTCTTCAGTAATACATCAATGAACATATTTTTTTTTTTGAGAAAAAGATAAAGCAATGACTTTGACCAAGTTGGTACAAATACAATACGTAGTGAGATTCGCACCCACTTCAAGTGCAACATACACCATAATATAACGGTACATGAATTCATAGCAATAACACAGGAAATTCACTGATAAAAACCAATAAGGGTGAAGAACGGGGCCTCGGGCCCTGCAGACTTAGAACCATATATACTTCTGCACTTCAAAAGCCCTAACTATGGTCAATCCAGAGAATTTGAGGTGCAAAGTAAGCACAAGGAAACCAAGTAACATGCACCAAAGAAGGAGAAAAAGAAAATGGGGAAGAGTTAGAGGAATAGGAAATGGGAGGGGGAAGAGATCTACTGCCCACACCAGGAAGGAGTGTTATCCAGTAGCCCAGTGGCCAACTGGAGAGCCATGGTTCAAGAAGTTAAAAGTCAAAACCTAAAAAAAAATGCAAGCGTTGCCTATGGAGATTTTTAAGTACCGAAGTGTGCAAAATTTTAAAGCTTGACATATTAGGCCTCGTACAGACGACCGAACATGTCTGCTGAAACTGGTCCGCGGACCAGTTTCAGCAGACATGTTCGGTCGTCTGTACGGCCGAGCGGACAGTTTTCCAGCGTACATTTGTCCACCCGACCGTTTTCGAGCGGACAAATGTTTCTTAGCATGCTAAGAAACATGTCTGCTGGAATCCTGTTCGTCGGACATGTTCGGTCGTCTGTACAGACTCACCGTACATGTCCGAGCGGCCGCCATCCCTCGCATGCGTCGAATAACTTTGACGCATGCGTGGAAGCATTGACCTTCCAGCGTCGCGCACGTCACCGCGTCATCGTCGCGGCGACGGCGCGGACACGTCACCGCGCTGTCTGTCCGCGCGGATTTATGTCTGATGGTGTGTACAACCATCAGACAGAAATCTCAGAGGGGACATGTTCGCTGAAAACGGTCCGGCGGACCGTTTTCAGCGGACTGTCCCCTCGTCTGTACGAGGCCTTAGGTATCTATTTACTCGGCATAACATCATCTTTCACATTATACAAAAACATTGGGCTAACTTTACTGTTTTGTTATTTTTTAATTCATGAAACCATTTTTACCCCAAAAAAAGGCGAGATAAAAAGTTGTAATGACCGCCATTTTATTCCCTAGGTTGTCTGCTAAAAAAAAAATATATAACATTTGGATATTCTGATAAATTTTAGAGCAAAAAAATTATGATTTTTACATGAAGTGCCAGAATAGGCCCGGTGGGGAAGTGGTTAAACCTGCTGGTCCCTCTCCCAGGTTGTGCTTCACTGTTCAGGGGACTGCAAGGGGCTTATACCAAACCAAATTTATGTATTTAGGGCCAGATTCACAAAGGAGATACGACGGAGTATCTCTCAGAGTATCTATGCGACTGATTCATAGAATCAGTTACGCATAGATAGCCAGAACATCCGACAGGTGTAATGGACTTACACTGTCGGATCTTAGGATGCAATACCGCGGCGGCCGCTGGGGGGAGTTTGCGTCGTAAACCAGCGTCGGGTATGCAAATTAGGAGTTACGGCGATCCACGGAGATTTTTCCCAACGTTACGTCATCGCAAGTGTTAGATTTCCGTCGCAAAGATAGTGCACCTTTAACATGGTGGAAAATTACTCCACCATGTTAAAGTATGCCCGTCTTTCCCGCGTCGCTTTTGAATTTTGTTTAAATTTTTTCTTTTTCCCGGAGTAAGTGCTTTGTTGACGTCGCGATTCTCAAAACGTTGGCGCGTCGTAATTTTGCGCAAAGCATGTCGGGAAATTTGCGACGGGAGCATGCGCAGTACGTCCGGCGAGGGAGCGCGCCTAATTTAAATGGTACCCGCCCCATTTGAATTGGACCGCCTTGCGCCGGACGTGTTTACGATACACCGCCGCAAATTTCCAGGTAAGTGCTTTGTGGATCGGGCACTTAGACTGAAAACTTGCGGCGGTGTAACGTAAACGGTTTACGTTACGCTGCGCCGTGGGTGTGTGAATCTGGCCCTTACTTCTTGCATTTAAAAAATACATTTAATGATGTATTATTATACACAGAGCATTATCAACTTGTCTTAATATCTGCCTAGATTTCAACTTTAACTGATCTGTATGCATGCCAGTCCCTGTCTGCACGAAGATTTTTTTAAGCTAAAATTTTAGGTACCTGTGTGTCTGCCTTCAGGCAGTAAGCTTAAACCATTGTGACAAGTTCACTTTAAAGCTTTGATGTTTTCCAATCCTTACTTCTAAGCAGAGTGATTATGAACACATTGCACATACTGAATACTATAGGGTAATGTTTCTGCTTGCTGACAAAACAAGATTAAGGAGATCCATAAAAAAATGTGAATGTGGTGCTTGGTGGCGTAGCGTTGGTATATTTTATGTGCATTGCAGGCACTGATTCAGTGTCTGAGCATTATTCAAAAAGAATAATGCAACGGCTGTCATGGGGACTACAGGCAAACAAAGACTTTTCGTCCAGCAGATCTCAAACGTGTGTTGAAAAATTATCTTTCAAGGCCTAGGCTATAAAAATCAGCATAATGGACGTCTCGCAATTCATGATGCTAATTTGTTAGATGTGTGTAGAGCAAGACAATTATATGCCATTAATAACAGTGGTGGTCTATAGCCTTCGGATTCCTACAAACCTTAAAGCAAAATCTAAGAATGCAGTCTGTGGCGTCCCAGAAGGTGGGTCTACCCTAAGGTAATAGGGGCTGAGGAACAGGATCATTTCAAGGGGTTCTCTACTGTTGTTTAACCACTTAAGCCACGGACCTTTACGCTGGTCAAAGACCAGGCCACTTTTTGCGAATTGGGCACTGCGTCGCTTTAACTGACAATTGCGCGGTCGTGTGACGTGGCTCCCAAACAAAATTGACGTCCTTTTTTTTTCCACAAATAGAGCTTTCTTTTGGTGGTATTTGATCACCTCTGCTTTTTTTTTTTTTGCGCTATAAACAGAGTAGAGCGTCAATTTTTGCTATAATAAATATACCCAAAAAATGTATAAAAAAAACTTTTTTTTTTCCTCAGTTTAGGCCGATACGTGTTCTTCTACATATTTTTGGTAAAAAAAATCACAATAAGCGTTTATTGATCGGTTTGCGCAAAAGTTATAGGGGCAGATTTACAGAAGAAGTAGGCCGGCGTATCTACTGATACGCCGGTATACTTTCAAATTACCCACGTCATATCTTTAGTTTGTATTCTCAAACCAAGATACGACGGCATTTGGGTAAGATCCGACAGGCGTACGGCTTCGTACGTTTTTCGGATCTTAGATGCAATACTTCGGCGCCCGCTGGGTGGAATTTGTGCCGTTTTCAGCGTCGGGTATGCAAATTAGCTATTTCCGACGATCCACGAACATACGCGCGCTCGTCGCATTCTCTTACGTCGTCTGTAGTCGCCTTTTTCCGGCGTATAGTTAAACCTCCTATTTTGTGGCGTGTAGATTTTTTTTTTGTGTAAGTCGTCCGTGAATAGGAATGGACGTAAGTCACGTCGAGGTTCTAAAAACGACATCGCTGCGACGTAATTTCGCGCAAAGCACGGCGGGAAATTTCAAGACGGAGCATGCGCAGTACGATCGGCAGGGGAACGCGCCTAATTTAAATGATCCACGCCCCCTACCTGCATCATTTCAATTAGGCTGGCTTGCGCCGGTGGACTTTACGCTACGCCGCCGCAACTTTACAGGCAAGTGCTTTGTGAATCAAGCACTTGCCCGTAAAACTTGCGGCGGTGTAACGTAAATGAGATACGTTACACCACTGGAATTCTATGTGAATCTGCTCCATTTGTCTACAATATAGGGGATAGTTTTATGGCATTTTATGGCATTTATGGCATTTTTATTAATAATTAATTTTTTACTAGTAATGGCGGCAATCTGCGATTTTTATCGTGACTGCGACATTATGGCGGACACATCGGACACTTTTGACACTTTTTTGGGGCCATTGCTATTTTTACAGCAATCAGTGCTATAAAAATGCATTGATTACTTTGAAAATTACACTGGTAGTGAAGGGGTTAACCACTAGGCAGCACTGTAGGGGTTAAGTGTTCCCTAGGGAGTGATTCTTACTGTTGGGGGCATGGCTGCACGTGACACATCACTGATAACCCTTCCTGATCATGGGGAACATGCCATCAGTGACAGTGTCATTAGGCAGAATGTTCTGCCTTTGCCGACCGCAATCACGGGCCGCCCGGGAACATCGAGTTCCCGGGACCCACGAACACGCTCACGAGGCACGCTGGGCGGCAAATTTAAAGGAATGTACCTGTACACCAATCTGCCTGCCCATGCCATTCTGTCGACGTACATCTGCGTGCGGCGGTCGGCAGCGGTTAAATTGAAAAAATTACATTATTTGCATTACAAGTGAGTACACAGTTTTAGTTATTGTTGTAATGTTTGCTTTGAATTAATTTTACATCTGGTTGTTCCAAGTTTCATATTTTAATTATTGTATTTCATGTGCAGATCTGTAAGTTCACTTGCTTGTAGTCCTACACTAAGACTGGGTTCACACCATTGCAAATTGGATGCCTATTCTTCGCATCCAATTCGCAATAGCAGGAGATTTTGACCGGCTCTCTATGGAGCCGGTTCACATATCTCTGCAGCGTGTCCGGTGCGTTTTGCAGAAAATAACTGTACGTCTTTTGGTCCGTTTAAGGTCCAAATTCAGCCCAAAATTCAGACTGAAAACAGACCTAAAACCGTGAATTAGGACGCACCAGGCCTATGCTGTGAGACAGATGCGTGGATGGTGTGAACCCAGCCTAAATGGTTATCTAGTGCAAAAAAAAGTATTAAAGTCCTCTATACAGTCACACAAAAACCTTAAAAAAATGGTATGAAGGGCCCTGGTACAACATTTTTAAAACACACACAAAAACACCTAAAATTCGGCTAAACAAGCCCCCTTAAAGCGGAGTTCAGCCGAAAAAAATTAATAAAAGTCAGCAGCTACAAATACTGCAGCTTCTGACTTTTAATATATGGACACTTACCTGTCCAGGGCCCCTGCGATGTCGATCTATGGGTGTCGGCTCTTGGGCGCTGCCGCCACCATCTTCTGTAATGAAAGCCTCGCGGCTTCACTTCCTGGTTCCCTACTGCGCATACGCGAGTCACGCTGCACTATCCCACTGGTCCCTGCTGCCTGGGACTTGTGTGTCTCCCAGAAGATAGCAGGGGGGGATGGAGTAGGCACCGGACCTGGAGTAGGTCAGAATGCTGCCTGCCTCAGCTATATACATATGAATGACACCGCTATTTACACATGAATGCTCACATCATTTACATATGAATGACAGTTATTTACATGTAAACAAAGGGTCTGCAGGTGAGTCATCTGTACACAACAATAGGGCAGAGCTGGGCAGCATTAGTAGCATCACTTCACACTAAGATATCAGGACACAGCACAGGACTAAAACTTCAAGGGACAAGGGAATTTAAACTAGGATAATTGGCAAGTATGAGGCAGCTGCTTTGGGCCCAGGGCAGCTTCCCCTTTTGCCCTGCCTTAAAGACGTCCCTGGGGCAATGTATTTCTTTCTTCTGGAGGAGAGGCTTTCTTAGCTAAGTGAACTCTCCTTCCTGCATGCCTGAGCTACATGAATCATCTTCCTTTACCAAAGATGGCCATGGCTAAAAATGCTAGTGGGGTGTTTTTCAAGAGTGATTTCCCAACAAAATAAAGCATCAAGACATGGGTGGATTGGTGAGTTTCCTTTGAATAATAAAAATGAATTCAATAGAGTTTTCCGCTTGTGGTGCTCAGCTACAGTTGGGTACCACTTTAAAAAATACAGAATACAGTAAATAATAATGACTTGTGAATTCATCAACAGTTAGTGTATAGAATAAAAATATTACTGACAGAGTACGATAACCATATTTCGGATCCCAAACTTATAATGCTTCTGTTAAATATTACTTGGAGGTTGCCACCAAAATGATATATATTCCCTTCTTTTCACAAGCCACTGTTCTGAATTAATTTAATCCCATGAGCAAAGTTAGATACGCACATGGTTTTAGACTGCACCGCTGGGATTTTTGCGCATTTTAATATATCACAATTGGCTGTTATAGTGAGAGGAATAGAGGTTACCACTGTAATTTCCCCAGAAGTTAGTCACGGGGAAGTTAAGTAAACATTTAGCTTTCTTAATTAAATGTCAAGCTCACTGGTCCATCCCTAAATCCATAATGTCAATTTGCTTTTTCAGCACAGTCTTAAAGAAAAATGTTTATAAAGTATGTTCCTTCAATAGAATGGGAGAAAAGCATACACATTAAATGCCACGGAGAAGAGTAGAGGCAAAATTAACTTTTTAAACCAACAATATATGATAGCATTCAAAAAAAAATGTGACTATTCTTAGCTTAGCTAGTTTATTTCTTAATCTTTTCCATTTTAATTCACCTGTTTTTTGAGTCATATATGTTCTGCGTTTTACTTCATTAGTGTGTTGGTATTGATATCTTGTAAATTGAGAATTTAGACATTGAAATCCAATTTCTTTGTTTAATGGAGCAAACAGTTGTGGAATTGGTAATATAGCACAGCTTGCACTTCTGTCATATATGACTTTTCCTTTATTTAAAGGACTTCCTTTATATAAAATTCCAACCAGGGTCATACGTTTGACCTGTGTAGACTTATTTTATATTTATAGTGTGATATTTAAGCCTATGATATAGTTTTTGTATCTGTGTTTTATTTATTTATTTTTCATCGTTATTCATTTTTTTTTTTTTTGTTCTTATACAAAAAAAAAAATATGACATTGAAATACAGGGAAAATAATACTTTTTTTGAATGCCTGTCCATACCTGTTACAGATTGTACACTGTCTGTGTACTCACTAGTATGGCAAAATAAAACACTTGGGACTATGGAGTTGCCAGCTGTCTTTTCTTGATGACTGTCAAGTCCATGCATATTAGACATGTGCATTCGTTTTTGTCCGAATGCATTTTTGGCCGAATTTCTGGGATTTCCGCGTTTGTCTTAACAAACGATAACGAACGTGCAGAATCCAAAATCCGAAAGCTCCGACATAAAACACACGCTTAATTTTCGTTTTGTTGCAACAACAGTTCGATATAGATAGAAGATTCGACATGACGGTGACAATAGCGATCTGTGTCTATTGAACCTTCGGTCAAATGTGCCTAACCTAACTCTATTAATCTAAGATTATTTGACATAGAGAGAAAAGATTTGAAA
This sequence comes from Rana temporaria, assembly GCF_905171775.1. Taxonomy (NCBI): domain Eukaryota; kingdom Metazoa; phylum Chordata; class Amphibia; order Anura; family Ranidae; genus Rana; species Rana temporaria. The sequence continues at coordinate 138,038,087 of NC_053499.1, forward strand.
TTATAGAGACATGAAGATTCGACGAAGCAGCTAAAAACATACGATCACCACAAACGGACACTTATGGTCAAATGCTCGGCCCACAGGCTATAGAATAATTCTAATGTTGGTTGACTAGTAATAATAATTAATAAATATAATTATTACTAGTCATACAACTTTAGAATTCTACTCTAGCTTGTGGGCGGAGCATTCGACCAGAAATATATGATTGTGGCGTCAAACAGTTTAGCTGCTTGGTTGAATCTTCTTAGAACATTCGACAGACACCATAAGCCTTCAATGACAGATTCAACCTTAATTCATTCTGATTTTCGGACGAATTCATTTTTTTACGAAAAAAAAAACAAAAACATTTTTTTGGGAGTAACTTAATACATTTATTTTTCGGATGAAAACGAAATTCCGAAACAAAATATTTCATTGTGCACATGTCTAATGCACATACTTTGCCACACTGATGCAATTTGGGCCTCATTAACACTAACAATTTGGAGGCAGTAAAACAATGCAGTAGGGCAGTTGGATTTACCACTTCCCCATCCCCCCTCTTCAGTTGCAAGGGTGACGAAGAGATGTGTACATATGCTATACAAAACATCATGGTGCAGCAAAAACTATCACTGCTGTTGCGTTTAGTAGACACTACTGCCTACAAACGCAACACAATCAACTAAATGGAGGCACTCCACAACCATCCCACATGCTAGTATTGTTTTTAATATGTTAAAACAAAGAATGAGGAGGCAATACAATGCCCCTCACCATTTTTCAATTGTTTGCTGAAGAGCAATCCAAACAAGGAGCCTAAAATTAAAAAAGATGGAGCGCTAGAAACTCAGCTAGTGCGATATGGAAATAGATCCAAGGTCCAAGTGTGGCAGTAGGCAAAGTTCATTCACTGCTGAGACCAGACCAGGATTTAGGGGTTCTGGTCTGTATCAGTGTGGACAGCCAGCTGTAGAGAGCAGAAGCGACTATGTGGATATCGGTGTGAGAGAGAGGAGGAGCCATAAATGTCTGATGAAGGAGCACGCATGTTTCAAACGCAAGCTCGACCACGCCTCTCGTTCATCACGATGACGTGTTTGTTGTGGGATCGTCTTCAGCCTCAGGAACCACCGGAGCTGCCAGGAACTGCTGACCACCACCGCTGCCCAGCTGGACTATAGGAGCCCAAGCCACTTATGCCATGCACATTATATCTCACCAAAATGTGAGTTGATCTATATTTAATAAACATTGGATTTTAACTGACACACTGCATTTAGAGTGGCGCCGCTCCTTTCTCTCTCTCTTAAACAAGAAGCCTGGAGCCTCTTGGGATATGCATATCACATATAATTTAAGAGGCATCAGCTTAAATTCTTAAGCCTGGGGATAGACCTGGTGGTGTGTTCTCAGGAGGCAGCTGCCTGAACCCAAAAGAGGCAGCCTCCTCCCAACATGGATGAAGATAACAGTGCAAGCAGTGGCAGCCGTGAAGCTGATTGCAGCCGGACAACACTAGAGCCTCTGGAAGGATAAGTAGCTAAATTAAACAACCCAACAGTAGGTATGCAGAGGTTTAAAAAAAGATGATGAGCTCCTCTTTTAGAACTGCTGTTTACTATACAGATAGTGTTATTATACTGTATGTTATGACATATCAGCAATGTATTCATGGACACTTGTAAAGTAAATCCACTTTAATGGGCCTTTACATGTAATGGACACTCATGTGTATTTAAATTTGTGTTAAAAAAGTAATGCATATCTGGGACGCCTAGATTAAATACCTGTCGGAAGCCTTATGAGATGGGATTGTTATGGAGTACTTCTCCCCAAGGATGTGGTGCACTACCTTCTTTCTTGCCCTGTCTTCCCTCCCTCTTTGATCTTTCTCTTTTGACTCTCCTTCTCTATTTATAATTTTTGTCTCTATTGTTTGCCTCCGGATAGGCCTTTGGGCCACTTGAGTTCTACATGACTACAGGAGAATTTAGTTTGAAGGTAGCATTAAGCAGGTGTAGCAGTAGATAACTTAGTATTTTCCCTTAGGCCCCATACACACCATAGAATCTATCCGCAGATAAATCCCATCAAATGGGTTTCTGCGGATAGATCCTATGGTGTGTACACTCCGTCGGATATCTATCCGCAGATAAATCTCCCCTGGAATGGATTTCCAGCAGATAAATATTTGTCGACATGCACAGAATATCTATCTGCTGGAATCCATTCCAACGGATGGATCCGCTCGTCTGTACAGACTTACCGGATCCATCCGTCCAAAGGGATTCCCCGCACGCGCCGTAATGAATAGACGCATGCGTGGAATTCCTTATATGACAGCGTCGCGCCCGTCGCCGCGTCATAATAGCGGCGACGGCGCGACACGTCATCGGCAGAGGATTTCAGCGGGGATTTCAATGCGATGGTGTGTACACGCCATCGCATAGAAATCCTCTGAAATCCTCGAGAGGATTTATCCGCGGATACGGTCCGCTGGACCGTATCTGCGGATAAATCCTCTCGTGTGTATGGGGCCTTATATGCACTATCCTACAACTTAAGAAATTTCAAGTAGAAGATGGGTTTCTCTAATGCCCCGTACACACACTCGGGATTTCCGACGGGAAAAAGTCAGTCGGGAATCCCGACGGGAAAAAAAAGAGCCGTTCTCCTTTTTTTGCCGGCGAGTTTGGCAGTTTTCCAGTTGGAAAAACTGCAAGGGAGCATACACATGGCCGGGATTCCCGGCCAAAAGCTTCCAATCAGAAAACCCAGTCGTGTGTACGGGGAATAACAGGTGTTGTTTGAGTTTCTTCTCCCACACTCAGACCATTTAGTGAGGCGCGATGGAACAAGATGAGTTAGAGGGTTTTATCTCACAGCTTGATGCCTATTCCATTTATCACATTATAATCTGCTTTGTGTTTTTGTTCTAATTTATTTTATTTCATATTTCTGTAATGTGGCTGAAGTTAACCTAGAGTAATTGGCAAAATGTTACATTCTCTGTGATGCATAAGACTTAAAACCTGGTTTGTAGCCAGCAATTTATTATTTGATGCCTTTGGAAACGAAAAGTAATGCATATGCATAGGTTTGAATTAGGCCTTTGGATCATCTTAGGAGGTTTGCCAGTTTTAGGCACCCTGATGGAAAAGCCTTTCTACCGGTAGCAATGCAAACTTTTGACAGTATACCCTTGTATCTTATCAAATCAACAGTTTACAGCTTGCACATTGTAAAGCAGCTCTGCCCTTGGAAATCCAACACTTTTAGTGGGTGGTGAAGGCCAGGGTTGTATTGTACATTAATTAACCTAGCACTTCAGAGGAAAAATCATCTCAGAACTGTTTGTTATGGATGCCATAAGCAGCTGTTGATGCTTTCTTTGTCGGCAGCCAACATTTTCTGGCTGTCCTAAGCCCAAATAAGTGCCAAAAGCTCTCTGTTTTGGGCTAAGATCTACTATGTCTGAAGAAAATGATTTAATAAAATTAAAGTCTATATTATACAGTATTTAAAAACTAGATTTAAAGTGAACTTGTATGGTGTCTAGACAACATCTACAAGCAGTCTACATTCACTGATTCTACAACCTGCTTTAGACCCCCATCTGCCACTACAGCACCTGATACTTGACTTGAAAACTTGAAAATTCCTGTACAATTTTAGTTTTACAAAGTAAAATCTTTGTAAGAGTAATGCATCCCTCCTACCCTCACCACTTGATTTGGATTCAAAGACCGGCTTCTAGGCAGGTTGCAGTGGAGCCAAGTGACATTATAGCTCCATAGTGGATAATTTGCACTAGCATACTTAATTCCAGACAAGATGGGAACTGAAAAATAATGAGACTTTAAAGATGGGTGGCCTCTCAAAGAAGGAAATCATTTGTATGGGCCAGCTTGGCCCAAATAAACTATTTGAAGTGAAAGAGCGAAAGTAAGCATTGAATTGGACTTTAAAGTGTTACTAAACGCACAACGGTAAAATAAGTCTGTATATGCAGTGAAGCATGCTTGTTATACTCACAGTGGAACCTAAGAGTTTAATCCTCTGCATTGTGTATACAGGCTGTTTAATCCTGTCTGCTCTGATCCTCCACTTCTTCCACTGTCCCTAATCCATGCTAGAAAAAGAGCCTTGAGGGCACTCTGAACATGCTCAGTTTGCTGTGTATTGCTAGGAGGGTGCATGTGATCAACACAGGGCCAATCAGCACTGTCCAGACATAGGGTTAAGAGTCGTGCAGCCTCATAGAACAGTCAGAGGAGAATAAAAACAAATTCTACAAGTTTTACCAGACATTGATAGAAGTCACAAGACTGCTATATACTGCTGATGAGAAAAGGTATTTAGCAGTTTATATTTACTAAAATAATTCCCATGATCTGTGTACTGTGGGAGACCAGATATAGTGAATGCAGGGCCCTGTATTTGGTAACACTTTAAAGTGGTTGTAAAGCCTAAAAATGTTTTACCTTAAAGTGGATGTAAGCCCTCCATACACCCAGTGAAGTGAACAGCCTCAGATGATACACAGGGATGAACCAAATCTCCCTACATAGGTTTTACATATATGTGCTGTCGTAACATTTATATACTGTTTAGCAAGTTCAGATTGTGTTAGGAAATTTCCTCTTCCTGGTTAACACAGAGTGTGATGTCTGGGCATACAGCCAAGTTAGCTAACATTGCTGATTGGAGGAAGGGCACATACCCCCTCTCCACATAAGTGGAGACTCTCAGAGGTGTTTTGTAATAGGGCCAGCTCACTGCTAATCTATTTTAGCAACCGCCCCCGACAGAAATGTCAGGCTGCTTTTATCTGATGCATCCGAGTTATCAGGCTGAAAACAGAGGAACGGGTCAGGAGAGAGCTAAGAGAGAGAGATAACAAAATACTGCAGATATATGTGCCAAGCTCAAATTTCATGAATTGGGTTTACATTCACTTTAATGCATTCCCCCCTCACCCCCCCTTTTTTACTTACCTGAGCCCTCATTCAATCCAGTGCCATGCATGTATGTACCTCTTCTCTACCTTTACTTCCAGGCCTTGCTCGCTTTACTGGGACACTGGGAGTCATTGGCTCCAAGTTCTGTCAATCAAAGCCAGTGATGAGGGAGCAGGGGGCAGGGCAGTCCTGCCCCACCCCCCTGCCTGTGTGAATGGACGCAGCAGCAGGGCACGGGTGCAAACACGCACGAGAGCCCCTCATAGGAAGCTGCTTCCCATGGGGGCACTAGACCGAGGGGAGGGGAGGGGCCAGGACGCCAGCGGGGAACCCGAAAAGAGGAGGTTTTTGGCCGCTCTGTGTAATTCCATTGCACAGAGCAGGTAAATATAGACATGTTTGTTATTTTTATTTTTTTAATTACATTGATAATCACTTTAAGGGAAATTGTTGAGTGATGGTAAAACTGCAGCTCAATCACCTATTTTTACCACCATTTGTGTAAACAAGTCCGTTCTGGAAAGCTGTTCTTAGAAGTAAGTAATCATGGATAGTGTTGAGCGGAATACGCCATATTCGATTTCGCGATATATCACGAATATATAGCCGAATATTCGTGAAATATTCGCTAAAATCGAATATTCATGATATTTTATCAAAAAAAAATTTTGCAAAATTTCGCTAATGCGAAACTGATTGCGAAATTTCGCTAATGCGAATGCGAAATTGATTGCGAAATTTTGAAACATTCAATTTCACCTGCCCTTTGGAAAAAGTGTGGTTTTACGTAATGGACCCTTCAACTAACAAGGTATTAATAAAATAAATACATTATTATATAGATTTGAGGGTTTACTTTGACCAATTTGTATATTGATTAGTTTAATAAATATTGAATAACCATAGATTTGGAAAATACAAGGAAACCGTTTACGTTGACATCTCTTAAATGTCTTTATGTTAAACAGTTATTATTCTCATTAAAGAGGTGAAATGCAAATGATGATGACACGGGACAAAAGATGGAAAATTCTTTGAAGATGTGATACACTGAAAAAATGCACAGAAATACTCCACTCTCTCCTATGACAACTGTGGTAGGAGAACTCTGATTGGCTCTGATGCAAAAGAAGGGCGGAGAAAGTATTCGCGAATATTCGGAAATCGAATATTCGCGATTGCGAATATTCGGCAACATAAAAGGATCGCCTCAGCTTAGCTACTCGGCCCAGGGTCTCTAATCATACCAGCAATGCTTTTAGACGTTAATGGAGATCAATAGGATGTGATCTGTTTTAAAAATAGCGAATATTGGCCGCGAAATTTGAGTTATTCGCGAATATTCGAATATGCCATATTCGTGAGCAACACTAATCATGGAGACAATTGCAAGGCCTGTTAATTACAATACAAAAGGAATTTATACTGAACAGTCGTTACCACGTGCCATTATTTTAACATAATATTCTCAACAGCGGTCCTTAGAATAACCCTGAATGTGATCACCAAGGGTTCATTGTCCCCTGGCTGCCCTATGTAAAGTATACAAGCTCCGGTATTTGCCATCGCTCACCTTGCTGCTCTTAGAAATATTTTGCTTCTCTTGCACTAAACAGATCATGAGATTCATTTCCATTTCCAGCCTGATCACATTTCTCTTTCCAAATATAATGCAATAGCCATTTATTTCTTGCTCATTCAACGATCATGACAGACGTGGCAGGGTACATTCTAGTTGTTATGGAAACAAGACACAAAAAAAAACCAACAACAACCTCGAATAACCCAGTGTATGCAAATGAATAAAGCTTATAGGTTTGAAAAAGTACCGTCCTAATTTGATTCTTTATTAGCGATTGTGCCCAAAAGTGAGTTTTGTAAACACATAATCCTTGACTCCAAGGAACCCTCACCACAAACAATCAAGAAAATAATAGATACACAAAACATAAACCTGACATAATCAATAAAGTTGTAAAGAACAATTCATAACAAGGCCTTGCTAAAAGAGAGACACATGGGGCACATTTTACATGGGTAGCGAAAGGCCTCTGTTGTATTCACAGAATAAAAAGCTACACTTCACACAGGCACAATAAAAAAAAAAAATAAGGCAATGATTTTATAGCTCAAGTTTAGTTAAAAAACAAAACAAAAAACAGCACAAGGGACCTTACGTTTAGGCCCCTTTCACACTGGGGCGGGAGGTGCGGTGGCGGTATACCGCCACTATTCTTAGCGGCGTTGTACCGTCGGAATTGCCGTGAAATTGCGGCGGTATCCGGCCGCTAGCGGTGCTATTTTAACGCCCGCTAGCGGCTGAAAAAGGGTTAATACCGTCCGCAATGTGCCTCTGTAGAGGCGCATTGCAGGCGATATAGCCGCGGTGTCCCATTGTTTTCTACGGGAAGGAGCGGGTGGAGGAGCGGCAAACATGCAAAAAAAGGATAGATATCTAGAATCCTGAACTATATAGTGAACAATTTTAGTTCAATAAATATTTATAAATAAAATAATAAATTGTTTTCTTCTTTTCGACTGATTTAACATTTTCATATTCATGACAATTGTTAAACTGAGAGTCTCTTTTTAAAGATTTACTCTACTAATTTCTATTCCCTATTAATTAATCTACAGTCTCTAATAAAAGTAAATTTATGCTGCCAGATTTTAATAACCACCACCCTTAAATAAACTCTTAGATTGTAAATTCTAATGAGCAGGGTCCTATGATTCCTACTGTATTAAATTGTATTAATTATACTGTCTGCCCTTATGTTGTAAAGCACTGCGTAAACTGTGCTATATAAATCCTCTATAATAATAATACAAAGTTAAAGATGGCCAAATACTTTTTATCCTGTGATTTATCAAATTGGAAACTTTTCTTGTTCTGGTCATGTGACATGTTTTATCACTCATCATGTGGTCTCTGCAAAATCGGAGCATTAGTATTTTAGTAAAGTAGTTCTAAAGGCTCAATTTTTTTTACCTTCCTGCATTCTATGAATGACGATAAAAAAACTTTACTTTGCAGCAGCCCCCAACCCCCCCCCCCCCAAAAACTTACCTGAGCCCCAACTCGATCCAGCAATGCATAAAAAAAACAGCTCTCTGGGCACTCTCCCTCTTCATTGACTAAGACAGCAGCGGGAACCATTGGCTCCCGCTGCTGTCAATCACAGCCAGTGAGCCAATTAGGAGAGAGAGGGCTGTGAGGTGGAGCCACAGCTTTGTGTGTGGATGAACACAAAGAGCCATGGCTCGGGAACAAGCCTGCTTGGAAGCCCCCCTGCAAGCTGGTTACTTTGGGGGCACTTGGCAGGAGGGAAGGGCCAACAGTGCCGGTGAGGGACCTGAGAAGATTAGGATCTGTGCTGCTCTGTGAAAAAAACACTGCACGGAGCAGGTAAGTATAACATGTTTGTTTTTGTTTTTTAAATGTAAGTTTTTAATATCACTTTAAGTTTGAAGACCTGTCCATAAATCTCTTTGGCAGAGACAGTGGTTAGGCATTTGACCAGAACCAAATGAGTTCCAGCAATAATGTCGCTATTTGAAATCTACCTTTTACATTTTATAGTTTTCCTAACCAGTTTAGGAAATCTTAATCCTTTTAAAAAACAAGTCATCCTTGACCTTGGTGGCTGCAGGCACTGTGGAGTAATTCATCCTCATAGATCACAACAAAGACTCTAAAGTTGTGTTTCATTTTGTTCCTAACTGTTTACAGCGCCTGGTGTTTGTTTACTTTAGAAGGCTGGCAGGCTTCCAAGTCCCTACAGCCCGAGAAAATAAGAACATTTCAAGATGAATTTCAACACAGAGCCTACAGCTACAGGGGTCAAAGAGGGATTGTTTATATAAAAAATATATTGCTTTGTCATGTATAGGCAAAGCACAGATTCACTCTGATGCCGCGTTTTCATGATGTGAAAAAAGCAATTTTTTTAAAATGGTCATTAAAAACGGTCGTGTGTGGGCTCCAGAGCATTTTTCTCTACATGAAAACGGGCATTAAAAATTTAGAACATGCTCTAAATTTTCACATAGTTTTTCGCGTTGTTGTTTTTCACGTCGTAAAAAATGGTCGTGTGTGGGCTTTAACGACGTGAAAAAAACGAGCATGCTCTGAAGCTAGTTATGAGACGGGAGCACTCGTTCTGGTAAAACTAGCATTTGTAATGGAGATAGCACATTCGTCACGCTGTAACAGACTGAAAAGCACAAGGCTGAAAAGCGCGAATCGTCTCTCACCAAACTTTTACTAACACGAAATCAGCAAAAGCAGCCCAAAGGGTGGCGCCATCCAAATGGAACTTCCCCTTATAGTGCTGTCGTACGTGTTGTACATCACCACGCTTTGCTCAAGTATTTTTTTTCACGATCGTGTGTATGCAAGGCAGGCTTGACAAGAATCACGTTGAAAAAATCTTTGTTTTTTCCAAGGACATTAAAAATGGTCGTGTGTTCGTGGCTTTAGGCTGGTGGATATGATCAGTTATTATTATTATTATTGTTATAAAAATAAGCAACAACAACAACAACTTCTACCACTACTGCTACTACTTCTACCACCACTACTAATAATAATAATAATATTAAAGCGGGGGTTCCGCGGGTTTTCGTTGTTTTTTTTTTTTTGGATCCTTCTGGCGCTCTTACCTTTGGTAATCGGCAACTCGTGTGTCCCAATCGTGTAGCCGCCAGCATTGTTTTTGTCCCGCAAACGATACTTTATAAAATTCAAAGATGGACATTTCCATCTTGATTGTGGGCACTCTGAGGCCCACCAGGATGTCCTTCCGGGATACGGTGAATGCTGACACGGCGAGCGTCCCCGTCAACACTGCACAGTTGCCGAATCAAGTGACCCGCGAGATATCGCGGGATTACAGTACAGCGCGTCTCCTGGGATTCTCATTCACTCCCAGGAGACATAGCGCTTGTCGGGGAAAAGATAATACACGCCCACTCCCGCGGGGAATGGATGACTGACACAACACTAAATGCGGCATTACAAAGGTAAGGAATCAGATAAAAAAAAATAAAAACGGATTGTGCTTAAATGATGGCTAATGGCAAATGGTTAGATTTAGACAAACATGAACTTTAGGGTGAACCTCCGCTTTATTAATAATAATAACAACACTGCTATTTTTTTTTATTATCACATTTATCAATAAAATGAAACACATTTAAATTTAAAGTCAGACAACAAATACTATTTGTATCTGATACTACAGGTGGTCCAGAAGTAAAATATTAACACATTGCAGTTTATTTTATTTTCACAGATACATTTTATTCAAGTCACTTTTATCCTAATCTTGTCTTTTTATTAGGAAAAAATGAACAGTCTGGAAGCAGGAATAAATCTGCCATGGTTTTAGCACTATTTTTCTTGATGAATGGCATGGCCAAAATGCGCATACAACACCCATTTTCAAATTTCACCTTTGATTAATGTAGGCCACTGAGCTTGAAGCGGGGAAGATTAATTACGTTCCCATGTCATATCCTTGTGACCTTAGAAAAGTAATTTTATTTCCCTATGCATTAGACACCAATAATTAAAATATAAGCTCTGCTTGGCAGTGATTTCCCGGCAAAGGAAATTCTGCATATATTGATGGTCACACTGTCAACTATGTATGTTTGCTAGGCTTATATATTTAATAATTCTGTTTTTCGTAAATACATATTAACAGTATAATTTATTGGCCCAAGGTTTTTTGGATGCTTATTTAATCTTCTTCCAATCTTATATTTGTCATACTTACTTATGTATGAGTGTTATCATTTTTAGCAAAGGTTAACTTGTCCTGAGTGGTGATGGAAAAGATTCACACACGTAATTGACCATGTCCTGGGTGGTGCTGGGAGACCCTTTTAAGAACCTGGGAGTTGACAACAGACTTCTTCACACTTTTGTTCTTTAAACTGAGCTGGGGCACCAGCCATGGAGCAGGAATATTATGATGCTCATAACTTACAGCATAACTTTTATGCCGCGAACACACTTTTGGAATTTCCAACAACAAATGTTCAAATGTTTTGGTCGAATATTCAGACTGTGTTAAGGCTCCATCGGACATTTGCTGTGGGAATTTCCAACAACAAATGTTTGAGAGCTGTTTTTTAATTTTTCCGACAACAAAAGTTCTTCACGGAAATTCCGATCGTGTGTATTCAATTCCAACGCACAAAAATCCTATGCATGCTCGGAATCAATTCTACACATGCTCGGAATCATTGAACTTCATTTTTCTCAGCTTGTCGTAGTGTTGTACGTCACCCCGTTCTTGATGGTCCCAATTTCCGACATTTGTGTGACCGTGTGTATGCAACACATGTTGAGCCAAAATTCTGTCGGAAAAAAATCTACGCTTTTGTTGTCGGAATGTCCAATCGTGTGTACGCGGCATTAGAGGGAAATCTACGAAAACTGGTGCACACTGAATCTGGTGAAGCTGTGCATAGTAACCAAAATCAGTTTCTAGGTTTTATTGTCAATGCTTAATTGAACAAGCTGACGATAAAGTGGTATTAAAGTCTTGTTTTTGTTTTGTTTTTTGTTTAAAAATAACAAACATGTTATACTTACCTGCTCTGTGCAGTGGTTTTGCACAGAGCAGCCTAGATCCTAATTTTCTCGGTTCCCTCACTGGCGCTGCTGGCCCCTCCCACCTGCCAAGTGCCCCCACAGCAAGTAGCTTGCTATAGGGTCACCCGAGATGATCTGCTGCTCTGTGTGTCTATTCAAACACAGAGCCATGTTTCGGCCCCGTCCCTCTCCTCATTGGCTCACCGACTGTACATTTATAAATGTTCACAAACACTGGCACAAAAGTCCATGTTTATTTTCTGAAGTCACCCAAGGTGTAAATCAGACAGACCAAAGTTAATAATGATATCCTCCACCGAACATCAACACACCGGGCCTCTTACCCCAAATAGTGGACCACTAGGTTATAGGCGGTTAAGCAGGCATAGTGTATATCCACAGGCCGGTACCGTCTCCACTAACAAAACAAGCAACTGGATCTTGTATAACCTTCACAGGTGGTGGATCCACAGGTTCATGCTTTGAAATAAGAGAAAACAACTCCTCATGGTACAGTATATCAAGCCAGTGTATCATTTATTCCAAAAAATTATTCCAGAGTATTCACACTTAAAATGATAAAAACGAGCATGTCATGAGGTATAAAATGAGCACTGGGCTTCTTACCCCAAATAGTGGACCACTAGGTTATAGGTGGTCAAACAGGCATAGTGTATATCCACAGGCTGGTCCCGTCTCCACTAACACAACAAGCAACTGGATATTGTATAACCCTCACAGTGGATCAACAGGTTCATGCATTGAAAAAAGAGAAAACAACTCCTCATGGTGTAGTATATCAAGCCAGTGTATCATTTATTCCAAAAAGAATTCCAGAGTACTCATACTTAAAATAATAAAAACAAGCATGTCATAAGGTATAAAAGGAGAAGATGTTTCCAACCCATGAGATGGCTGCAGTCAGCGCATATAGGGCTGTGACATCAGATCCCACACTCCACCCTACGCGTTTCATGCAATGAGGAATGTTTAACATTGCTGGATGGAGATGAGCCTCAGGTAAGTATTAAGGGAGCTGAGAGGGGATGCTGCACATAGAAGGTTTTTGATCGTAATGCTTAGAATGCATTAAAGGGGTTGTAAAGACAAAAATATGTTCCTCTTAAATAAAAGTCTGACAGTAGCTGATAAAGTAAAAAGTAATGTTTTGCATTATAACTAGTTTGATACCTGTTGAAATCGAGCTGTTTTATTCACCTCCAGCACTGAATCATTATTCTTCCTGGTTTGCGGTGCGCATTCATTCTTGCTACATCATGGCCTAATGGGAACTACAGTTCCCATTAGGCTTAGCCTCCATGCCTGTGAGGGATAAGAGAGCATCTTCACGCAGGGCTGTAGTCATAGGGAGGGGGTGAGCACATTCTGCTTTCCACCATGCAAAACGGCTCAGATGCTGGTGGAAATCAAGAAGAGGAGTGACAGGAAATGGCATTTTCAAACCTGGATTACTGTATTTTGGAGGTCAAAGGGAAAAACGAGGTAAGTGATATTTAAATGCTCTAGCTTACAGCAATCAATTGATCTAATAAAAAAACAAACCTTTAAGATCAAAAAACCTTCTGTCTTTAGAACCACTTTAAAAGCTAATTGGTCAGTGGTCACTATGCACAGCTGCACCAGATTCTGTATGCACCAGTTTTAGTAAATATCCCCCAAGGTCTTGGATAGAATAGGGAATGGTTAGAACTTGTGGAATGTCATATATACCAAAGTTTAGGGTCCTAAATAACAGCATCAGTCCATGCCAGGGGATCAACAGAAAAGAACAGAGCAAGTGAGACAGGTGCAGCGTCTCCTAATGAGCATCAACAGGTAGTCCGTGGAGGTATTGGTAGGAGTCAGTGTGGATCAAATGTTTTCTGCTTAGTGTTAAGATTCACCAAATGATGAGAGGACAACACTGTATCTCAGAACCTTAATTGGTGTCATCCACCTGTGTTGTCTGGCTGGGCTGAATAACTCACAGAACTAGATGGACAGAAAAACAGATCCTTGGTAGGTTTAAACAGCTCTCTTATAAGTATTTTGTTGGTGTGTACTCGGGTTTCTTGGAGTTCAGCCCAAACCTAAAGACAAATGGTGGATATGCCATATTTAAATAACTGAAAGACTGTATCTTGACCTACATCTATAGAGATTGCATTTTTTATTGGAAGTAGACTTTTTTTCTGTCCTGTTAGATATGCTGATTTGCTGTTACCTGGCAATTTATTCATAAAATTAACATATGTATTATTATTATTATTATTATTATTAATATGAATATTATTATTAGTAGTAGTAGTAGTAGTAGTCAAAGTAGTAGTAGTATTAGTATTAGTAATAATAATAATAATAATAATAATAATAATAATAATAATAATAGTAATTATAAGTATTAAAATAGGATAACAGCATAGAGGAAAGTATGATTAAGGCTGCGATTCACACTGCCGCACAGAGCAGATCACAGCCGGAGTCCGGTGCATCCCTTTTCACCATTTCAGGTCCGATTTCTGTCCGAACATTTAGCTGAATTTGGACCTGAAACAGACCAGAAAACTCACAGGACTCCTAAACAATTTGCTGGGGAGCCGCTCCGGAGATGTGTTAACCGGCTCCATAGAGAGCCGATCACACTCACCTGAATGCGAATTGGATGAGGAGAAAAACCTGCATCCAACTTGCAATAGTGTTAACCCAGCAACAATATAGTGTATACAATTGCTACACACATCATATTGTAATTGAATGTTATTAAAATTACCTTTCCTTTTCAATCTGCAGCTAATTTTCAGAAAACACAATACAATATGGCTACAGAATGTGTACAGAGCCCCCCCCCAGAAACATTGTTTCCTGCCTGTATGATTGGCTCACTGATTTTCCCAGAAGTCTGCACTAAGATACAAGTCAGTTTTTTGGGCATCTCCTGCAACAAAAATTTCATTTTTGGTGAGATAATCCCAATAGCAAATCCCGTCTAAAGGGAGGCAGACCCTGCAATTTTCCTCATTAGAGTCCTGCAGGTGCAGCAGCTGATTGATAATTATGAAACTACTCTCATTAGATACACTTTCACACATGGACACAGACAAACACCCAGGAATTTCTTCAGAATAACAAAAGGTAGGAATCTGCAACTAAGTTTACAATGTTCATAGATCACCCAGAGAGGAACGAGTTACTCTTTAAGTTATCTTCATTAATTATATACTGTAGATATATATATATATTCTGAGGTATTACAATGAATTGCTTTTCACTGAGATTAACAACCAATAAATATATAGATACATATCTATATATATATCTATATCTATATCTATATATATATATATATATTTCTATATATATATATATATATATATTTATATATATATATATATATATATATATATATATATATATATATATATATATATATATATATATATATATATATATATATATATATATATATATATATATATATATATATATATATATATATATATATATATATATATTCGTTGTTAATCTCAGTGAAAAGCAATTAATTGTAATACCTCAGAATATATATATATATATATTTTTTAATTATTTTTTTACTGTCAGTGTTTTTTTTTTTGTTTTAATAGAAGGGAAGTATAATGAAAATACAGTTCATTGTCCTTACCTGCTAGCCACCACGTGCCTATTATACTGAATATCCTTAATCTTTGTTAAAAGTTTTAGCAGCTATGTCCACCAACTGCTAGGCAGCTGTCACAGACAGTTATTTTACTATCTTGAAAGAACGTGGATGTTCATTTCAAGCCTCTACGTCCCCAATTCTTCTTTTTTCTCCCTCCTTTCCCTTTACATAGCATAGAATAAATCCTTAAATACAAAAAGGCTTCTTTGCAGGGTGTCTGCAGTCTTGGCTCCTTCCTATTAGCTAAGCTACATTTACTCCTTTGTACTTTGAACAACAGATTTGGTTGATGATGACCGAACGCAGCAAGGAACTGAGGCTTCACAGATGTTTTTGAATAGAGGAAACATTTTTTAACATCCTTCCTATTCGCTAATACGTAGCACATCAAAACAAATAACTGCATGCAGTCTTCTAGAGCTGCCTGTTGTTTTAGGCTTTGCACTGGAGAGTGATGTGTGACTGCTGACTGTCAGTAACTAACTGACAGCAACTACTGCAAATGATAAAAATGTCTATAGATAGACTTTTTTTTGGGCCGACATGAGGTCAGTTCCAGCATCGCTGGTGAAAGTGATTTCCTTTGAGTAGAGAAGCACTAAAAATGAATGTTTCTGAGTAGTGGAAGTCTGAACAAAATAATCTTCTGGAATTGTTTAAGTATACTGTAGCACTATAAGGCAAGTGAAAGTATTGAGTACCATTAGATAACCCCCTCTGGGAAGTCCTTTCCCCGAGGGGGTTGCCTTGCGGGTGTGCTCCTGAGTCATACATTTGGCGTCCATAGATCCTGAGTGTATGACTCGGCCCCGTCCCTGGCGCCCGCGTCATTGGATTTGATTGACAGCAGTGGGAACCAATGGCTGCGCTGCTATCAATCCATCCAATCAAAGCCGGGACTCCGTGGAGAGGAGGACGGCGGGGATGCGCCGAGGAAATGAAAGGGCTTAGTTGTAGACCAGTATTGAATACCATTAGATAACCCCCTCTGGGAAGTCCTTTCCCGAGGGGGTTGCCTTGTGGGCGTGCTCCTGAGTCATACATTTGGCATCCATAGATCCTGAGTGTATGACTCGGCCCCGTCCCTGGCGCCTGCGTCATTGGATTTGATTGACAAAAGTGGGAGCCAATGGCTGCGCTGCTATCAATCTATCCAATCAAAGCCGGGACTCCGTGGAGAGGAGGATGGCAGGGATGCGCCGAGGAAATGAACGGGCTTAGGTAAGTAAAACGGGGGGCTTGGGGCCGGTTACTTCCAGTTTTTTTTTAAACCTTAAAGCATAGTATTAAAAAACACAAACCTTTATGTGAGGGGAAGGAAAGAGGGATAAAGAGAAGGGCAGAAGAAAATAGGAAAATAAAAATGAGGAGAGAGGAAGGGAAGAGAATGATAGAAGAAAGAAAATGAAGGAAAGGGAAATGGAAAAATAGGAGAACAGATGGGAAAGAAAAAAGGGGGGAGATAAATGGAAAAATAAGGAAATGGAATAGGAGGAAAGGAGAAGGAAAAAGACAACAAGCATATATATATATATATATATATATATATATATATATATATATATATATAAATAAAATAAAAAAGAACTCTTAACATAACTAATTCTTATCTGAGGATATTCAAAAGCCACAAATGAACTTTAAAAGACTCCCAGAGAATTATCAGGGGCACACTGCAATCTGATAAATATCTGTAAAGTGCACAAATTGTACACCCGTGTATGGATGCACTTACATTGGGGAATGCCCTGCTAAAAATTATTATGAAGCAAAGGTGTTGGCGAATGTTTGTGATGAGTTATATACTGTACTACTACTGTAAGGGCCATGGTACTGTTGGGAAGCTCTTCATAACTTCTGTTAGGCCTCGTACACGCGACGGGACTGTCCGATGAAACCGGTCCGCCGGAACGTTTTCATCAGACATGTCCGCTGGAAGAATTTGGTCTGATGGCTGTACACACCATCAGACCAAATTCCGCGCGGACAGAATACGCGGTGACGACGCGGCGACGATGACGCGGCGACGTGCGCGAACCTGGAAGTTCAATGCTTCCACGCATGTGTCGAATCACTTTGACGCGATGCGCGGGTTCCCGGGCCAGCGGACATGTCCGATGAGTCGTACTGACCATCGGACATGTCCGGCGGACAGGCTTCCAGCGGACATGTTTCTTAGCATACTAAGAAACATTTGTCCGCTGGATACCTGTCCGGTCGGCCGGAAAATTGTCTGGTCGGCCCTACACATGACCGAACATGTCTGCTGAAACTGGTCCGACGGACCAGTTTCAGCGGACATGTTCGGTCGTGTGTACGAGGCCTTAAAGGTATTAACTCAAGGCCTCTGATCAACTACAACTACCTTTTACTTACACATGAAGTGTGTCTGGATTATTATCTCTAAAACATGTCAGTTCTCTTGAAATAGGAGCTTGTTGAACCCTTTTTTTCTTACTATTATACTTATACATTTAATATTATTGGGGGATGATTAGGTATAAAAGTTAAGGGAGGGTTTGAAATGGAGAAATAAAGTTTATCATACTTTGCACCCCTTTTTATTTTGCTACTTTACCCTGTTTTTAGCAAAGAAAGACCCGGGTCAAAAACGACAGCACTGGGAACCAATGTACCTGCACATATGACGTTTTTTTTGACGTTTCTATGACGTTTTTCTTTACAACTGTGCTGCATATTTTATGATTTATTAAAATCTTATGTAGCGCCCTGCTCCCAATGACTGGGGCGCTATTCTAAATTTAGAGGGTGTCTGAGCCAATAGTGGGCTCAGACTTTGTTGAATTCCATTGAAATTAGCCTCTGTTCTGGCTATGGTTGTGCTTGATAGGATTTTCCCCTGTTACCTGTAGGTCGCGTTACCACCTCAGGCCCATGTTGGAACACAAGCGAACCATGGTGTGTTGAGTGACCCTTTTCGGCAGCAGCCCAGTGGGAGTGGTGCCCCGCTGTTAATGCGAGGAAGGGATACTTAAGGGGCAGACACCGTTTTTCGGGGTCGTTTGCCTAGTGGCCCTCCTGACGCGAGGCATGTGTGTGTGATCTTCACCTCGGGACCACGTTGGCCCGTGGTCGCATCTCCATGGAGTAGGCCCAGTTATGCTGGCTGGGGCCTACGATTCAAAAGGGGATCCCAAGCTGTCCATCCAAGTGGGGGAAGCTGCTTAATGAAGGAAACCGGGGGAGGACCTGCCCTGTAGGAGACCAGGCAAAGCAAGCTAATGTCTCGGGATAGGCCTGGTGACTTCCTTATAAAGGGATCAAGTACTCTTTTGGTCTTACAGTCCGCCGGGTCAGCTTAAAGGCTCTTTTACTGTAAGGCTGGAAGTTCGGGACTTAAATCCTGTGGCAAAGGATCCCTGACTATCCATCTTTCGTTCTCAGACGGTCTGTGGCAGAGGCTGCTCTCATACAGTTCGTGCATCATCCCGGCTGCTAGGCCATGTGAGAGGGGTCTATTCGGGTGAGCCATACCCCCTCAGAAGAGAGTGGTGAATACTGGAACTTTAGACATTTTTTGTGTGCTTTGTACCACATACCTGAACCTTCCCCCTTCTCTCCTTCTATCTACTCTCTCCACAAGTTTTACTGCAGCAAAAATAAAACCTAACAGTTGAAGGTTTTACATCTTGTGTGGACATTGCAATTTTTTATAGACATTCTTCCCTTGACAACGAACTTAGAGGTAACGTGCAAAACCCAAATCTAAACCAGCAGCTCCTGCAGGGATAGTGCTACACTTAGAAGAAAACCTTGTAGAGCAATGATGTTTATGCCTTTGCAGGCTCCTATGAATTGTATTAAGTAGAAGAACAGAGCACAACTCCAGTCCCTACTTGACAGCTTTGGACTACGTGGGGAAACAATAAACATGGCATTAGATTGTATCGCAAAACTAGACTAGTGGGAATCTTTATGGGAACTTTGAGTTCGGTTGGTAAATAGTTTCAATAAACTGTTCCTCCCCACTTAATAAAGGGCCTACCATCCCCCCTGCATCAATACAACTAAACCTCTCTAATCACAATGTTGGCAAGACAATGAAGGTGTATTACCGTTGAGGCTTTCGACACATAATTTTGCAGTCAGCAATATTAACAATGTTGAAGAGGAGCCCAGAGGAATCATTAATAAAGATATGGTTCAGCCAGACTTGATGGATTTGCATGTGAATTCACTTGGGCAATGGAGAGTATCTGCTGAGCGACTATAATATTCACCCTGACATTTATCTTATGCAGCTTTCTGAACTGCTAGCTAAGTCCCTGTAGATGTTGATTTCTTTATCAATTGAATGTCCCTAAAACTGTACAGGTTTAAATGCAGAACGTATTTGATTCTGGTAGAAAATTTGACAGACTCAACCTCTTAAAAAAAAAAAAAAAAAAAAACCTGATCACTGAGACCTTTCTAACATACTTCTTACTTTCACACCTTGCAAGAAGTTCCCTTTATATTCTTTTCCCTGTCTTCAAAACAGAATTTCTCTAAAAACTTCTGTAAATAACCTGCTATATAAACCTAATTTCTAAGTTGATACTCATCATCTATTGCCCTTGTTCCTAGTTGCAGTGGTTACCTGTTACCATTATCAACATTTGTGTGTTTCCCTGGCTACAATTTCTGTCTGCCATGCTGGTATTTTTTAACTTTCATGTTTCTGGTCAGTCCCCAACGTCAAAAGTTTTATCTGATCTGGTACCTCTGCCTGCAAATTACTAACATGAACTGTCCCAAACTATTACTCTGTTCATTTGATATCTCCTCACTGTTGCTGACCCCAGCTTATTCCTTGACTATGTCTCCATTGGTGGCCTGCACCTTCATGGTGTACCCAGACATTATTCCACACTCATGTAACTTTTGCATACCTGCATTCCCTGTTCTCCAAACCAAGGATGTTAGGACTGGGGTAGTAAGGGAGACCACCTTTGCCATCTAAAGCTCTGTATACAGCAATGTGACAATAGTCCTAACCTAAAATAAACCCAAAAGTGATGGTGTAAAAGATAAGAAAACTACAGCTGTATGGTAAACATTGTACAGTGCCACATCTGACAGACATGAGCCAGCCTTCCCATTGCATTGTTTGAGACCAGCAAAGAGCCTATGCAAATAGCAGCTTAGAGCTTAGATACAGCCATACAGCTAACTGAAGTCAGCTTTAATTAAATTATAGTTTGCATAGAGCACGACATGTATGTGACCATACTCAAGCCTAGAGATAGGTCACTCAGCACTTCATTGTGGAATAGAGGAATAATATATGTATATTTATTATTCAGCTGGCTACAGCACTGCATTGTTTAGGTTGGTAGGCACAGTGCAGCAAAGATATGGAACAGTGGGGTGTTTTCTCTAACCTCCCTGGCGGTATGGTTATTTCAGATTTTAGGTGCTGAATGCGGTACCATTATCTTGCATGGAAATTTGGCGTTTTATATTGTAGGCCTGTAATTCTTAGGAATAACTCACTTAAATCTGTCCAAACAAGAGTCTACTAGACATTTCGGGTATGATAAAGTTTAAAACACAAAATCAAGAATTATAATATAATAAATAATTATAACAAATAATAATATAATTATAGTAAAAATTATTCAATAATGTAATCAAATCAAAAACACTGACATTTGCTCAAATTGCTGTTGCTGTCATTACTTTTAGTGTTTGATGATGAATTTCCCAACAAATCACTATCACTCAATTCTGCAAGTGATTGTAATTTATTATCGCTGTTTTCTAGCTGGTCTAAAACCACTTTTGACATAAAGGGACACTTTTTGGTTGCTATGGATAATCTACGTTTCCCAGGCAGAAAGAACAGTATTTATTAAATAAAAGTGCATGCAGGACACTGGGCAGACCACTAGGGACAAAAGGGGTGTGTAATTATTTATACAGTACTGTAATCTTTTTTATTTGGCGCCGATCTCCTCCCCCGTGCGTCATAATGTCGCAGGGAACGGAGCTCGGTGGCACTCGGGGGACTGTGGTAATCAAGCGAGGAGACGACTCGCACACACAGCGGGGGAGGCATGGCAGACATCCAGGGGACAAGTTAAGTAAACTCTGCCTGGATACTGCAATGCGATCCCTAGTCTGGCTTGGGGATACTGCTAATGGTCCTGGATTTCCACCCTTAGCCAGACTTTGGATTACCACCAGGGAGGTTAAATATGCAGTTTAGTGTAGTTGATTATTTTTTTACTTTAAATCAGGTACTTTGTTTCATACTAATACCTCAATGAAAGCCTACAGGAGTATGAAGACATCAGTTTCCCTGCACAGGTTAAATCCCAATTAAAATCACAGAAACAAAATATGCTGTCAGATAGACTTGTCCTAGAAACCTTCATCGCCATAGTCTTATCTCCACTCTTCTATGCAAAAGTATCTAAAAATTACTGTGTACTTCAGTGGCCACCAGAGTAAGCCCTACTATGCTCAGTATTGCAATAGAACTGGTCAGACACTTCCTGTTTTATGCTAAGGGGTGTGGCTGTTATTCAGCTCTTCTGCTACAGGACACTGCAGTGTGAGGGCTGTATTTAAAGCCATTTATTAGCAAAAATAAATTACACTACATCTCATCTCCTCCACCAAAACCCTCCCCTTACCTCCCGACATAACCTTTTAGAGAGCTTACAGGAAAGAAGTGAAGACCACAGAGTGTAATCTGAGTGACAGCGCTGCATCTACTGTGGCTGTTGACATCTTATCTAAGGTAGTGGATCCCAACAGCAGTTTTAGAGCATAAAATATATTAAGCCTAATGCCGCGTACACACGATCATTTTTCGGCTTGTAAAAAACAAAAATTTTCAGCCTCTAGAAAAAAACAAAGTTTTTTCCAACTTCATCATTAAAACGACATTGCCCACACACGATCGTTCAAAAAAAATGCTCTAGCAAAGTGCAATGACGTACAACACTAACGACGGCACTATAAAGGGGAAGTTCCATGCGGATGGCGCCACCCTTTGGGCTGCTTTAGCTGATTCCGTGTTAGTAAAAGACGATTCACCCTTTTCTGTCTGTTACAGCGTGATGAATGTGCTTACTCCATTACGAACGGTAGTTTTACCAGAACGAGCGCTCCCATTTCCTAACTTGCTTCTGAGCATGCGCGGGTTTTTCACGTCGTTTAAGCCCACACACGATAATTTTTTACAACCCGAAAAACGACATTGTTTAAAACGTCGTTAAAAAATGCAACATGTTCGATTTTTTTTTTTACGTTTTTCTGAAAAATGATGTGAAGCCCACACACGATCGTTTTAAATGATTTTTTTTTTTAAAAAGTCATTTTTTACATGCCGAAAAATGATCGTGTGTACGCGGCTTAAGTGTTGATAAAATAAAAAATTACAAAAATCAGCACAAGCAATTATTAAATTTGTGCCATGTCCCTTGTGCTGCTTTTTTCCTTGACATTTCTATGGATCCCTCCTCCAAACTTCAGGTGTGGTGGGGGTTAGTAGGACTGAGGGAGCTACTATTTGCACTTATCAAGAGTGCTCAACTATGCCCACCTTTTTTTTAGCTGAGCTTTGCCATTATTGGAGATAGTATTACAGCTTTTATGAATGAAACAAGGTGGATGAATGGATGGTCGACTGGTGGATGATTGACTGGTCTGTCCCTTCCATTCACAAATAGTTTTTTATTAATAGAAGCTGTCATACTGGCTTCTATAAAATTAAAATACATGTTGAAATTAATGATTTCTTTAGGTTCTCTTCTGTCAAGTTGTAGCAACACAAAGAGATGTAAGCTCATCTTGGTATGTGTGTCAGCCAGTCTTATTATTTGTGTGCCTATTTGTTAATTTGTGTCGGTGTGTGTTTTATTCAGCAGGGGTTAATCAAATAAAAATACCTTTTGAAGGTAAGAGACATCATTGTTTACCCTGAACAATCCTTAACAACATTTTTTTATAAGTAATCATCAAAAAGTTGCTATGCATTCTGCTTAAATTGTATTTCTAATATACATAAGAAGGGCAACGTCGTTAATTGTCCACAGGGAATTGATTATCACGGTATAGAAGATATTGGTGTCACAACATTACCAGAATCTGCAGCAAAAGATGTCGATGCCATGGGTCCTGTGCCACTGCCCTTGGAGGCTTCTGGGTAATTATGTTCAAAGCTTTTTTTCCCTTCAACACAAGTACATTACATCCTCCGTGAAAATCCAGAGAGCTCTCAAAAAAAATCAGTCTGCAAAGGCTTTTATGCTTTTACCTTCAACAACAGCAGGAAGTCTTTTTACATGAATATTAAGACCCGGTTTTGTCTACCTATTATTTTAAGGAAAAATATGATTTTCTTGTTATCCTCATATGCAAGAACTAAATCACAGCAGGTCAATAAGAATTTAGTTCATGTAATAATGGCAGTGCTGTGATTCTATTGAACTGAAACAAATTTATAGTGCTCTTATGATTCTGTATTTACCCTTTGGCGCAAAACAAAAAAAATGTAATGTTCAAATAGCAGCATAGAGAAAATCTGGACAATGTCCACTTAAAACCAGGTAGAATAATGTGCTTCTTTTGTACAGATGAACAAATCATTCAAAATCCACTCCATGGGCAGTTTCTTGATCTGCTCTAAAATCTCGTTTATCAGGGCCAAAGCTGCATTTTATTTTTTATTTTTCAGAACTTTTTAAAAGTTTTTTTATTGTTTAGAAAAAATTTCCCCATCCCTCTCACAGTAAGTGTGTAATATGACAATGTTTTAGCTGGAAACAAAAAGGCTCCTTTACTATAGACATTCTGGGATAGAAGTTCAAACAAGTATTGGGGTACAAAGCCATGTCGATTTTTTTATTTGAGCATAACAAATTTTAAGTCAATGTGAAACCTGACTGGTAGCCAGTATCAAAACTCAAGGATATAAGTAATATGATCACTTGCAGTAGACCTAATTAGGATTTTGGCTGCTGAATGTTGCACATTTTGTACTCTGTTTAGTGTGGAACTCGACATTCAAGTAGAGCATCAGAGTAGTCAATTCAAGAGAACTCAAATGTATCGACCAGATTTTCAACCACAAGTAGGTGTAAGATAGCATAGGTCATAGATAGTCAAGAAATTTGTTTCTTGAGTGTACAAAGATGTTCTATCCCAGATTTTTCAATTTAAACGGAAGCACAGAACAGGTTAAAGGACTAGCTTTACAAAGTCATTCATGTTTTTATGTCACAAATGCAGTTGAACAGAAGAGAAACAGGCAAGCTTGCCTAGTATGAATGTATGTTGGAGAACCATCAGGATAGAAATGAACTTTGAGGCAATGTGATTCAAACAGCTGGCCAAGTGGAAACATGTAAATGCTAAAAAAGGACCAAAGATAGGGACCTATCTTGGTTGTGATACATGGGCCTGTCTCAGAGGTGATCCAAGGGTCTTTCTCGGTGATGATCCAAGGGCCTGAGTCCATGGTGATACAGGGGCCAGTCTCTGTGTCATCAGGGGCCCTTCTCAGTGTTGTTGTTGAGACCTTTCTCTGTGTCATTGTCCAGGCCCTTCTCAGTATCACTGTTGAAGACCTTCTCAGAAAACAGGAGGGTTAACTGGACCAATTTCAGACTGCAATTCATCAAGAGAGACAACGTGATAGAGATCAGTAAGATAAAACTTGAAATAATATTGTTGGTTTCTAAAACTGTTTTAAAGTAGTTTAAGGCTAAAGAGTAATGCCCTGTACAGACGAGCGGACAGTCCGCTGAAAACGGTCCCCCGAACCGTTTTCAGCGGACATGTCTGCTCGGAGATTTCTGTCTGATGGTTGTACACACCATCAAACAGAAATCCCCTCGGACAGGATAAGCGGTGACGTGCCGCGCCGACGCGGCGACGTGCGTGGCCCTGGAAGGTCAATGTTTCCACGCATGCATCGAATCACTTCGACGCATGCGAGGGCTTTGGGCCGAGTGGACATGTACGGTGAGTCTGTACAGACGACCGAACATGTCCGACGGACAGGCTTCCAGCGGACATGTTTCTTAGCATGCTAAGAAACATTTGTCCGCTGGAAACTGTCCGATCCGCCGGACAATTGTCCGGTCGGCCGTACACACTGAAACTGGTCCGTCAATAAGAATAGAAATAGACAGGAAGCCAGAATAAGAAACTATTAAAAGGTCATTAGTGACTTTGACTGAGACAGTTTCTGTGCTTCTCAAAAAACAGATTGTAGGGGTTGAAACTGGTTATTTATGGTCAGGTGGTTATATAATTGTGGTATAACAGCACATTCTAGAATCGTGTTGCTGTTTAAGTTGCCCGGAACCATGTTGTTTTTTTTGTTGATAGTGAGGTCATAGCAGAGGTCTTGAGAACCATTGTTATAACTCTGGTGCTCAATGGATCATTTATTACAATAAAGGTGTAACAGGAACAATAGAACTAAAGCAAGACTGAAATACATGGGTAAGAATGGTAAAAGATGTCATATTTGAGACCAATTTAATGGGAGATATAGAGTCAAGAGAAGAAAAGTGGGAGAGGGAAGAACCAGTAAAGCAGGGTAAATCAGGAATAGATGCGGGAGAAACTTGTGTTATGGAAAAATTTGATGGTGGTGATGCCGGATGTTGAAAATCTTGGAAATAAAACATGTAGGAGCGTGTTACAGTGCTGTGTTGTGGTAATGTATTGGGACAGTGAGGTTTTAACAATGTGTGGTGCAGAAAACCTGTCTAGGGTAGCTAAGATTTTTATTTAAATGTGGCTATAGTTTAATTATACTTGTATTTCAAATACCTTAACCTGGGGTCCATGGATGGGTTTTAGGGTGTCAACGAGGGTCATACAAAAAAATAAAATTTACATTAACTATACAGCCCTCCCCTTGTCCCAATAAATGGTTTCCCATTGAAAGAAATTAAAGAAGACACCCTGCCACTGTTTATAGCCCGAACTGCTAAGCATCTTTTGACTTGCTGGCCCATGTTTACTAATTACTATTCAAAAAGGTATGATTGTTTTGTGCACAATCTTGTGCCACTACATACTGTAATAGCATGTGCTAAGTCTCATTTTCTAGTAGTAGTAGATTTAAAATTGTTTTGTTTAATTTGTACAAGATGATTGCATTTTATTTTTAGAATAAGTGACCATTACATTTTCCATGAAAAGAAGTGAGTTTTTTGTTAAGATTGTTTAGTTTATTAAAATTTTGTATATTTCATATATGTAAATAAAGTACATACCAGTAAATTAATTGCACGCAAAGTGGTGTTTATGTAAATATTTCTGAGGGATCTATAGTGTTCCTAAATGGGTCAGTGACTCAAAAAATAACTACTGGGGTTGAGGTATGAAAGAAAGTAACTGATTTGTTGGTAAAGGAAATATTCATAGTAAAATATGCGCTCACACTTTGTAGGACATGTCTCACTTGGCTGGTTATATCCAGGTCCACAATGATACATTTCTAAAAGCCAACTCTTTAATCAGAACTCTCTGTTCCATAAACAATGGTTCAGTTCATTTCCATGTTCAATGAGAAATGGAAAATGATAGAGAAGTGGTGGCAATTTAATTCAGGGCTGACTCGCCAAACACAACCAATCATTCATCTTGATTCAAAGGTGGAAACAGCGACTCAGTGATTAGACAGTTGAATAAGCACTGTGATTTAATCAATTGGCAATAGATTGCAAGATAAAGTCACCTCAGATTAAATTAAAAAATGCCAAATGCCTAAAATTAAATTAAAAAATTGTCCTAAATTAAAAGATTTAAAGCCTGAAAGATACTGAATGTTGCCAGGAAAGTCTTAAGAAGGAGATGTCCAACTAAATCAAAAATTTAAAGTGGACTTCCAGAAACGCAACCTTGACTGCAAAGTTTTACAGCTTAATATACACTTGCCAAAAATACATTTGTATATGTATCGCAAAAAAGCTACCCTACCCTTGAATGATCTCCTGTCAATCATATGAGCTGTATGCTGAACTAAGGAGAAACATGAAGCAACACTGCATAAAAGGAAGGTGTCAGGAAAGTTGAAATGCAATTCCAGTCAACAAGTAAAAACAAATCAGCATGGGTAAACCCAACTCTTCTGCTAACTAAGGCAGGCCATGCACAGTACATTTTTTTCCTGCAACCTCAGGTTGCAGAAATTAAATTTGCACAATTCTACCATCAACACAAACAGTACTGACAGGGAAATCCCTAATGCCGAGCAATTGTCTGCTCCCCGGCGGACAAGGGAAGCCATCCCCGCTGGGAAAAGACAGTTATTATGCTATAGCCATTAGCAAAAATTATAAGAGAATCCAACAGGTTGGTTGTACCCAGGTTCCTGCTGTACCGGCTGAGATTCGAACCATGTATGGCCAGCCTAAGGCAAACACCACAATGCCTATCCCCACCTCACCCGGCCCCCTGGAACCCAAAGGAAAAAAACAGTACAAAACTAAACAAACAATATGTACATGGTCACTGAAAGGGTACATCCTAAAGTTTATGCTCTGTGACTTCCTCCTTCTTAGTTTCTTGTATCACCAATCACATTCAGTCCTCTCAGAGAGTTTTGAATCTGATTGGTGGCTGTAAAAATCATCTTAGTACTGACTGACATATTGCTACTAATTTGTATGGACAGTTTACTGACTGGAATAGTACCAGCTGATTGGAGAAAAGCCAATGTGGTATCAATATTTAACCCCTTCCTTACGGGCCATAATAATATGATGCCGGCAGGAACCCTCCCTCCGGGTGGACATCATATTACGTTCTTTCTTCCCGGCCATCTAGGGGGTGTGCGCGCTCGTGACCCGGTGTGCGTGCCCGACGTTTGCGATGTTCGCTGGGCACCCACGATTGTTCATGATCACGGCAAGACATCTGTGCAGACACACAGATCCACCTCCTGTCCGAGGTGAGGAGACCGGTGTGTTCCCAGTACAGAGGAACACAGATCGGTCTCCTCCCCTTGTGAGCCCCCCTCCCCCTACAGTTAGAATCACTCAATAGGGAACATATTAACCCCTTCAGTGCCCCCTAGTGTTAACCTCTTCCCTGCCAGTCACATTTACACAGTGTGTAGTTTTATAGCACTAATCGCTGTATAAATGTGAATGGTCCCTAAAACGTGTTAAACGTGTCCAATATGTCCGCCGCAATGTCACAGTCACAATAAAAATTGCAGATCGCCGCCATTACTAGTAAAAAAATTAAAATAAATAAAAATGACATAAATCTATCCCCTATTTTGTAGATGCTATAACTTTTGCGCAAACCAATCAATATACGCTTATTGCAATTTTTTTCCAAAAATATGTAGAAGAATACATATCGGCCTAAACTGCAGGAAAATTTGTATTTTTATTTTTAAATTTGATATTTATTAAATCAAAAAGTAAAACATATTTATTAAATCAAAAAGAATACATATCGGCCTAAACTGCAGGAAAATTTGTATTTTTATTTTTAAATTTGATATTTATTAAATCAAAAAGTAAAACATAAACTGCCAGGGGTGCTATTTTTTTTTAATGTACAGGGTGGGCCATTTATATGGATACACCAAAAACAAAAGTTGGATTCAAAATGGCCAACTTCAAAATGGCTGCCATGGTCACCACCCATCTTGAAAAGTTTCCCCCCTTACATATACTAATGTGCCACAAACAGGAAGTTAATATCACCAACCATTCCCATTTTATTGAGGTGTATCCATATAAATGGCCCACCCTGTAGTTTACTACCGCTTTAAAGTCAGAAACGGACAGGTAACTCGCATTTTCAAAAAGAACATCAGCAATGGTAGCTGTGATGGCTTTCTTATTACAGAATAACTCTAAAGTTCATAGTAAAAAGCAATGTGGATGTAACGGTGGATGGATGGAAGGAAGGAAGGAAGGAAGAAAGGAAGGAAGGAAGGAAGGAAGGAATGGGTGGATGGATAGGATAGGGTGATAGCTTGTTCCACAAAATGGGTTAACCTTAAACATTTCACACAACCCTGCGCCAGAATAGCTTAACTCCGACTTTAAGATTTGACATAAAAGAGACCTCTTTATTGATGTGTTGGAACTGATGAATTAATCAATAGATAAGCCAGCCTGGATAATGCTGTCCTGAGGGTCAACGTCTAGGTGTTTTATCGCCAAAAAAACATTAACAGCAGTGACCTTTCCACCAAAGGGTCAGGGCAGTTTTGTAAGGGGGAAATCCAAATTGTATTTTGGCCACGGTTCAGTCTGATAATTTCATTATTCTAATCGTCGTGTAGCTCAGAAAAATGCTTAACCTTCACACAACTGCAGCTATTATTCTGAAAGACACGAAGAACTGTACATACACATACTATACAGGAAAAACTAACAGAGAATTTTAAGAGCTGCATTAATATTAAATGTGTCTTTGATTTATTGTCCGAGTAGTTATGAATTTTTGATACACTGATGATTCACCCATTTCTTGCAGAACATTAGGCATCACTTTCATAATACCATATTCAATACATGTCCATTACAGGATGGGGGATTTGCTTCTATATGATCCCTGTATCCTTGATGTCAAAGTGATCAGAGATTTTTGCTCGCCATAAAAAATACGCTGAGCAACAATGCAAAATTACAGTGTACATTTGCAACATCTGCTTCCCAGCAAACATATTTTGCAACATCTGCCATCTTCTTTACCAATGTCTTCACGCTACGCATTTACCCTCTGGGCTAATTTCCTGCTGACCTTGAAAATATGGCCCGTTAATTAAGCAGTTTTGACTTCTAGTAAATGGGAAAACTTAACTCCAAAAATATTAAAGCTTAATTGCATTTAAATAATATGTAGCTTTGTGCACAACTGGACAGGATAAGTGTTGCCTGGAGGTTACCTGCAGTTATAAAAACCTTTAAGGAGTTAAAGGGATCAACAGTTTAGTGTATCATATCCTAAGGTTGCAGCATAAAGGTCAGGGATGGACTGGCCATTGGGACTACAGGGAGTTTTCCGGTGGGCCGATGGCTCAATGGGCCTGCATCAGTGACAGCAGACCGCCGTCCCCCTCCGCTCCTCTGTCTCTCCCTTCCTGCAGCGCTCACCTCCTCTCCCTCCCTGCAGCGCTCACCTGGGAGAAACATAGAAGCAGGGGGAGGACCAGAGGGACCAAAGAGGAGCATGGGGAAGGGGACAGACAGCTGACTCAACAGCATGGCCTGGGAGTTTCTCACTTCTGCCTAATCTTGTCCCATAAGGGGGGGGGCACCAAATTGATTATTTTCCCCGGGTGAAATAATGTCTAGCTTCCTCATTGGTACTGCCTATAAAAGTACCAGTACCAGCTGCTCTACTCTAATTAAGTAGAACGGCTAGTGGCTAGTGAAGGGGGAGAGGGGGCTTGGGTGGCCGGGGGGGTGCGGGAGTTGTCCGGCCGCCATGGGAGAGACCTGTCAAAGTGGGCCAGTCTGGATGAAGTCCAGGGCCAAATTTTTGTTCCAGTCCAGCCCTGATAAAGGTTGCTATAGAACTAGGGGGTTACTCCTGTTAGTACCAACCCTGAATGCATTTAGTTGATCCAGGGAAAATCTGATTGCCTATCTGGGATCAGGAAGGAATTTTTTCCCCATCTGTAGCAAATTGGATTATGCTTTGGTGGGGTTTTTGCCTTCCTCTGGATCAACTGTGGGTATAGGATTGTGTATATGGGATTGTAAGATATTTTTTATTTTATTTTTATGGTTGAACTAGATGAACTTGTGTTTTTTTCCAACCTGACTAACTATGTAACTGGTATGCAGGGAGGGGTCTGTGTCACAATATTTTGAAACCACGGGGTATCCCAAGTGCACACTGGGTGGCAGGTGCAGTGGGAAAAAAAACTGAGCTGTTGTTTCATTTAAAATAGCACAGGATCCTACAAACAGGGGAGGACATTTCTACAGATTGTGCAGCTACACAAGGCCCATCTGGATCAAAGAGATTCATTTATACTAGATATTGATCAGGCATGCTATGTAGATCTGCATAGCTCCCAACTGTCCCTGATTTCGAGAGACTGTCCCTGATTTGAAGAAATGTCAATCTGTCCCTCATTCCTCCTCATTTGTCCCTTATTTTGGTCTGATTTATATAGATGTATGTAAAATGCACTTTTTATCTATCAAAAAGTGTTTTTCCAGCACTAAACCTTTCATCTTATTTCTAAATTGCTGCATTTGTAAATTCAAAAAGCTATTATAAAGAAATAATAGTGGTAAAAAAGCACTTGTAGGTTAAACCAATCTTGTTTTTTTGTACAATTCTCCTTTAAGGGGGTGTGGCAATGGGTGTGTCTTATGCCTGCATACTTTTGCTTATAGGTGTCCCTCATTCCCATCTCAAAAGGTTGGGAGGTGTGGATCTGGACTCAGCTAACTTTTTTTTACGAGGGTCCTTTTGTCCACCACTGGTCACAGGCCTGCCAGTTGTTAACAAGTATCTGAACCACATTTGATGTTTTCCAAGCCTTTGTACTAAAAGCTTTATTCCTCTACCAAAAGGTGTTTTAAAGTCTACTTCAACTTCTACAGTTTTTTCTTAGTATAGTTGATGATAGAGAGTTACAATTAGGCCTCGTACACACGATAGGTTAAC
Organism: Rana temporaria; assembly: GCF_905171775.1. Lineage (NCBI taxonomy): Eukaryota > Metazoa > Chordata > Amphibia > Anura > Ranidae > Rana > Rana temporaria. Next base: position 138,069,951 of record NC_053499.1, read on the forward strand.
CAGAGGACAACGGTCTGAGGGACCGTTTTCATCGATCAAAACCGATCGTGTGTGGGCCCCATAGGTTATTTAGCCAGCGGTTAAAAAAAGCCATTTTGCTTTAAATTTTACCGATGGATTCTTAACCGATGGGAAAAAAACGATCGTTAGTAGGCACAACCATCGGTTAAAAATCCAGGCATGCTCAGAATCAAGTCGACGCATGCTTGGAAGCATTGAACTTCGTTTTTTTCAGCACGTTGTTGTGTTTTACGTCACCACGTTCTGACACGATAGTTTTTTTAACCGATGGTGTGTAGGCATGACGGACCATCAGTCAGCTTCATTGGTTAACCGATGACAACGGTCCTTCAGACCGTTCTCATCGGATGGACTGATCGTGTGTACGAGGCTTAAGTGTGTTTGCCTGAGCACTAATACACTGCCCAACAAGAATTCTCTTGCCTTTGTGGCTCTGTGTGTTGTGAAGAGATTGGTGGTGTTATTTGGATATACCGTATTTATTGGCGTATAACACGCACCTTCACTTTAGGAGGGAAGTTTCAGGAAAAAAAAATGTAAATAAAAAACTGTAAAGCAAAATAAGGGTCATTGCCCGTCAATGCGGCCTAATCAGTGCCCATCTGCAGCCTCGCCATTGCCATGAATGCAGCCTGATCGATGCCCATCTGCAGCCTCGGAGGGGGGGGACGAGCGCCAACAGATTACATACAGAAGAATCTCCTGTTTACACAGCAGCCTCTTTAAAGCGGTGGTTCACCCTCCTTAACAACAGTCTAGCATTAAATTCGGCATAGTAGCGCGAGCTACAGTATGCCTGTCTGTATTTTTTTATCCCCGTACTCACTGTGCAATTGTATATTGAAGATTCCGACTCCCGCGGGGAATGGGCGTGCCTATGGAGAGGGAGGATGATTGACAGCCGGCTCTGGCACGTCACGCTCCCCAAAGACAGCCGGAGTAGGTCTCGGCTCTTCACGGCGCCTGCGCACAGGCTATGCGCAGGCACCGTGAAGAGCCAAGCCTATTTCGGCTATTTCCGGAGAAGCGTGACGTGCCAGGGCCGGCCGTCAATCACCTTCCCTCTCCATAGGAACGCCCATTCCCCGGAATCTTCAATATACAATTGCACAGTGAGTACGGGGATAAAAAAATACAGACAGGCATACTGTAGCTCGCGCTACTATGCTGAATTTAATGCTAGAGGAAAAAAAAAAAAAAATTTATATAGGGTGAACCCCCGCTTTAACCACTTCCAGACCTTAGGTGTTTTTCAGATTCGGTGTTTGCAAGACTAAAACATTTTTTTCTGCTAGAAAATTACTTAAAACCCCCAAACATTATATATTTTTTTTTTCTAACACCCTAGAGAATAAAATAGTGGTCATTATTTGCTATGAGGGCACTCAGTGGGGAGAAGAAGCCAGGAGCGATGGTGGGGTACCCGAGAAGATCCATTGCACAGAGCAGGTAAGTATACAATGTTTATTTTTTTAATTAAAAACATTAACCTTTAATATCCCTTTAACCACCTTTACCTACTTTTTATTAACTAGGCGAGAACATTTTAATTTATACAGAAACTACACAAATATAGGGGTTAAAGCGGAGCTTCAAAGGTTCACTCTTTGCTTCCAGCCTGTAACTGAGGCTCAGGATTTTATTTGTATTTTTATTTTTTTGAGGGGGAAAGGGACTACCAATTTGTATTGGTGCCCACTTCTACATCTGCAATCCTCACCTAGGAGAGGATGACATCTCTTGCTCTGCTCCCTTCCCTCACCATTCACAAACAGATGAGATGAGCTCATGCATGCACAGTGGGGAGCAGCTGTGGTTCTTCAGGAAGCCCCACCTGGCTCCCATATCCAAGATGGTGGTACCAGAGACCTGCAGTGAAGAAGCAAGAAGAACCATCTGCAGGAATACAGCTCTGGACAGGCACTGGTAAGTACCTCATTTTTAAAAGTTAGCAGAAACAAGCTAAAGTTTCTCTTTAACCGCTTAAGGATCGCCTTACACCGATATACGTCGGAAGAGCAGCACGGCTGGGCATAAGCACGTACAGGTTCATTGCCCTTTAAGAGCCCAGCCGTGAGCTGCGCCGCCCTTGTCCTGAGCCCCGTGACCGCGCATGTGGGACCCGCGAATCCGCAGACCCAATCTCCGCCGGTGTCCCACGATCGGTTCATAGAGCTGAAGAACAGGGAGAGGTAACTGTAAACAAACCTCTCCCTGTGCTTCCTAGTGAGCCTGTCACTGATCGTCTGTTCCCGGTCATAGGGAACGACGATCAGTGACATCACATGCCAAGCCACGCCCCCTACAGTAAGCAACACATATTAGGGCATATTTAACCCCTTTAGTGCCCCCTACAGGTTAACCCCTTCACTGCCAGTGTCATTTTCACAGTAACTAGTGCATTTTTATAGCACTGATTGCTGTTAAAAGACAATGGTCCCAAAAATGTGTCAAAAGCGTCCGATGTGTCCGCCATTATGTCGCAGTCACGATAAAAATCGCTGATCGCCGTCATTACTAGTAAAAAAAATATTACTAAAAATGCCATAAAACTATCCCTTATTTTGTGGACGCTATACCTTTTGCGAAAACCGATCAATAAATGCTTATTGCAATTTTTTTTACCAAAAATATGTAGAAGAATACATATCGGCATAAACTGAGGATTTTTTTTTTATATATATTTTTGGGGGATATTTATTATAGCAAAAAGTAAAAAATATTGCATTTTAGGAAATTTTAAGTGCCACTCATCAAATCATTAAATGTACTGATGATAATATTGAATTTGCCCCTTCCTGACTAAGGACGCCCCACCACAATACAACTTATTCCCTCCTTTGTTATTTCCCACCTTGACTACTGCAACTTCCTCATCACTGGTCTACCTATACACAGGCTATCCCCCCTTCAGTCTATTATGAATGTCACTGTTGGACTAATACACCTCACTAACCGATCCATGACTTCTGCTCCTCTCTGTCAATCACTTCACTGACTTCCCCTACCACACAGTGTAAAATTCTAAATACTAACCAAAACATATAAGGTCATCCACAACATTGCCCCCATCTACATCACCAACCTCATTTGCAGATATTGTTCAAAGCATCCTCCCTGCTCCTCCCAAGACCTCCTGATTTGTAGCTCCCATGCTCACCTCCAGGACTTCTCCAGAGTACGAGAGAGGCTCTTCCTGCACCAGTATGTCCGGTCAGCCCCTACCCTTCCCGCCTTTAGGCGATCCCCGAAAACTCACTTATTCAGGGAAGCCTACCCCACCTCCACTCAAGAACTGTACCCGAGACACCTCCATCAGATCATCCCCCGCAGCTATTACCTATTGTACCATCCCCCCCTTTAGATTGTAACCTCTATTAAAAGGGCCCTCTTTTCCTTCGTTATTAAGCTGTATTGTAATTGTACTGTCCTCCCTCTACAATGTAAAGTTCTGCATAAGCTGTTGATGCTATATAAATCCTACATAATAATATTACAAATTTTGGTTGGAAATCTACTAGTGTAGGGACATCTTAATCTGTGCGGAACCTGAGGCCGCGTACACACGGTCATTCCAAACCGATGAGAATGGTACGACAGGCCATTTCTATCGGTTCACCGCTGAAGTGGCCTGATGGTCTGATGTGCGTACACACCATCGTTCCAAAAAAACGATCGGGTGATGTCAAACACACGACGTGCTAAATAAAACGAAGTTCAATGCTTCCAAGCATGCGTCGACTTGATTCTGAGCATGCGCGGATTTTGAAGCGATGCTTTCTGTACTAACCATCGGTTTGGACCGATCGGGCAGCGGTCCATCGGTTCGATTTTAAAGCATGTTTTAAAATTTTGGACCGAAGGACAACAGACCGATGGGCTATACACACGGTCGGTTTGGACCGATGAAACTGAACCTCGGTCCATTCTCATCGGTTTTGTCCGACCGTGTGTACGCGGCCTAAGGCCTCATGTACACTGCTGCTGGTAAACGAACGTTTAGGAGCAGTTGGGAATTTTTTTCAACTGCTCCTGAACTCTCCTCTATGTTATCTTATCTGTACATGCACACAGGGTTGGTTATAGTCATTTCTAGGCAGCTGAGTTCAGAGGCTTTTTTTGGAATGCAAAAAAATGGGTTCACAAGCTGAGTTTAGAGGCATTTCAAGCACCAAACGCTTCTAAACGCGGCTAAACATGGCAACTTGTGTTTAGCCACGATTCGTTTACAGGCGTTTTTCATTTTGGGCTATTTAAAAAAAAAAATATATATTTTTTTAAACGCTTTTAAACGCAAACACGGCAAAACAAGGCATGTAAGTGCGGCAAAATGGACATTTTAAACATGGGTTACTATTTGCCAAGTTAAATCATGCTCAGGAGAGGTTGTAAAAACGCTCCGTGTACGTGAAATTTTAATGCGCTTTAACCAGTATTCCTCTGGTGTGGTCCACACTGTATCTGCTCAGTCTGGGCTGAATCTGGTTTGCATAAAGTGTTTTGCTCATCTCAGTGGTTAGTCTTAGGCCCCGTACACACGACCAAACATGTATGCTGAAACTGGTCCGCGGACCAGTTTCAGCATACATGTTTGGTCATGTGTAGGCGCGAGCGGGCCGAATTCCAGCAAACATTTGCCCGCCGGGCCTTTTCCCAGCGGGCAAATATTCGTGGACGTGTTTTAAAACCGTCCGCTGGAATCCTGCCCGCTCGGACATGTACGGTCGTCAGTACAGACCTACCGTACATGTCCAGGCGCCCGCCGTCCCTCGCATGCGTCGAATGACTTCGACGCATGCGTGGAAGCCTTTAAATGGCAGGCCCGCCCACGTCTCCGCGTCATCGTCGCGGCGACGACGCGGACACGCCCCGCGTATTGTTTACGCGCGGACTTCTGTACGATGGTGTGTACAACCATCGTACAGAAGCCCTCTGGCAGGCATGTACGGTGAAAACGGTCCGACGGACCGCTTTCATCGTACATGTTTGGTCGTGAGTACCCGGCCTTAGGCGACGTACACACGGTCGGTCCAAACCGAGGAAAACGGACTGAAGGAGCTTTTCATCGGTCCAAACCGATCGTGTGTGGGCCCCATCGGTCAGTTATCCTTCGGTCAAAAATTTTAGAACTTGTTTTAAAATTTAACCTATGGACGCCTAACCGATAGGTCAAAACCGATGGTTAGTATGCAAAAGCATCGGTTAAAAACCCGCACATGCTCAGAATCAAGTCGACGCATGCTTGGAAGCATTGAACTTAATTTTTCTCTGCACGTCATTGTGTTTTACGTCACCGCGTTGGACTCAAACGTTTTTTTAACTGATGGTGTGTAGGCAAATCAGACCATCAGTCAGCTTCATCGGTTAACCAATGAGAACGGTCCTTCAGACCGTTCTCATCGGATGAACCGACCGTGTGTACGCGGCCTTAAAGCCACCTCATTCTAGAGAAACACTTGGTCTGATTCTTATCTGGATTTAACCAATAAGTTACTAGACATCCTCTCCACTCATCACCCGACCTACCACTTTGTCTAAACAGGTTTGTTCTCTGTTTTTCTTGGGTACAGAGGGATTGATTTTCTTTGATTTGAACTCTAAGCAGAAAATAAGAGCTGGGAGCTATTTCATCATTATAGACATAAGAGGGTTTTTTAACGCTACTTCACCTTACTCAGCTCTGATGTATGATTTTTCTTTACTTGTTCTGAGTTTTACTGTATAAGATGTATGTTTTTGAAACAAAATATATAGATAGAATGTCCATTAATGGCAAAGACCAATATTCAATAAACCAAAATATGACTATTATATTGACAGGTTTCTATACAGCAGCATTAGTAGACCTTTAAATATTTTAAACATATGTTTTTTTTCCCCCTACGTCAGAATTTAAATACTATACTAATACAATTGTGATACGTATGCATTACTCACAAGAAACTATAGTCTACAGAGGAAATTTTAATAAATTAATTTGGTAGGTATTATTTTTTTTTTCCTTGGCCCTTATTCATATAACTGCAATTATTCTTAAGCCCTGTACACACGATCGAATATCTGATGCAATCTAATCCGATGGATTTTTTCGTCGGATATCTGATGAAGCTGACTTTCATTCGTCTTGCCTACACACCATCAGTCAAAAATCAGACCGTGCCAAAACGCGGTGACGTAAAACACTACAACGTGCTGAGAAAAATGAAGTTTAATGCTTCCGAGCATGCGTCGATTTGATTCTGAGCATGCTTGAATTTTTGCCCGATGGACTTCCACACAGACGATTGTTTTTTTCTATCAGATTTTTATCCATAGGAAACATTTAAAACATGTTTTTTTTTCACCAATGGAAAACAAACCGATGGGGCCCACACACGATCCGTTTGTCCGATAAAAACAGTCGATCTGTCTGTTTTCATCGGACAAACCGATCGTGTGTACAGGGCTTTAAAGTATATTTCCAGACTTTTTTTCTTTTTTTAAGTGTTCATAGCGTTGACTGTACATCAGGTTCTACTGCAACTAGCTTAGATTTCCTCTCCCTTACTGTTTCGGGGGCAACTTCACCAGACAAGTGAAAACAATCTGTAACTAGATGAGCTTGTCGTGACTTCCACCAGAAACTACAGATTCAGATATCCTCTGGAAATATCTTGACTTTAAGTGACAAGGAGAAACCAGGATAAAGAAAGGACATGCCATAGTCAACAAAAGAGTTTATGGAAAATTACCAACAACCTATGTGCCTGGGGTTAGGAGAGATCCTTTCATATTACATGCAATGCAACCTATCAAAATTCATATTTCATGAGGTTGTTAACCTCCCTGTATTTTTTGTGCCTACAGTATAGGTAAGCCTAGAATAAGGCTTACCTATAGGTACTGTAAATATCTCCAAAACGTGCACCATTTAGGAGATATTTACTGTATACTGCACCCATGATGTCATTGGCGCATGCGCTCTAAAGGAACAGCCACAAGTGCCTTTCTTCAAAAGAGTGTGCCGTGACCGACATGCATGGGAGTGGCGTCACGCGGATCCGGCCAGTCACACAGCCGGAGTCTGTGGCCGCGGAAGGAAGATGGGCGAAGATGGATGCGGCCTGCAGCGGGGATAACGCAGGCTTTTTTTTGCAGGTAAGTGTCACATAATGTGCTAGTATGCAAAAAGGAAATAAAACTACAGAGTTTACCACCTCTTTAATACTGCTCATTACACAATGGACTTTGATTGGTTATTCTGGCTTGGTGCTATGTTACTTATACTTTTGTAATAAATAAACCCAAACAGGGTCGGATTTAGGATATGCTGTCTAACATAAGTTTATTTACACAATGTATAATTAGAAACCACATTAGGTCTAAAAAAAAAAAAGAGAAGGTAGAGTGATATGACTGTGGGTGATATAGGTAATGCGCCTACAGTCCCATGTGAATGAAATCTGGCCCTGATTCCAAAGAAGGGTTTTTCCTTTCCCTAACTTCCCGATCGATTACTCTTGCTACAATAGGTGTAAAAATGAAATGACATAGGGTTACATAAGACGATTTCCTTTATTTATGTAGCAGAAGGAAAAGCATGCCTAAATTGTTGTGGGATGAGGCTTAAACTCAGTGGAAAGGGGTTTTAATCCCAGGTGTCATTGGGATCAGTAAATAAGAAGTTAGCACACCTGCCAAGGGTTACTGTTCTGACAGTCCTGGAATATAAATGTGTTACACGTACGTTATTTTTTATTCCATCAACAGAGATACTGATGCTTGAAAAAGCTCAGTAAACTATTCCAATCAGGATCATTGTTCTCAATCCAACAACCTAATCATCAAACAAGAACAGAGATCTGTCTCAGCGTAGGAATGACTCATAGGCTCACAAACATGCCCCTACTGTATCACCGACAGCCTGTTACAGAAACACCAGAATAGATAAGAGAACCACCATAAATATAACTTCTTTTGTTATGGGTTTCATCTGCCCCCCTGCCCCCAGCCATTAGTTTTTCATATATTTAATAATAATTCCCTAGGCAATTTTAAACCATTGTTGAATTGTGAATTTCTGCAAATAGCAAACTGCGGCTAAGAATAAAAGGATTTCATTAAATCTCTAGAAGTCATATTGGTTGTCACTGGTGATTGAACCTAACTTGTTTCCACTTGCTTCCTGTTAACCCTGTTCTACGAAACCCTAGCAATAGTTACAGTAACTAGAGTGAGTGTTAGTTCTCAATTCTAGTTATGGAACTACTGTATGTGCCTCATGTTGCAAACTGTACCTACTACTAAGGAACACTCTAACATTTAACACACCCATGCATGAGCCCTTAGGGTTTAACCCCTTAAAAAAAACCTTACCCCTAACCTCCTCCTGGTCACCCTACCTATACTTTAACAATTAACACACATCTCGTAACCTGACCCTAACAATAACTTTGACCCTAACCTAAAACTTGTCCTTGACACTTAGGCCTCGTACACACGATAGGTTAAACAGAGGACAACGGTCTGATGGACCGTTTTCATCGGTCAAAACCAATCGTGTGTGGGCCCCATAGGTTATTTAACCATTGGTTAAAAAAAAGCCAACTTTCTTTAAATTTAACCGATGGATTCCTAACCGATAGGACAAAATTGATCGTTATTAGGCACGACCATCGATTAAAAATCCACACATGCTCAGAATCAAGTCGACGAATGCTTGGAAGCATTGAACTTAGTTTTTTTCAGCATGTCGTTGTGTTTTACGTCACCGCATTCTGACACGATCGTTTTTTTAACCAATGGTGTGTAGGCGCGACGGACCATCAGTCAGCTTCATCGGTTAACCGATGAAAATGGTCCATCGGTCCGTTCTCATCGGATGGACCGATCGCGTGTACGTGGCATAAGTTGTACACTTATGGTTTGTTGTAGACCCTGTCTTTGTGTCCCTTATATTATGGACTATATTCTCTATTTGTACTTCAATAAAAAAAAAAATTATGAAAAAATAAAAGCAAAGAAATCATATAAAGCTACTGTACTGTATTTGAGGATGAATCTTGTGTATAGACTTGGTGGATAAATGTGCATTTACAATTGACAATGACAAACACAGCACCTAAAATACGACTTGTTTTGTCTTGTTGATGGTTATTAAATATGTGAAAAAATAGATGCACTTTAGCAGATAATGTTACATTGTTAGCATAATACCATAAAGGTCTGCATTTACTTAAAAATGTTGTGTTCATGTTAGATATTGGGACATGGGTACATAGAAACTGATTCTACATACAGATTTCCAATATACTGTATTTTATCAAGGGAATGTGCAATGGTTAGAGGAGATTTACCCTCTCTTTTTATCTTTATAGTCATTTTCATCAGAACTAAAAATGAAGGAAAATCCAAAATTATGCTTTTTTCACCATACCAAGTATACAAGATAATTTTTTTCAATTAGGACACCTGTTAACATTAAAAGCATCTGAAGCCGCATACACATGACCGTTTTACATGATTTAATAAATTGGTCATTAAAACTGGTCGTGTGTAGGCTCCAGAGCATTTTTCTTGATGTGAAAAATGGGCATTAAAAATTTAGAACATGCTCTAATTTTTCTCGTCGTTTTTCACGTCCTGAAAAACGATCGTGTGTACGCGGCATAAGAGATATTCCCTTATTTTACAGAGATATTCTCTATGGGCCAGATTCACAAAAGAGATACGACGGAGTATCTTTCCCGCGTCACCTTTGAATTTTTTTAAAATTTTTTCTTTTTCCCGGCGTAAGTACTTTGATCACGTCGGGATTCTCAAAACGTCGGCACGTCGTAATTTCGCGCAAAGCACGTCGGAAAAATTGGGACAGGAGCATGCGCAGTACGTCCGGCGTGGGAGCGCGCCTAATTTAAATGGTACACGCCCCATTTGAATTGGACCGCCTTGCGCCGGACATGTTTACGATACACCGCCGCAAATTTCCAGGTAAGTGCTTTGTGGATCGGGCACTTAGACTGAAAACTTGCGGCGGTGTAACGTAAACGGTTTACGTTACGCTGCGCCGTGGGTATGTGAATCTGGCCCTAACTTCCTGCAGTGTCCACAGGATAGGAACCTAGGGGATATCTCCCCAATGTGACATAGAATGAAAAATTAAAAAAATCTTAACCTCTCTCTGCTCTATCCAAAATAAAACTTTCCTTTAGATATACTTTAAATTCAGTCTAAACTTTTTTTCCCCATAATTCAATGTACAACATGCTTAGCTTATTGCCTCTCTTGTATGTGACAGGTGCACTTTAATTATTTAATAACTCTTGCAGATGAAGAAAAACTATGGGATTTGTGTTGTGCTGCAAATTATAGCTGGCAATACAGATTACCACGTGTAAGTGGTAATATTTGCATCCCTGCCTGTATAGTTGATTGATAAACATGTAATAATGCACCAGATGTTGCTGTCAAATGCATCAGAAGTCAATTAAATATCGCAAAATAGAACGGTGAATCTGAAGGAGCGCCACCACAACCACCTTACTTACAGATGAAATGCTCGAAAAATAAAGCTCGCTTAATGAAGCATCTCTACACCATTTAAGTAGTGGGAGCACTTATGTTTCAATCACAACAGTTCCTCACTTACTGTTCAATTAAAATGGAGAATGTAAATGAGGTAAATAATTGAAATAACTATCCACAATAAATGACTATTGGTGGAGAAAAAGTGAATTTAAATGGATTTTCAGCTTAGATTAGAGAGTTCGTAAAAGAAAACAAGTGGGGGTGGGGGTTAAATTGAAGGCAAAGCAGAGTTTTGCAAGGCGTCAATCAGTTATGCTAGCACTTTCCTGTCTTTGTACATATTCACATGACATGGTTTACTGAGGGTGCAAATGGTTGTTGCCTGTGTAAACAAAAAACATTTTCTATCTGGTTTCTTAAAGCAGATCTATTTGTTAAATGTAACTGATTAAGCAAGATCAGCGTTGTAACTATAACAGGAATGGAGGGAACAATATTATAAGTTATTCACCTAGAACCCTTACATTCTTGTTCTGCTGCTAGATGCAAGCCAGAGAAATAGTCAAATGACCTCAGCTAGAAGGGTGGCTCCATTTTCAGGTAAAGCCGCTGACTGGCCGACCCTGACTGAACGTCACTTAAGCTAACATCACATGACCAAGATGCAGGTATTTGGCCACATGCCCCAGACCTGAAAGGGCAAGGATTTACTAAAAAAATAAAATATATATATTTTTATCCTCCTTACAGCGGAACTTAACCCATGGATTGAACAGTTTTAAAAAACAGTTGCATTCTAGGAAAGTGTTGGGAATGTATTGGTTGTGCTCTTGACCACATTGTCAAACCATCAAATGGATGGGGTCATAACCAGTGGCGGCCAGTGGAATTTTTTTGGGGGGACGGCAAACAGTATGCCCCTCCCCCTGACGGTCATGCAGTGGGACGGCCAGTCGCACTTACCCCATCGCGGCTTCCCATGCTCGGCGGCGGCCTCCCGTTCCCCTGCTCTCCACAGGTCTCCACGGTGGCGGCGGCTTCTGCTTCTTTCCTTCTTCTCGGTAGCCAATCGGGAGTCTTCACTTTTTGGCCAATCAGAAAACGTGTCTCACACCCACTTCTGATTGGCTGGATTGAGTTTCACTGTTACAAAAGCGAATATTCATTCGCTGTTGTAACACTTGAGTGGGCTCATGGCGCAATGCTCTGTTCCACGAGCCACCCTATTTTGAAGCCTATTAGAGTCTATGGCTCTAATCATGTGCTTTACAAAAACACCCCAGCCGCTGTAATTCAGGCCCCCGGGCGCCTAAATAGGGGGTGACTGCTGGGCAGCCATGGATAATATCATGATATGCATGAATCTATCCATTATTCATATAGAAGATGGCGAGGATAGAGGGGGCGGTGCTGCCACTGGTCATAACTGATCACATGTGCAGGATCATGGAAGTTGAAGGTCAAACAGAGGCCAAGATGGCAGTTTCCTTGGCTGAAAATGATAGGAGGGTTAAGTTTCACTTTAAATCTAACATTAGGCTCAAATCAAAAAGCTTTAACACAAGGATAAAGATCTTTATTTTGGATTATTAGGGCTGGACTTTGGAAATCTATTTAGATTCAACTGAAAATAACTGTCACTTTTGAGGACAATAGAGGTACCTTAGAGCATTGTGAAAGAGAGCCCTGATTGAAGGTTGGTTCACACCAGGATCACACAGGAACATGTGACGTGTCCCCCTGCATGACAATTTTACAGCCCATTCATCTATAATCACCTGCGGTGCAGGAAACAGATATAAAATGTGCCTTTCCTTAACCACTTTCAGGGCTGAACCAGCCCTGAGGAAAGCATGGAATGATTATATGTTTAAACTTTAGCCTGAAAAATACTGTAAAAAATGGGGTTACATACTGGCCCTTTCCTGTCTAAAGGGTGAGGTTTGAAGGACCCTACGTAAAGCAGGTCTGTGGGTGGGGTCTTATCGGATTCTAGAAGACCCCTTTTACAAGGGGCCCTCAGATCCTGCCCCCTCGTGTGAAAGAGTATGGGGTACATAGTCATTCACCAAAGAAAAAAAAGTGTAATGTAAAAAATGGCAGTAGGTAGTTTTTGACAATTCTTTTATTAGAAACCACCGCCGACCGAAAAAAAAGGTCCTCTCTTACGAAGGTTCCCGATGTCTGATGGCTCTGCAGTCTGACAGTTCTTAAATAAGAAAGTAATGGGAGCACCTGGGGATTTAACCCGGTGACCCCACCCTCTTGTTATGTTGTTGGCCAGGAGCATGCTGGGCCAATGATGTCACAAGTTGGGGGTCATGGTGGGAGTGGACTTTTTTTTAACAATAGAATTTACTTCAAGTGACTTAGATTTAGTTTTTTTTATAATACAGGAATTGTCAAAAACTGCCTACAGTCATTTTTACATACTCATTTATATGGGGGTGGGATCTCAGACCCCCCTTGTTAAGGGGGTGCTGGATCTGGGGGCCCTTCCTTTCCTGACCTGCCAAGCTTCATGTTCTGATAAGTGTTTGGTATGGATATGAGGGGGGGGAGGGGCACACTATTGTTTTTTTTTTAGTTTGGCTTGTGTTTTCTCTTAAAATCTATATCAGACCTGAAGGACCTGGTATGGATTTTTTTCAGTTTTTTTCTTTGTCTGCAATTCTTTAGTACATTATTTTTTGTTTATGGCAATGCTTATCAGCAGCCATGACCCTTATCCTGGTGTGTTACCATTATGCCCATTCAAGGCCAAGAAAATCCCCTTCATTCCCAACAACATAATGTATATTCGCACTTCCTTCACTTTATTCAGTACCAGGAGATAACGGTAATGCCAAGGCACAGCACAGGTTCCCTTAAAGTGTATTCATCTTGCTAAATGTCATTCACATTTAATTATAGGTCAGTCTTAAAGAATATTATGCATTTTTGGAGCATGTAAAACCCAAGTCCAGCTTCCAAAAATTAAATACCTATATAATGTCAATGGCTGCAGGCATCTTGGGACACGCACATAATATTCTCTACATTACGTGGGCTTGAGTGAACAGCTCCTTAAAGCTTATATGGATATTTTCATTCTCCTTAGTCACAGTCAACAAACAAAATAGAAAAATGCATTATGAAAAGTAGAGAAATACTACATTTCCGTCTCATAGCAACAAACATTAATTATTTGCTATTGGTGTTTTAGGAGCTTGCATGTTTATTTGCACTGCGGACACCCCTTCCATCACTTTCAAGGAAATAATAAAAAATCCACCTCTGCCTTTTTTCTTCCTATCACCAGTTTGCTGGTAGCATCTCCCATGGTCTGTAAAACATCCAAGATCTGTAATATCCCCATTTCTAAGATACTTTCTTTAGGCATGATTTGCTTTCATCAGGCCACCATTGCAACCACTGGCCTTGGAAGCCACTTTTTAAAGAATATCTAAAGCCATTTTTTTTTTTTTCATTTTTAGAGTAAGGAAGGGTCAAAACTGCCGTTAGTTTTTTGTTTTTTTTTTCATCTGTGTCTCATTAGGGACATTTTCCTTCACATCCTGTTTTGTAGACTAAACAGGAAGTGAAAGAATATCTTTCCAATGTGAGATAAATCCCCTCTTAGTTCATTGCCATTGGGGCAATGTCTCCCAGTTGGAAGATGTCCTCTCTATTCCAGTTCTGGTGGCAATGCAACATCTTGTATTTACCTTCACTTTTATTCCATGGGTAAATAGGTGGCCAGGACAGTTAAAATAAACACATCTCCTTAACAGGGATGCAGAGAACAATACAAACCTGACAGGGGCTTTAACCCTCAGTTTGTTGGTAGCATCTCCCATGGTCTGTGATACACCCAAGGTCTGGTATGTCCCCATTTCTAAAATACTTTCTTTAGGAGGTGTGTTTTGCCTCCATCAGGCCACCATCGCAAACCACTGTCCTTTGAAGCCACTTTTAAAGGAATTTATAAAGCCAAATTTTCTTTTTCTTTTTTTAATATATAGTGTAGAGGAGGGTCAAAACTGCAATTTTTTTTCCATCTGTGTCTCATTGGGGGAAATTTCTCTTCACATCCTGTTCTGTAGACTAAACAGGAAGTGAAAGAATATCTTTCCAATGTGAGGGAAATCCCCTCTTAGTTCATTGCCATGGGCGCAATTTCTCCCAGTTGGAAGCTTTCCTCTCTATTCCAGTTCTGGTGGCAATGCAACATCTTGAATTTACCTTCACTTTTATTCCCTGGGGAAATTGGTGGTCAGGACAGTTAAAGAAGGAAAAGTCTGTCTAAATATACCAGAAATATGGGCCCGGATTCTCAGTGGAGATACGACGGCGTATCTCCAGATACACCGTCGTATCTCTGCGTTGCGCCGTCGTATCTATGCGCCTGATTCTTAGAATCAGTTACGCATAGATATCTGTTAGATCCGACAGACGTCAGTCTCTTACGCCGTCGGATCGTAACTGCATTTTTACGCTGGCCGCTAGGTGGCGCTTCCGTCGAATTCCGCGTTGAGTATGCAAATTAGCTAGATACGCGAATTCCCGAACGTACGCCCGGCCGATGCAGTAAAGTTACGCCGTTTACGTTAGGCTTTTCCCGGCGTATAGTTGCCCCTGCTATATGGTGGCATACGTGCGGCGTAACAATGTTAAGTATGGCCGTCGTTCCCGCGTCGAAATTTGAAAAAGTTATGTCGTTTGCGTAAGTCGTCCGTGAATGGGGCTGGACGTCATTTACGTTCACGTCGAAACCAATGACGTCCTTGCGGCGTACTCTGGAGCAATGCACACTGGGAAATTCCACGGACGGCGCATGTGCCGTTCGGGAAAAACGTCAATCACGTCGGGTCACAGTGCATTTACATAAAACACGCCCCCCTGATCCAAATTTTAATTAGGTGGGCTTACGCCGGCCGATTTGCGTTACGCCGCCGCAACTTACGGAGCAAGTGCTTTGAGAATACAGCACTTGCCCGTCTAAGTTGCGGCGGCGTAACGTAAATCGGATTAGTTACGCCGCCGCAGAGATACGCCGCTGGAAGTGAATCTGGGCCATTGTGTTTGGTAAACTTTAACTATATTGCATGCAAGTGTGACATTTCCAACCTTATACAGAACTACGTGGCAGCCTGAAAGCAATTTGCACAGAAAATAAATGGAGAATATAATTAAACCTCTAAGCACTGTATTACTGGAAGCAGAGATATAAACACATAAGAGCCAAGCATAAAACTACTGGGTGCTGAAGCCAAGCATTTAAATAATTACAACTAATAGTGGAGTATTATAATCAGTGGGCGTACAATAAACATTACCTTTCCACAGGGAAAAAACCTTTACTACATTCTGGAATGGGGGGAGTTATATTAGAGGGCTTTCCTGTGACTACGAAACTTTTGAGAGGGACCCCAATGGAACAGATCCTCCACAGGTAAGTTTGGGTTGCCCCCCCCCCCTTCATGAACGGGCCACTTATTTGTGATATGGCACTGCGTTACTCTAAATTGTACCCAAATAAAATATGTCCTTTTTTTCCCCCACCAATGGAGCTTTCTTTTGGTGGTATTTGATCACCACTGAGGTTTTTTTTTTTTTTTTTTTGCACTATAAACAAAAAAAAGCACCAATTTTGAAAATAATTTAAATAAAAAAAAAAGTTTACTTTCTGCCATAAAACATATCTAATAAAAAAATTTAATTTCTTCATAAAATTAAGTCAATAAGTATTCTGCTACGTGTTTTTGGTAAAAAAAAAAAAAATTCCCAATAAGCGTATATTGATTGGTTTACGTGAACTTATAGCATCTACAAACTATATTTTTTTATACTAGTAATGGTGAAGATTAGAGACTTATAGCGGGACTGCAACATTGCAGTGGACAATCAGACACTAACTGACACTTTTGACACAGTCAGGGAACCAGTGACATTAATACAGTGATCAGTGCTAAAAATACGCACTTTCACTGTACTAATTACTCTTGCTAGAAAGGGGATAAACATCTAGGGTGATCAAAGGGTTACCTGTGTGCCTAGCCAGTGTTTTTGTGTAAAAAGTGTTCGGCTTTTACTAGGGAAATAGATTGATTCTAGTCCCTGCTTTGCAGAGACACATAATACATCCCTTCCCCCCTGTCAAAACTGAGATATGCCTTGTTTACATAGCCATATCTCAGTTCTCTGTGTGTAATTTATTCAGTGTTTTTACATAAAAAGATTTAATAAAATATTTACAAAAATGTGAGGGGTGTACTCACTTTTGTGAGATACTGTATGTATATATATATATATATATATATATATATATATATATATATATATATATATATATATATATTGGAACCTTGGATAAGAGCATATTCCGTTCCAGGAGAATGCTTGTAAACAAGGCATCTCCCTGTTCTGCCTTGTGACAGGACAGTGATCTACTGCTCCCTGTAATCGGGAGCAGTGATTAGTGTAGTTTCACATGTAGTCCAGCCCCACACAGTTAGAATCACTCCCTAGGACACACTAAACCTCTTCCTCGCCCCCTAGTGGTTAATTTCTTCCCTGCCAGTTTCATTTTCTCAGTAATCAGTGCATTTGTATATCACTGATGGCTGTATAAATGACAATAGTCCCAAAATAGCGTCAAAAGTGTCCGATGTGTCCACCATAATGTCGCAGTCATGATAAAAATCGCTGATCGTCGACATTACTAGTAATAAAAAATATATTAATAAAAATCCCATAAAACTATCCCCTATTTTGCAGACGCTATAACTATTGCGCAAACCAATCAATACATGCTTATTGCGCTTTTTTTTACCAAAAATATGTAGAAGAATACGTATCGGCCTTAACTTTGGGGATATTTATTATAACCAAAAGTAAAAAATATTGTTTTTTTTCAAAATTGTCTCTCTATTTTTGTTTATAGTGCAAAAAATAAAAACCGCAAAGGTGATCAAATACCACCAAAAGAAAGCTTTATTTGTGGGAAAAAAGGGTGTCAATTTTGTTTGGAAAGCACGACCGCGCAATTGTGAGTTAAAGCGGCGCAGTGGCGAATCCCAAAAAGTGGCCCGGTCATTTAGCAGCCGGGGCTGAAATGGTTAAGCTTTGACACAAAATGCCTGGAAGCCAATTGGTTTCTATGCAGAGCTGCACCAGATTTTTCACTCTCCAGTTTTAGTACATTGACCCCATAAGTCTTGAACCATTAGAAACTCTCAACGCGTTGCATCTCAAGATCTAAAACCTTCATCTGGAATTTAGGTCTGCTTTAAAAAAAAACAGGTCACCATCAAAATTATAATTTTCACCTGATCCGGCAAGGACAAATGCATAGACCAATGTACAGTCAATATCTATTCCAAGAAACAAAACTATGAATACATCATTGTAGGCTACCTCAACACAAAGACCCCTTTCACACTGGGGCGGTTTGCAGGCGGTATTGCGCTAAAAATAGCGCCTGCAAACCGACCTGAAACAGCGGCTGCTTTTTCTCCAGTGTGAAAGCCCGAGGGAGCGGTGGAGCGGTGCGCTAGCAGGACCACTTTAAAAGTCCTGCTAGCTGCATCTTTGGAGCGGTGAAGGAGCGGTGTGTTTACTGCTCCTCCACTGCTCATTCCCATTGAAAGCATTGGGAAACCTTGGCTATACCGCAGAGGCGCAGAGGCGCATTGCCGGCAGTATTAACCCTTTTTCAGATGCCAGCGGGGGGTGAAACTGCACCGCTATCGGCAAAATACCTTCGCAATACCTTCGGTAAATCGTTGCTAGAAATAGCGGCGCTTTACCGTCACCGCACCTCCCACCCCAGTGTGAAAGGGGACTTAGTGCCGGTTCACACTACAGTGACCTGAAAGTCGGCATGACTTTGCAAGTCAACTTTGAGGCAACTTTAGGGAATTCCTGGGTAATTTCTGGGTAATCTTCCTGTGATATCGGATCCACATCACATCAATTAAGATAAGGATCCAAATTGGAGGCAACTTCCATTGAAATATATGGGTACAAGTCGGCTAGAAGCCACCTTGAAGTAGTAGAGGAACATTTTCTGAAGTCGGAGCGACTTCAGTAGTGTACATTAAGACAGCTCCCATTCACTCCAATGGAATTTCTTATGTCCAGCGACTTTGGGGCGACAAGTCGGATCCCAAGCCGCTGTAGTGTGAATCGGCACTTATACATCAGGGGAGGGCTGTATCCTAGGGCAGCACATTGCAGGGGGGCAGCACGGAAAGAGTCCCCGCCGGCATGCGCTATTGGTGTAGCACTGTTAGTATAGCATCAGTCTTATGGGGAGGACTGGGCAGAGAGGCAAGCATCCTGCAGGGGGGGCGGAGCTTCTAATTTTGACTGTCCTATCATCCTGGACCACAAACCTTCCTCACTGTGCTACATATTTTCTGCTGTACTATTGGCATGGTTATATCTTTTTAGTCCTCTCCATAAAATTATCAGAATTATGGGCTAGATTCACAAAAGAGATACGACGGCGTATCTCCTGATACGCCGTTGTATCTCTGTTTCTATCTATGCGACTGATTCATAGAATCAGTTACGCATAGATATCCCTAAGATCCGACAGGTGTAATTGTTTTACACTGTCGGATCTTAAGATGCAGTACCCCGGCCGCCGCTGGGGGGAGTTCACGTCGTAAACCAGCGTCGGGTATGCAAATTAGGAGTTACGGCGGATCTACGACGGATTTTCGCTAGTTTCCTGTCGCAAAGTTTTTTTTGGTGCCCTAACTTTAGTCAGCAAGCGTATTGCTGTCTAAAGTATGGCCGTCGTTCCCGCGTCGAAATTCAAAATTTAACGTCGTTTGCGTAAGCCGTCCGGGAATACGGAAGTACGCTATGCGCGTCGCCGTTCGAAAAAATTACGTCACTTCGCGCAAAGCACGGCGGGAGTTAGGAAATGGAGCATGCGCAGTAGGTCGGGCGCGCGCCTAATTTAAATGTTAGCCGCCTATTGGATTTGGCCTGCTTTGCGCCGGACGCATTTACGATACACCGCCGCAAGTTTCCAGGTACGTGCTTTGTGGATCGAGCACTAAACCTGAAAACTTACGGCGGTGTAACTTAAATGGCTTAAGTTTCCAAAGGCGCAATTGTACGTGAATCTGGCCCTTTGTGCCTAAAGTAGAACTATAGGAACACTTTTTTTTTTTTCATTTTGGATAGAGTAAGGGTAAGGGAAGGGCAGATCTTTAACAGCAAGGGGTGTGGTCTTGACAGGAAGGGGTGGGTCATATTTAAATTAGGGGTGCATGAGTTTAGTCAGGCCTAGGGCAGCACAAAACCTAAATACATCCCTGCATCAGGGTAAAAATATTAAAAGCATGTGCTTGGATACATACCCACGAGGGACATCTCAGGGACAGTGGCATGGTACGGTCCATTAAGGAATTCCGGTGCGTTGTCGTTGATGTCCTGAACTTTAATGATGAACTCTGAAGGAGGTTCTAAAGGTTTGTTCGTAACGCTATCCACGGCCTGTGCTGTAAGGGTGTACTCAGCCTTCTCCTCCCGATCAAGTCTCTTCATTGCGTGAATATCTCCCGTCTTGTCATTGATCACGAAGATGGTTCCGGCTCCCTCTCCGGAAAGGATGTACTTGATTCTGCTAATCCCGGGATCCAAGTCTGTGTGAAGCTAAAATGACAATTAGCATTCTGTTAGTGCTGCGGCTATCAATAAGATCCATTTGCAACTGTGTTACTTTGCCCTGGAGGATGCAAATCATGAGTATTGTTTAAGTAATTGACACATAACCAAATGAAGCGGCAGTTTATAATAATACTCCCAGTAGCGATGTAGTAACTAATCATAAGAACTGTGACAAGTTTTAAACCTGCTCATAAATAACATCATATCTTAAGCTTTGACATAAATATGTTGATTTCCCCTTTATTTTTACATGTATAAAAAAAAGAGAATTGAAAGGCAGAACTTATTGAAATGTCATTGTAACGTCAAATTATAATGGAGATGAAGTACAAAACGTGACTTTAGTAAGTAATTAAGGCTCGACTCCAGGCAAGCAGCTAAATACATACAGTAGAGGAAATATGCATACCGTATTCCCCGAAAATAAGCCCGGGTCTTATTAATTGTGGCAACAAAAGACACAGTAGGGCTTATTTTCAGGGTAGGTCTTAAATGTAATGTGCCGTCTTCTCTCCCCCTTTCTCTCCCTGCCTGTCAGGAATCCCCAGTATGAACTGAGTTAAAATCCTTGTAAAATCCTATAATCCACTCTATTACAGTATTATATAATTACAATGTGTGTGTTTTTGTAATATAATTGTGCCAAATACCTTTGTTATAGCGCCGCTCTGCGCTTCTTTGACCCTTCCCTTCCCCGCAATTATATTACAATAAACACATACATTGTACATTATATAATACTGTAATAGAGTGGATTATAGGATTTTACAAGCATTTTAAACTAGGGCTTATTTTCGGGGTAGGGCTTATATTGCAGCCCTCCTAGAAAATAAAGCTAGGTATTATTTTCGGGATAGGTCTTATTTCCGGGGAAACACTATAGGAACGGATTCACCTGCCACAAGTTCTGTAAAGCCTTATCATCCAGAAACCCATGCCAAGCAGCGTAGCCAGGTGGTCCCCCTCCAATACAACAGCAGTTTGGTCAAGAAAATTCCTCTAACCTACTGGTTGGACAACAAAGTAGTAACAGCACACATATGAGTCAGCATTCTGAGCACTCCTCCTGTCAGCATGTCCTATGTCAGCATTGGTACACATCAGTATGCACTGATTAGCTTTTAGGGTTTCCCTTAGTCCTTTCCTCTTCTAGTATTACTGCTTAAAGTGTTACTAAGCCCATGAGCCTGAATTCCCTATATCTGGTCTCTCACAGTACACAGGAAACGAAAATGTAATTATTTTAGTAAATATAAACGGCTAAATACCTTTTCTCATCAGCAGAATATGGCAGTCTTGTGACTTCAATCAGTGTCTGGTTAAAGCTTGTAGGAGGAGTTTTCATTCTCCCCTGATTGTCCTATGAGGCTGCAGGACCCCTGACCTTTTTTTAAAAAATACTTACATTTTTTTTATATATATATATATATATATATATATATATATATATATATATATATATATTTTTTTTTTTTTAATATATACACATTTTTTTATTTAAAATACTTAGCCACTTCCCGCCCGGTCAATAGCAGATTGACGTCCGGGAAGTGGTTGCGTTATCCTGACTGGATGTCATATGCCTCCACCGACCGGATGCTCTTTACCAAGTGATCAGCCGTATCCAATAACGGCTGATCACGATGTAAACAGGAAGAGCGGTTGATCGGCTTTTCCTCACTTGCGTCTGACAGAAGCCAGTAGAGGAGAGTCAATTGGCGGCTCTCCTGACAGGGGGGGTTCTAGCTGATTGTTTATCAGCGCAGCCCCCCTGCGGATGCCCACACTGGACCACCAGGGAAGCTGCTAGGACCACCAGGGAAGGGGGCAACATGTGGATAGCCGGGTATGTACCCCATGGCCATCCACATGTTAAAAAATAAGCACAATAGATGCCAATCAGTTCCCACAAATGGGCACTGACTGGCAACATTATGGACAAAAAAAATGTGATGCCCAGCAATGCCACACATCAGTATGATCAGTGCCACCCATCAGTGTTTATAATTGTCCATCAGTGCCACCTCTCAGTGCCCATCCATGCCCATCTGTGCCACCCATAAGTACCCATCAGTGCCACCCATAAGTACCCATAAGTGCCGCCTATGAGTGCCCATCAGTGCCGCCTATGAGTGCCCATTAGTGCCGCCTACGAGTGCCGCATACCAGTGCTACCTATCAGTGACCATCATCAGTACCCATCAGTGCCACCTCATCAGTGCAACCTCATTGGTGCCCATTAGTGCCACCTTATCAGTGTCCATCAATGCCGCCATATCAGTGCCCGTCATTGAAGAAGAACTTACTTATTTACAAAAAAAAAATACAGAAACAAAGAAAAACTTTCATTTTTTTCAAAATTTTCGGTCTTTTTTTATTTGTTGCACAAACAAATAAATCGCAGAGGTAATCAAATATAACCAAAAGAAAGCTCTATTTGTGGGAACAAAATTATCAAAAAAATTGTTTGGGTACAGCGTCGCATGACCGCGCAATTGTCATTCAAATTGCGTCAGCGCTGAAAGCTGAAAATTACCTTGGGCAGGAAGGTGCGCAAGTGCCTGGTATTGAAGTGGTTAAATGTTTCCTTCCCACTCAGATTTCTGTGCAGCCCACAACCTGGCAGTTACAAGGTCTCCATATCTTGGCTAAATGGGAAAATTGTCCTTGTAGTTGTTGTAGGTTAAGATCGGGCTTACGTAGGTCACGGCAAATTCCCTTTATGGATTGTGACTCTGGCCTATATACGAGGTCATTCATAGCCACGGGCTCCTTCATCTGTCTCCAGCAGTGGCAGCAACAACCAGGTGTGATGTTAGGAAAGGGTCTAAAATTATATTTCTTCCGCTGTAGCTACATGACGCCTTCCATGTGTTCACTTTGCTTTTTCCCATACAGTTATTGAGTAAAGCAGGGCAGAGAGCAAAAAAGATGTACAAATATCATTAACCCATTGTGGCCAACAGAAAGGACATTCCTGAAGCCAAAACAATGATCAGTGAATATGGATTTGCAATTTGCATTCTTCCTTGGACCTCTTTCACATTGGGTCGTTAGTGCCAAAGTGCCGCTCCAAACAAATATGGTAAAAAGTCTTGTTTTGTGGCGCTTTCAAATCACTTTTAATCACTTCAGCCCTGGAGGGATTTGCCCCCTTAATGACCAGGCCATTTTTTGCGATACGGCATTGCGTCGTTTTAACCACTTCAGCCCCCAAAAGATTTTCCCCTTTAACCACTTCATTACTGGGCACTTAAACCCAGTGCCGGCCCAAGACATTGTGCTGCCTGGTACCAAGAATGAAATGCTGCCCCCCCCCCAAAAAAAAAAATTACGTTCACCAAAATGCCCCCACATCCATTATTTTATATCATGATAACTAAAGCGGACCTATCATGGCTCTATACATGTATATAGGAGTATAAAGAGGACCTGTTATGGCTCTATTCCTGCAATTAACCCCACAATGGAGTGGAAAGCGGAATGGGAGGAGCGGTCGAGCGGCAATTAGCCCCACAGTGGAGTGGAGAGTGGAGCTGGCGGAATGGGATGGCGTGCAGGCAGGAAATTTTCTGCCCCCCTGAAAGTGCTGCCTGGTACAATGGTACCATTGGGTCCCATGGTAGGGCCGGCCCTGCTTAAACCCCCTTCATGCCCAGACCAATTTTCAGCTTTCAGCGCTGACGCATTTTGAATGACAATTGCGCGGTCATACAACACTGTACCCAAATTATATTTTTATCATTTTTTTCCACAAATAGAGCTTTCTTTTTTTTTTTTTTGTTGCACTATAAACAAAAAAAGACAGAATATTTTGAAAAAAAAAAACACAATATTTTTTACTTTTTGTTATAATAATATCCCATTTTTTTATTTATTTTTTATATTTTTTTCCTCGGTTTAGGCCGATACGTATTCTTCTACATATCTCTTCAGAAACAATACATTTTTTTAGTTGCCCAAAGTTATTTTCTTGACCTTTCCAGAGCCAAAACTCTTGTGCCAAAAAGTTATTTTCTCAAGCTAAAAAATAAATAAAAAAAAGTTTTACCAAGTCATTTATCTTCTTGTACAAATGTTTGGACAAAGAATTCATCTTCTATTTTCTTGTAAAGGACATGGTGATATGAGAATCCTTACTATTTTAAAAAGCCAATGTCATTCCTATTCTCAGAAAAGACAATAAACGCCAGGCTCTGGGTCTGGACTTCGTGAACACTGTCTGAGTATATTTTTATAAACTTGTAACTTTGACTTGTGTTAGCTGAGCACCTGACTGTCCTTATGTAGGAGGAAGAAGGACAAGATTATTAAATGTTGACTTTTCTGGGCCGATTGCCTCACTTAATTAGCCAGGACAGGCGTAGGTGATGTCTGTGTCCATTTTCGTAGGGGAAGAAATTGATATATTTGGGACTGCATTAGGCAAAAAATGACTTATTGCCAGCCACTAGTGAATTACATCTGGGAATAAAATATCTCCCTCGCATATGGCTTCCTCACTGGTCTAAGTTGATAAATGGGCTCTCAGTTTCTAATTGGTTCCATTTTATATTAAAGGGCCACTAAACAGAAATTACCGGCTGGTTTCTGTTTTTTTTTTATAACTAGCCTTCAATATGCAAAAATGTTCTTACAGAAACTGCGTATATTAAAAATGAAGATGGTAATGCAAGGAATATTTCCGGACACCCGGATGATTTCCTAACTACTGTGTTTCCCTGAAAATAAGCCCGGGTCTTATATTAATTTTGGCAACAAAAGACACAGTAGGGCTTATTTTCGGGGTAGATCTTACCATGTAATGTGCCGTGTTCTCTCCCCCTCTCTCTCCCTGTAAAATAGAAAATTCCGCGCCAAATATAAATAAGTACTAGATTAAACTAAATAAGCTGCTCCTCAAAGAACAATACTGAATTGTGATAATGAAAATGGAAGGTCTCCCTGCCTGATAGGAATCCCCAGTGTGAACTGAGTTAAATGCTTGTAAAATCCTATAATCCACTCTATTACAGTATTATATAATGTACAATGTGTTTGTTTCTGTAATTTAATTGTGCCAAATACCTTCGTTATAGCGCCTCTCTGCGCTTCTGTGACCCGCTGGAGCTCTCTTCCCCGCAATTATATTACAGAAACACACACATTGTACATATACTACTGTAATATAGTGTATTATAGTTTTTTAAACTAGGGCTTATTTTCAGGGTAGGGTTTATATTGCAGCCCTTCTGGGAAATAACGCTAGGTCTTATTTTCGGGGAAACACAGTAGCAATTCAATAGAGCTTTAAGCTTTAACCTGTCATCATTAAGATAAACACTATATTGTCAAAAATATTGGGACATCTGTATTTACACGCACATGAACTTTAATGGCATCCCAGTCTTAGTCTGTAGGGTTCAATATTGAGTTGGCCCACCCTTTGCAGCTATAACAGCTTCAACTCTTTTGGGAAGGCTGTCCACAATGTTTAGGAGTGTGTCTATGGGAATGTTTGGCCATTCTTCCAGAAGCGCATTTGTGAGGTCAGGCACTGATGTGGACAAGAAGACCTGTCTCGCAGTCTCCGCTCTATTTCATCTCAAAGGTGTTCTAGCGGGTTGAGGTCAGGACTCTGTGCAGGCCAGTCAAGTTCCTCCACCCCAAATGCGCTCATCTATGTCCTTGTGGCCCTCGATTAACACCGCCTACTGCCCTACTGACACCAACCACTGCCTCTACTGACACCACCCACTGCCCTACTGACACTGTCTACTGCCCTACTGAAACCAACCACTGCCTCTACTGAAACTGTCTACTGCCCTACTGACACCATCCACTGCCCTACTGACACTGTCTACTGCCCTACTGACACAATCCACTGTCCTACCGACACTGTCTACTGCCCTACTCACACCGCCTACTGCCCTACTGACACCATCCACTGCCTCTACTGACACCATCCACTGCCTCTACTGACACCACCTACTGCCCTACTGACACTGTCCACTGCCCTACTGACACTGTCCACTGCCCTACTGACACTGACTACTGCCCTACTGAAACCAACCACTGCCTCTACTGAAACTGTCTACTGCCCTACTGACACCATCCACTGCCCTACTGACACTGTCTACTGCCCTACTGACACCATCCACTTCCCTACTGACACTGTCCTATGCTCTACTGACACCATCCACTGCCCTACTGACACCATCCACTGCCCTACTGACACTGTCCACTGCCCTCTTGACACCCTCCGCTGCCCTACTGACACCATCCACTGCCCTATTGACACCCTCCACTGCCCTACTGACACTGTCCTCTGCTGAACTGACAACACCCACTGTCCTATTGACACCTTATACTGTCCTACTGACACTGTCCACTGCCCTACTGACACCTTCCTCTGCTCTACTGACACCATCCACTTCCCTACTGACACCATCCACTACCCTACTGACACTGCCCTCTGCCCTACTGACACCCTCCACTGCCCTACTGACACCATCCACTGTCCAGTGCTCATGCTTTTTGGTTTATGCTGTGTGTAAAACACTTGCATCCCTCAAGCACAGCACCAGAATGCATGCATTCCTCAAGCGCGTCACCAAGCAGCATGTGGTGATTCAGTCTCAGCCGGAAGCGTGCACATCAGATTGGGTCAGCTACCATATAAGAGACAGTCACACCAGATTTTCAAAAGCTCATTAATTATGCTAGCAAGAGATACAAAAAATTATTCAGAAGATGATGCAATTCTGCTACATTATTTTATTTTTTTAATATAGCTTTTATTAAAACGTTAAATAATCTCATATTGTGGAATGGGAGTACCGGTATGAAAATCTCACCACCAGAGCACCTGCGGGACCTGATCCCATGTCATTTTAAATCTTCTTATTACCAAATAACAACATATTACTGAATACACATATGAGTCATTTTATTTACAGTGTTTGACACTGTGATATGTGTATACAAACTGTGGTAATAGATCTGCAGTTCTGAAATATATCTACAGTATGTTTAGAGGAAATGACTGGAATAGTTGAAAGAGTGGGTGGGTAACATTATATAGGTCAGCAAAAAAGATGAAGGCAAAGTAGCAGCCATTTATTTCAGCATTTAAACTGTATATATAGATGAATATATAAAAAAATATCAAATTTAGACTTCACAAGAAAACCACAGATGCAGAAATCACCCTCATTGTTTAAGCCTCTTAGTTGTTTTTATGCATTATATATAAAAAATAAAATAAAACACATCTGGATGTATTTAATGTCGTTACCAATGCCCACCCATCAGCTGCTCAAGTCTTTCTTTAGATAGGAGATCATTTCTGAATGACCTGTGAAGTCTTTGATTCTGAAGTATATTTTTTTATATGACTTACCGTATATACTCGAGTATAAGCCGACCCGAATATAAGCCGAGGCACCTAATTTTACCACAAAAAATGGGAAAACGTATTGACTCGAGTATAAGCCTAGGGTGTCCATATGCATGCCTCACTGTGCCTCACTTTGCCTCACTGTGTGCATGTGCATGCCTCACTGTGTCAATGCCTCACTGTGCCCATGCCTCACTGTGCCTATGCCTCACTGTGCCCATGCCTCCCTGTGTCCATGCCTCACTGTGTCCATTCCTCCCTGTGTCCATGCCTCACTGTGCCTATGCCTCACTGTGCCCATGCCTCCCTGTGTCCATGCCTCACTGTGCCTACAGTATGCCTCGCTAGGCCCATGCCTCACTGTGTCCATGACTAGACTGTCGTTTAACATGGGAGTCTATAGAAGGGGTGCCCAGGTTTGAAAAATCGGTGCTCCTCAGCCATAGGTCCCCCAGACAACAAATGTTGCACACTTCTAGAGGAGAAATAGGGTTATATGTGTACCAAGTTCCGGTTCCAGGGGGGTCCTACAACCGGCCAGTACCGGGTCCCCAAATTTACCGGAGAAATTACTGTTTAACATGGGAGTCCATGGAAGGGGTGCCCGGCTTTGAAAAATCGGCCGTAGGTCCCACGGACAACACACTTGTAGAGGAAGAGTGGGGCTACATGTGTGCCAAGTACCGGGTCCCCAAAGTCTGTGAGATCAGGCACAAAAAGGTATAAGCCGAGGGGGGCATTTTCAGCACACAAAAAATGTGCTGAAAAACTCGGCTTTACGGTATGTCTTCCACCGTACTGAGCAGAATGATTTATTCAAAGTTAAAGATTCACATGAATGCAGCTATATATTTATTTATAAACCATGACTGCTGGATTTGTGAAATTGTCCTCCCATTGAAACCCAATAAGTACACAGACTGCTATTCATGTAAAAAATCAAAGAAGTGCTGCACTCCCGCCCAGCCAACCTAGTGTAGACTTGAAAACGGCCTCAGCCCATGAGTCTCCAGAGCATATGTTCATTTGAGTTCAAACTATCCGGTAAGCCTTAATTTTCATCGGTGGTGTTTTATCTCACTTTCAACATTTGTTTGTGTTCGCCATCCGGATGTCGTCATGATGTCTTGAAGTTTTCCAATGTTTTTCATAGCTTTTTGGTATAGAGACACAGTGGACTCTCAACTGTTTTCTGTATGGACCAACACTCATATGTTTTGTTTTTGTTTTTCACTATAATATGATACTGTTTTCACATTCATATTGAATATCACCATTCAGGAATTCATAGCCCAACATTCATTCATGCAGTCTGGTCGTCATTGCAATTTTTGACTTGGACATTTAGCACTACACTACACTATAGACATTTAGCGCTACACTATATAATTCAGTCTGTTTATAGCTAGTTGCATAGAGGCAGCCATGGGCGCCCACTGAAATTTTTTCAGGGGGGGGAGCGCTTTCGCAGCGGCGATACACATTTAACCCTTTCTTCAAACGCTAGCAGGGGTTAAAAGCGCCCAGCTAGCGGCTGAATTGCGCAGCTAAAACTTTGGCAAAGCGGCACATTTTAGCAGCGCTTTACCGATAACGTGGCCAGTTGGCAGTGTGAAATAGCTCTTGAGATAATTCAGCTTCACTCCATGCCCATATAAATATAGCCTAGAAAATGTACAGACCTCCCTTTAGCACAGACCCCCCCTTCAGCACAGACCACTTCATTCAGTACAGACCCCCCATTCTGCACAGACCTCTCCATTCAGCACAGATGGACCCCCCTTCAGCACAGCCCCCCATTCCACACAGACCCCTCCATTCAGCACAGACCCCCCCTTCAGCACAGACGGACCTCCCTTCCCCCCATACCATTCAGTACCTCAGATCAGCCATCAGCACGGCCGGGTTACAGCAGGTTCCCTCAGCTCGCTGTGTCTGTGTGACATCCTGCCCGGGACCGCTCAGACAGCCCGTGGCCGCGAGACTCATCAACACCTTCTCGATTTTACAGGGGGGGTCAATTGCTCCCCCCTTGCCCTATGGAGCGGACGCCCATGGAGGCAGCACAGGGTTACGTTTTACTATATATATATATATATATATATATATAT
This sequence comes from Rana temporaria, assembly GCF_905171775.1. NCBI lineage: Eukaryota > Metazoa > Chordata > Amphibia > Anura > Ranidae > Rana > Rana temporaria. Next base: position 138,099,636 of record NC_053499.1, read on the forward strand.
ATATACTGTTTATTTTTTTAGCTGGTCACACCAGACTTTTGGAGAGACAGGCACACTGATTGCTCAGGTGTGGGCTGGATTCATAATAGACCCGGGGATAGAGTTTAGGGCTCCAGCCAATGGACAGGAAGTCTGTGCATTGGAGTCAGGAGGACTCCCATTCTCTCTAGGAGTCAGAGAAGCTGCATGCAGCAGCCAGAGTCGTATAGTTCATGATAGCGCAGCAAGGAGCTAATCGCGAGTAAGCTATGAGAGAGCTTGACTAGAAGGAAACCTTTGTGTTGGTCTAAAAAGCAGATCTAAGGTCTAAGCTTGAGGCTTGAAGCAGACATCTGGCAAGAGAGTAAGCCAGGAAGCTGAAGAATTGTGCAACTTACAGTAATGGGGGAACATTGCTGACTTTTGTGAAGTCCCCCAAAGTCTGAGGGGAAACAGATACCGTATTTATCGGCATATAACACACACCGGCATATAACACGCACCCCGACTTTAAGAGGAAAGTTTCAGAAAAAAACTTTACACAGGCCCCTGGCATAATACACAATACACGGACCCCCTGCACAGTACACGGACCCCTGTACAACCCACATCCCTCTTTCATTATAAAGATGTGAGGGGTGTACTCACTTTTGTGTAAACTGAGAAAAACAATTAAATAAAACTGACATAAAACCATTTTCAGTTTTTCTTTAAAATAAAAGGAGCAATATGGCCAACTTCTGTCCTTTGATACCACGCAACATAATTACCAGCTGTCTTATTTGTCACCTTTACAGCAGCAAGAACAATAGTCTTCATGGCACAGTAACATAAAGGGACAGCGCTGCCAGCATACTTTAAAGTTGAGACAACTTCACACTTTCAGCCTCAGCCCCTTTTACACCGCTCCTTATATGTCAGTCTCAATGTGTATCAGAGCTTCTGCATACCTCCATTAACGCTGCTCTCTCTTGTGGACCCGGTCATGTGACTGCTCTCCTCTCTTTCATTGATGGCCACGTGACCGCTCTCCTCCTCCAATCAAAAGCTACACATGAGGAGGAGGCAGAGAGGGAGGAGCAGCCACAACGAGCGGCGTTGGTTTGGGGGCTTGTATTTGCATTGAAAGTTACACAGGAGGAGAGGTAATGCTTTCTGGACTTTAGGGTTTACTGCCAGCACTGTCCCACAGCCAGGAGAGGTGGGGCAGCCAGCCTAACACCCTCCAAATGGGTGGCACCCGGGGGCCGACCACTCGATCCCCGCCCCCTGTTGGTAAAAAAAACAGATATTGGCGTATAACACGCAGGCATGGTTTAGCCTCTGGTTTCAGGGTAAAAAAGTGTGTGTTATATGCCGATAAATACGGTACTTCCCGATGTGTCAGTCTTCTGGGTCGCCTGCTGCTCTCAATGGTTCCTCCCGTTTAACTCCTCATTCCTGAAGTACACAGTAGTGATTTAATGTTTCATGTTCTAGTATGACCCTCTGTGCACAAAGTCAGGTCCAAAAATACATAGTTCGACTAGCTGGGTGTGGGAGAATTCCAGTGGCCTGTGCAGAGCTCTGAACTCAACCCTACTGAACACCTTTGAGAAAAATGAGAACACTGATTGTGATCCAGGTCTTCTCATTCAGCATTGATAGCTGACCTCACAAATGCTCTTTTGGGCTGATTAGGCACTAATTCCCACAGACACACTCCAATATCTTGTGTAAAGCCTTCACAGAAGAAGAGATGATGGTGTAACAGCGAAGTGAGGACACATTCATATTAAATGTAATGGTTTAGAATAGGATGCTCAATAAACCCATCTAGGTGTGATGGCCAGGTTTCTACACTCATGAATCAGATTTATCTGCTTCTGATTAGCAATTTTTTATTCAATCCAGAGATTTTTTTTTTTATTTACAGAGATATTTTTCAAAATTTACACTGGATTCATTTATGTAGGCCGTTTAGGTGGAACGAGTGTTTCAGAGTGTTCTATTTTAATTACAGCTTGATTGATATAGAAATACCATTCTAATAATTAGGCAAGATATTTTCCTACGCTTATTACTTTCTGACAGTGATCACATTGTAAGCTGCAACAGTCAGGCTCTCCTTATCCTAAAATCGCTCAATAGAGACAAGAAAACTGTGCCCTTAGTCATCTGGCATATGTAAATACAATATCAAAGGCTCGAAAACAGTTCATGCATATCTGTAATTATTAATTGGTCTTTTATATAATGCAATCATTCATGATTCAGGTTTGCTGTCCCCTTAAAGCTGAACTCCAAGCAAACAACATAATTAACCACTTCAGCCCCCCGAAGGATTTTCCCCCTTAGACCCCTTTCACACTTAGTCCCCGTACACACGTCCGAGAAACTCGACGGGCAAAACACATCGTTTTGCCTGTCTAGTTCCTTGTGAAGCCGCCGGGGATCTCGGCGAGCCAAGTTTCCCCATTGACTAACGAGGAAATAGAGAACATGTTCTCTATTTGGCTCGACGAGTTCCCTGTCGGTTTCCTCGGCCAAAAGTGTACACACGACCGGGTTTCTCGGCAGAATACGGCTCCGATCGAGTTTCTGGCTGAATTCTGCCGAGAAACTCGGTCGTGTGTACGGGGCCTGAGGGCGTATTGCAATCCGCCCTCAAACAACTGCTCCATTGTCTCCAGTGTGAGGCCTAGTACACACGTCCGAGAATCTCGTCAGGAAAAACCCATCGTTTTCTCTGACGAGATTCTTGGCAAGAAACTCTTGCCGCCGGAGTGTACTGACTGTCCTTTCAAAAGAACCGCGGTTCTCTTAAAAAGGAAAGAATGCGGTGACGTCATCGCGTATGACGAGCATGCGCTCGTCACATTCGATGCCGTCGCCGCCATCTTGCTTCACCCTACCTATGCCCTGGAAGCTTCCGCGCATGCGTCAAAGTCATTTCGAGCATGCGCGGGTTTCCACAGCGACAGGTAAGTATACACACGCTCGGGTTTCTCGTCGGGAAACAGGCCGACAAGAATCTTAACGAGAAAAAAAGAGAGCAGGTTCTCTTTTTTTCTCGTCAAGATACTGGCCAGATTTCCTGACGAGAAACCTGAATGCCTCGTACACAAGAACGGGAATCTCGGCAAGAAGTCGTTTTCTTGCAGTTTTTTGCTGAGAAACCTGGCCGTGTGTACGAGGTCTGAAAGCCAAAGGGCTTTCACACTGAATCACTGCGCTAGCAGGACGGTAAAAAAAGTCCTGCTAGCCGCATCTTTGAAATGGTGATGGAGCGGTGTGTTTACCGCTCCTCCACCACTGCTGCCCATTGAAATCAATGGGACAGCGCGGCTATACCGCCCACATTACATTGCTTCAACAACACATTGTGGGAGGTTTTAACCCTTTCTCGGCCGCTAGGGGTTAAAAGCATCCCACTAGCGGCCAAAATGCGCTGCAAATCTGCCGATGGCGTCGGCTGTAAAAATAGCAGCGTTTTACCGCTGACGCTATGGGTGGCTCAGTGTGAAAGGGGTCTTAATGGTCAGGCCATTTTTTGTGATTCGGCACTGCGAATGTATAGTAATTGTTATAGCTTGTACCTACAGGTAAGCCTATAATAAGGCTTACCTGTAGGTAAAGAAAATATCTCCTAATCCTGTACGGTTTAGGAGATATTCCCCTTGCAATGAGCTGCTGATTTCAGCGGCGCATGCACATCGGGAATTCTCAGCTTAAAGCCCGACAGACGGCGGACCTTGCCGGAAAAAAATCTCCCACGCACATGCGCGGGAGTGATGACATCGCGGCTCCAGACATTCACATCGCGATACTCGTGAGACACGCAGAGTCAAAATGTCAGCTGCTTTGGCGTGGACCGGCTGAGATACCGACGCCTCGTTCTAAGGTAAGTATTTCATAATAAGCTAGTATGTGGAGCATACTAGCTCATTATGCCTTTTTCCTTAGGTATACGGGAAAAAAGTACCAGCGGGTAAACAACCGATTTAACCACTTCAGACCCGGAAGGTTTTACCACCTTAATGACCAGAGCATTTTTTGCGATACGGCACTGCGTTGATTTAACTGACAATTGTGCGCTCGTGCGACGCTGTACCCAAAGTAAACTGATGTCCTTTTTTTCCCACAAATAGAGCTTTCTTTTGGTGGTATTTGATCACCTCTATGGTTTTATTTGTATGCGCTATAAACAAAAAAGAAGCGACAATTTCAAAAAATAATAATTTTACTTTCTGCTATAATACATATCCCCCCCCCCAAAAATATAAAAAAAAATGTATTCATCAGTTTAGGCCGATGTACTGTATATTCTTCTACATATGTTTGGTTAAAAAAAAAATTGCAATAGTCCTGTATTGATTGGTTTTCGCGTCCACAAACTACAGGATAGATTTAGGGACTTTTATTTATTTTTTTGTTGTTTTTACCGGTAATGGTGGCGATCTACGATTTTTAGCGGGACTGCGACATTGCGGCAGACAAATCTGACCCTAAAATTCAATTTTTGGGGACCAGTGACATTATTACATTGATCAGTACTATAAAAATTACACTGGCAGGGAAGGGGGGTAACACCAGGAGGCGATCAAGGGGTTAAGTGTGTCCCCTCACCGTGTTCTAACTGTAGGGGGATGGGCTTACTGAAACATAACAGAGATCACTGTTCTCGATCACTGGGAGCAGTAGATCCATGTCTTGTCACTAGGCAGAATGGTGAAATACCTTATTTACATAGGCAGTTCCCCGTTCTGTCTCTCCTCGACGCGATCACGTGCCGCCGGCGGACATCAAGTCTGCGACACCCGCGGGCACTCTCCTGTGGGTTTCTCTCACTGCTGCTGGTCCCTGCCGCTGCCATTTTGGATTTGGGGGCTGGTTTTGACTTCCTCAGGAGTCACAGCTGGCTCCCCACTGTGCATGCATGAGATCACTTGGCACAGGGAGACTAGCCCTGCAGCCTCCTGGGAAATAGGACATATTCCTGGAGGCTGCGGACAGGGAGGGGGCAGGGTGAGTGAAGTAATTCTCGCCCAGGTGACAAATGAGGAAGTGTGAGTGGCTACGCATTAAAGCTGTCCCTTAAAATAAAAAAAAATATATAAAGTTTTAGGGGTCAGGGTCCATTTTAAGGTTATATTATTAAATGCAGAGCTACAATTGTGTCATTTATATCTGTCACTTTAAAATAATTCTTGTATTGTGTCTTTATCAGGAAAAAAAAGGCGATCATGCTGAAAAATTTAGAGGGAAAAAAAAAAACCCAATGGACTGTAAATAGTCTTTAACGCTGACAATCAATTGAAAGTGGTTTACGGCAGGCCTGTATGTGTGTGTCTGTCGATTTAGATAGCATCAAACTCAATAAATATGCTGGTTGTTGAGTCTCTTGTTACGACCAGAGCAGGAATAAGAGTGTAATTGGACAGATTTCATAATCCTGTATGTGACATCTGTTCTGTGGGATGTCCTGTTTCCATGCCAATTCCTCTGCAAACGAGACTATTCCCCAAGTGTTAATATTGAAAATGGAAACAAAGAGATACTTAGAAATGATCTGAAAGGCACGGAAAAGATTAAATGCCCTGGAAAATGCTGCAGATAGTATTGCATATGTTGAACAATAAGCAAAAAGCTAAAATGAATTAAAAATATGAAAGGAATCATTGGGCTCGGTTAAGGATGGCCAGAAAAAATGCCAACAAAAATGAAATTAAAGTGTAAAGAAATATATACTATCCACAAGCTCACAGTTAAGGCTTCATTTCCACTGGCGTTTTTACAGCCACTGTTGTTAGGCTTTTTTACAGCTTAAAAACGCCTGTCCATGTTTATTTTGTAAAAAAAAAAAAAAAGTTTTTTTTTGTGAGCTGCAGCTTTAAAAATGCCGCGGTCGCGTTTTTGAGCGTTTTTGCGCGTTTTTGAGCGTTTTTGAGCGTTTTTTAACGTCTGGCGTTTTTACAGCTCTACTCTGGAGCTTCAGAACGCCCTGGTCCTGCGTTTTTTTACAGCTCAAAAACGCCTATGCCATTTGCAGCTCAAAAACGTCTATGTGGGCATGATGCCATAGAATAACATGGACAGGCGTTTTTAACCACTTAAGCCCCGGACCAATATGCAGCCTAAAGACCCAAGGTGTTTTTACAGTTCGGGACTGCGTCGCTTTAACAGACAATTGCGCGGTCGTGCGACGTGGCTCCCAAACAAAATTGGCGTCCTTTTTTCCCCACAAATAGAGCTTTCTTTTGGTGGTATTTGATCACATCTGCGGTTTTTAGTTTTTGCGCTATAAACAAAAATAGAGCGACAATTTTGAAAAAAATGCAATATTTTTTACTTTTTGCTGTAATAAATATCCCCCAAAAACATATATAAAAACATTTTTTTTCCTCAGTTTAGGCCGATACGTATTCTTCTACCTATTTTTAGTAAAAAAAATCGCAATAAGCGTTTATCGATTGGTTTGCGCAAAATTTATAGTGTTTACAAAATAGGGGATAGTTTTATTGCATTTTTATTAATTTTTTTTTTTTTACTACTAATGGCGGCGATCAGCAATTTTTTTCGTGACTGCGACATTATGGTGGACACTTCGGACAATTTTGACACATTTTTGGGACCATTGTCATTTTCACAGCAAAAAATGCATTTAAATTGCATTCTTTATTGTGAAAATGACAGTTGCAGTTTGGGAGTTAACCACAGGTGGCGCTGTAGGAGTTAGGGTGCACCTAGTATGTGTTTACAACTGTTTGGGGGTGTGGCTGTAGGAATGACGTCATCGATCGTGTCTTCCCTATAAAGGGAATGACACGATCGATGCGCCGCCATAGTGAAGGACGGGGAAGCCGTGTTTACATACGGCTCTCCCCGTTCTTCAGCTCCGGGGAGCGATCGCGACGGAGCGGCTATAAACAAATAGCCGCGCCGTGGTCCCGGATCGCTCCCCGAGCGGACCCGACCTCCGCATGTAGCGGGGGGGGTCCCGATCGGACCCCCCACCCGCTAATAGGCGAGGACGTACGTGTACGCCCATGTGCCTGTACGTGCCATATTGTGGACGTATATGTACATGCGGGATCGGGAACTGGTTAAGCTGTAAAAAACGATCAGAAAAGTGGCTGTAAAAACGCCAGTGGAAATGAAGCCTAAGACCCCATTCACACCTGAGCGACAAAACGCCCGACGCCGGACGCTTCTGTCGCTCGAGGGGAGAATTCCCATTGCTGTCTATGGAGATGGTTCACATCTCATAGACGCCGAACGCCTGTCGCCTGAAAAAAAGTCCCGGACCCTTTTTTTCAGGCGACATAGGCATTTTCCCATTGACAGCAATGGGAAGACTTTGAGAAAAAAAAAAAAAAAAGTGAAAGTTTTGTACTCGCGGCAAAATACGCCGCTACACGCGAACGCGGCTGTCGCTCAGATGTGAATGCAGCCTAAAGGTACAGACCAGGCAATAGTGAGTATTTTGCATTTAGGCCTGATACATACTGGTGTTTTTTTTATTATTGCAGCTTGTAGATGCTAAACCATTCACACAAGCAACTGAGTGCAGGTAGGCTTAAAAACCGATCGTGTGTACACTTTTCGCCGAGAAACCCGTCGGGAAACTCATCGAGCCAAAAAAAAAAGAGCATGTTCTCTATTTCCTCGTTGGGCAATGGGAACATTTGGCTCGATGAGTTTTCTGACAGCCGAACAAGGAACTCGACGAGCAAAACGATGTGTTTTGCCCGTCGAGTTTCTCGGCCGTGTGGAACCTATTCTGTCTCAATGACACCCATTCCTCTAATTTCTTCTTCCTGGTTGAAGCAATAAAAAACCGACCCAATGGGGAAGCAAACAGCAACAAAAATCCAACAGAGGTTTTACCCTTCCCTACTTGCTTGGAATTGGGTTTTTGAGGCCAAGCTACTTGGGTGTCTTGTAGTAGCTCAGCTGCCCTATTAAAGTCATCTATAATTTATTATGAAGAGCAGCATTCAGTTCCTAAATGATGGAAAAAAACATAATCCTAAGCTGTACAGTATGTCACACATTACAACACAATAGTCTGATTACAATACTCCAATATAGTGTGACTCTGCAATTAACCACTTCAGCCCCAGACCATATTGCTGGTCAATGACCGGGGCACTTTTTGCGATGCGGCACTGCGTGGCTCCCAAACAAAATTGGCGTCCTTTTTTCCCCACAAATAGAGCTTTATTTTTGTGGTATTTGATCACCTCTGCAGTTTTTAGTTTTTGCGCTATAAACAAAAATAGAGCGACAATTTAGAAAAAAATGAATATTTTTTTACTTTTTGCTATAATAAATATCCCCCAAAAATATATAAAAAATCATTTTTTTTCCTCAGTTTGGCCCGATGCGTATTCTTCTACATATTTTTCGTAAAAAAAATTAGCAATAAACGTTTATTGATTGGTTTGCGCAAAAGTTATGGCCTTTACAAAATAGGGGATAGTTTTATGGCATTTTTATTAATATTTTTTTTTTTACTAGTAATGGCGCGATCTGCGATTTTTATCGGTACTGCGACATTATGGCAGACACTTCGGATAGTTTTGACAAATTTTTGGGTCCATTGGCATTTTTATAGCGATCAGTGCTATAAAAATGCATTGATTACTATAAAAATGACACTAGCAGTGAAGGGGTTAACACTAGGGGGCGAGGAAGGGGTTAATCATGTTCCCTGGGTGTGTTCTAACTGAAGGGGGGTGGGACTGACATGGGGAAATGACAAATCGCTGTTCATACATTGTATGAACAGACGATAAGTCATTTCCCCCCCTGACAGGACCGGGAGCTGTGTGTTTACACACACAGCTCCCGGTTCTCGCTCTGTAACGAGCGATCGCGGGTGCTCGGCGGTGATCGCACCCCTAGTGGCTGATTGGCGAGGTGACGTAGATCTACGTGACCTCACACGGGGGAGCCGACCTGCCGCCGTATAACTGCCATGGCTGGTTGGCAAGTAGTTAATCATTGTGGTTGATTTACTAAAAGCAGAGAGTGCAACATCTGATGCAGCTGTGCATAGTAGCCAATCAGCTTCTAACTTCAGCTTGTTCAATTTAGCTTTGACACAAAAAAAAAGGAAGCCAGTTGGTTTTATACAGAGCTGTACCAGATTTTGTACTCTCCAGTTTTAGTAAATCAACCCCACTGTGACATGCTACTGTAGAGAACCATCATTTCCATGTCTATGTGTACTGGACCTCTAAGTTTCAACAGCTAATTCTAAAAACCAAATAACCAGCTTAGCAATCAAAAAACCCTTTCCAGACAAGCACAACTTTGTCAAAATCAACTTGCTGATTGGATAGGAAAGGAACAAAAGCACACTGATTAGTTCATTACTCTGCTCATCCTCCTATGCTCAGTCTCAGGTCTACAGAAGACCCTAATCATCTCCAATGCTGATCCTCATGCTCCAGGTCTCAGTCATGCTATGTTGGAGATTTACAAGAGGATCTTTCCAGGGTCAATTCAGGTGCTTATACAAGTTACATTATAAATGCATTTCATTCATTTTTAATTAGTACATCTGGATGGAGTTCAGCTTTAGGATGACATGATTGGGTACCAGCACTGTTTTCCTAAATTTACCTAATAGTTCACTGATTGATCTTTCCTGAAGTTTCCTTTGCCTTAACAAAACAGTAAAGCTTTTTGATTCATGGCGGCCAAGTACAACGTGGGGTTCCTTCCTCTTGCTCCAGTTGGGTTTAGCAGCATCCATTAACAGCGAGAAGTGCCAAAACATCTAGTGAAATATTGACCTATGAGTCAGTACATAGCAAATACATCTGCCCATGCTTGGCATATTTGCTAAGTTACGGTAAATGGTATTGAGTAATGTCTCAGAGAGCTATTATTGAATGCTGATCACTGAAACTTGTGTTCCAACTGGTATTAAAAAGGTTTTATTTAACAAAAAGCTCCAGTTTACAGAGACCCTAGCCCTAGGTACCAAGAAAAAATACATTGGTAACATCCCAAAAGCAAATTAAATGATCATATTTTTTTTTTTTTTGGGGGGGGGGGGAGTGTTGTTATAATTAAATTATGCTTTGCTCAGGGCAAATGAACGGGACCATTTTCTTACCTTTCCCTCACTTTCCCATTGCTTCATTCCGCTGTTGGGAGTAACGAAAATACAATTTTCTTCCAGGCATATGTGCTGACTCCATGTTACAGCAGTGCTGTGTCGTAATTGGCCAAGTGCCATGATATGAGAACAGAAAGACCGGTATAAGCACCAACCCAAGGTCTGGCTAGAGCTTATACAGGTCTTTGAAGCAAAGGAAATAAGAGAATAAATTACTTGGAATGGGGACATTAAAGAAACATTATCATGTACTAATATGTTTTGAGAAAAGGATATACCTCTAATGCCCATGATCGGAAATTCCGACAGCAACAGTCAGATGTGAGCTTTTGAATAGAATTTCCAACCATGTGTATGCTCCATCTGTCTTTTGCTGTTGGAATTTCCGCCAACAAAAGATTGAGAGCTGGTTTCTATCCAATCGTCTGTAGGGATTCCGATGCACAAAATTCCGACACGTGCTCGAAAACAATTTGGCGCATGCTCGGAAGCATTGAATTGAATTTTCTCGGCTCGTCGTAGTGTTGTACGTCACCACATTCTTGACGGACGAAAGTTCCGAGAACTTTTGTGTGACCGTGTGTATGCAAGCCAAGCTTGTGCGGAATTTCCGTCGGAAAAAAACATTCAAGGTTTTTCCAACGGAAAATCCGATCGTGTGTACGCGGCATAAGAGGTTGAATAATGACCTATCCTGTCACCTGCACCACTCAACACTTCTCTATTTTTGAGAAATAGTCTCTAGAAGTTCACTGGGAAACCAACACTTCTGGGAATATCAATCTCCATGGTTCTCCATAATTGTCACCGGCTCCTCCCTATGACCTCATCTATTGTAAGAGAAAATCATAACAAAAAGGTTAGAGGGAGGAACCAGTGAGATTTAGAGGACCAAAATGTTGGTTTTCATAGTGGACTTTAGGGAATTAGGGACACAGTTCTCTGTAATGAAGCAGCAATGGGCAGCACAGACAGCAGAATGTGTAAGTACTCACACTAGTCCATGGTTGACTAGTCCTTTTTGCAACCACCAATAACTAAATGCATTTTACTGGAGTCGTACAAGTGAAAGATGATTGATAAGCAACTGTAAAGAAGCCAAAACAACATTCTCCCAACATAATGACTTCATACTTTCAGAGCAGGGACGTAGTCTGTGAAGTTTTTATCTCCTAAAACATTTACTTTAATAATTTATCATACTGAAACCAATGGACCATGTTGTCTTTTGTATTTGTAAGCTTCATATTAAATTTAATGAGGAGTACCAATTTGAACGGGTGACCCTTTTCTGTATCTCAGATGAAGAAATAAACAATAAAGTAAAAAAGAATAAAAAAGAGAAAGACGAAAGAACTTTAAATTTGGATAGTTCATGCCTTAATTATTTGTTGACAGTGACAGTTATTAATGAAGTAGACTAATAAAATACACCACTGTGAGCTGAACATTTTTACTGTTTTATAAGGCAGCACAGAAAACAAAGATGTCCTTAAGGCAGCGACCCATAGCAACTAGACTTAACTTATTTAACCAATTGAGTTCCCAGGCCCTTTTCTCCCTAAACTACCATGACATTACACTCAGGCCTCGTACACACGACCGAGAAACTCGACGGGCGAAACACATCGAGTTCCTCGTCGAGTTCCTTGTTAGGCTTGTCGAGGAACTCGTCAAGCTTGCTTTGCGTACACACTGTCAAGCCAAAATCTCCTAGTTCTCAAACGCGGTGACATACAACACATACAACGGCAGGGGAAGTTCGATTCCACTGGCTAAACTCTTGGGGCTGCTTTTGCTAATTTAATGTGTTTGCGTGTTAAATAATAGTTTGGTAAGAGACATTTGCACTTTTCAGTCTGTTACAGCGTGAAAAATGTGTTATCTCCATTACAAATGCTACTTTTACTCCCATCTCATACTTTAATCTGAGCAAGCGCGGGTTTCTTAGCATACAGACGTCAGAGTTTCTCGTTGAAAACCAGCCCGACCAGAAACTCGACGAGCCAAATCAGACTCTCGTTGTTGCATCATTTGTACATAAATGGCAGTGGCACTACCTTAACTATACTTAACCCTTGGAAGATCTGCACCCAACTTCTTTGGACCCCTTTACCAGCTCAATTCAACACCAGTAGCTTGGCAAAAAATACACCCCCAATATCGATTGGGCAGATTGTCAGTTGATATATATATATATATATATATATATATATATATATTGTACTGCTTCACAAGGCCTTTACATTTTAGCTATAATGTTGGCTCCAATACAATCTTGAATTATCTCTGGGTAGTTTTCTTTTTCCATATATTACTAACAAGAGTCTTCTGTGCTAACCCTAAGCAAAACACAGTTTCAATGTAAATTTTCACCTGCAAAGTTAATATTCCTTTCATAATGTAACTCCACAGGATAGTCGCAAATCCCACTCCCACACTGGGTGACATCGTGTCTATACTTAATTATTTCAAATATGCTGATATCTTACAAATGCAAACAAATCTGCAGGCTTTTCTTTCAATACATGTGCATATACAAGCTAATCATAGTTATACATGTATATATTAAGCAGCTGACATAGTTCTGTGGTCATTTATCATATTAAACATTAGACTTCATGTACCTGTGACAAGGTAAAATAATAATGAAAAATAAGGCCCTGTCTATTATTATAATGAAATTTTGTGTTTTAACTCCAAGGCAGGAAAAAAAATATGTAAATGTAAAAGCTTACAGCTTTCTAAAATAGTAATAATAATACATATATTAATAATAACAATAATGGTATTAATAATTCTATCTTACAATGTTAAATCTCACAACTACGTAGCATGGCACTCACATGGTACAGCTTGTGTGATGTTCTGCTGACAGTGGAAAACAAACATGGACATCACTTATCTTGTGACTGTATGGCCAATTACTGTAATTAAGGAATGCATGCTTCCATTTTTTAGGCTATTTAAAATAAAAAAGCAAGACTGCTGCTGTCTCTGAGCCTATGAGTAAGGAGAGAGCCGAGAGAGCTTGGCTTTTGTACACATTGCTGGATCGAGATTGTTTAATCGGCGCTTGGGGGGAAAAATGCACTCTAATGCAGAGAATGCATTAAGGTAAGAAAGACCTTCAGCCTTTAGAACTTCTTTAAAAAAAAAGGCCCTGCCACCCGGCCATTCATCTCAACCAGATCTTTAATTTCAACAAAAATCTTCCCATAAGATTATAGGTGCATTTAAAATATTATATGCATGTTGTTTACCTGCAAAAGCCTCCCTTACGTAGACATCAAAAAGTCCAAAAACTGGGTGCTGCCATCTTGAATATGATGTACCAGTAGCCACAGAAGATAATTTGACACTCCTAGAAGGGAAAAGGACTATGATGTGGAAGAAGGAAAGGGACTCTGCCAGAGAATTGACTCCTCCTGGAGTAGTCATTTGTGGAAAGGAAAAGCATTACAAGTAAGCTTTTAAAATAGATTTTTCTGTATATTTAAGTATCTTTAAAGGGACCCTTGGAAGTGTAGGTAGAAAGGTGCACCCGGTATTCAGAAAATACAAGTTGGAAGGTAAGCTTGTAATCATTTATTAAGAGCAGCAACAAGTAAACTTCTTCAGGGCTGTTGCTGCATGCTGCCTCTGCAAACACAGTCGGTACTCAGACATCGATCTGCCTGGTCTTTTTGTTATAGACACACCTGTGTGTGGGATCCTTCCCCATTTATTAGCATGCAACAACAGCAATGAGGAAGCAGTCTTTGTTCCCCCTTCACACGTTAGTTCAATTACTCATTGCTACTCTCGATAAACGATTACAAACTCACCTTCCAACTTGTATTTAATGGATATTGGGTGCTCCTTTATGCTGAAATTACCTTATGGTCGCATCCATTGGCAGCAGCCCAGCCCCCAAAAAGGGCACACTGCCACCTTCTTGCCTTCCTCTGGATCAACTGTGGGTATGGAGTTGGGTGTATGGGATTGTACTGTGTTTTTTATTGTGTTTGTTTATTTTTTTGGGGTTGAACTGGATGAACTTGTGTCTTTTTTCAACCTGACTAACTATGTAACTATGTAAGTTGGTACAGAGATCATTGAAAGGGAATTCTTCCTACCCATTCACATCATCATCCACCCATGACCAGTGACTGAGTCAGTGCAGCGCCCTCTCCAACCTTTAAAGAGACCATGGCACCTTGCCTTAAGGGTCTGTGTAAAACCCCCCTTTACCACATTACACTCCTGTTTGTGTAAAGTGCACTGCAAAATATCCAGTGCTTCTGTAGAGGGGAGCATAAAACCTCCCTCCATGATAAAGTTCTCAGGTCTAGCATTCAATCACTATGCCAAAACACATCACATGACATAGGAGGTAACATGGAGACTTCCCCAGAGCCTATACTGGGTATTTTGGTGGTATTTGTGACCAAGAGAGTAGTGGCAGGAAAGTACTGAAGATGTGAGTATAAGGTGGTTGGATGGGGGTGACCTAAACATTGCCACTTTGTCCGGAAATCCAGAAGAACATACTCAAAGGGGTGCTGAGAAATGCTAGACCTGCAAGTGTCATCATATGAAAATAAAAACTGCAATGCTCATTATCTCTGACGAGGCAGCTCCCACACAGCAATGCTTCCTTTGATGAGCACCCAACAGTAGTTCAAACCATGGAAATACTTAAAGGATCACCAGACCAAAATCAGATAAAAGAGTTCAAGGTAATTCGAAATTTTTGGTAAAACAAAAGTCATTAAGAAAAATCCAATGCGTTTTGTGGGCAACACCACTCCCTCTTCATCATTGCTGAACACAGAAAAATAGTTGGATAGACTTTCACAGATCTATATTAGAACCAATATTTAACTTTCCACATGGAGTACCAACAGTTGTTGAGTAAAGGGCAAGTTAATAGACATGTGCATTCGTTTTCGTCCGAATGCATTTTCGTCCGAATTTCTGGGATTTTTGTGTTCGTTTTAACAAACGATAACGAACGTGCAGAACCAGAAATCCAAAAGATCCGACATAAAAAATGCTTTATTTTTGATTCGTTGTGACAACAGTTTGATATAGATAGAAGATTCGACATGACGAATGTGCCTAACCTAACTCTATTAGTCCAAGATTATTATACATAGAGAGAAAAGATTTGACATAGAGAGAAAAGATTCGACATTATAGAGACATGAAGATTCGACGAAGCAGCTAAAAACATACGATCTCCACAGACGGACATTTATGGTCAAATGCTCCGCCCATAG
Organism: Rana temporaria; assembly: GCF_905171775.1. NCBI lineage: Eukaryota > Metazoa > Chordata > Amphibia > Anura > Ranidae > Rana > Rana temporaria. Next base: position 138,114,993 of record NC_053499.1, read on the forward strand.
GCTATAGAAGAATTCTAATGTTAGTTGACTAGTAATATTATCTAATAAATATAATTATTACTAGTCATACAACATTAGAATTCTACTATAGCTTGTGGGCAGAACATTCGACCGGAAATGTACAGTATGATTGCAGCGTTGTACAGTTTAGCTGCTTCGTCGAATCTTCTTAGAACATCCGACAAACACCAAAAGCTTTCAATGACAGATTCAACCTTAATTAATTTGGATTTTCGGAATGAATGCATTTTTTAATGAAGCAAAATTAATAAAAACGAATTTCAGGGAGTAACTAAAAAAATAAATTTTTCGGCCGAAAACGAAATTCCGAAACAAAATATTTCAGTGTGCACATGTCTACAAGCTAATGATGTCTCTTTAAATAAAATTATATTTGAATAATAGCTTAAACTATGTCACAGCTGACAATAGACATAGGTTCTGTTTTCTAAAAAGACATTTTACAAGCACATAACCTTATATTATGTAAATTCCCAGACAACATTTTCCCCCTGACTCCTGTTCTCCCTTAAATAACTCATTCTATTCAATGACATGCTATCACTTCCACCCCTTTCTTTCAGAAAACAATCTCTCTTTTACTTATCGATAAAGCTTACTCAGACCCCAAATTCCACGTACACAAAAGAATGTGTGACTTCCAACTGCGAATGCCATATTTCACATTAAGCTATTTACTGCTGCATTGAACAAGCACAAACACAATCCTCTATATTATGTGTTTTAACAATGAAGGAAAACCGGTGCAGAATGTATTTCGAGCGATTGCAGCAATTCCAGGTTATAGCATACAATGAAGCACCAAGCATGATTTTTAACCATGAAGTGTTTTTAACCATGATGTTTTGAATAAAAGACAAGCCAGCAAAAAAAAAACAGGCACGGTTTTGTCACATCATTTAAATGGCGAGGAATATATGAGAAATATGGTGGAGCCGCTGACATGCCAAATTCTGCTCCCAAGGCTACTGATTTGATAGCGCATGACAGGCCAATACAGAGTGTGGCGGCTTTTGTTGATGAGAAAATAAGGAGGAATTAAGTTTATGGAGTGCCCACAGAAACCTCATTCCCACTTGTGAATATATTTGGCCTTTTGAAGGACTTTGATCAGTGTGTAGAAAAATACAAAATGGAAAAGTAGAGAGACTGCTGCTTCGGAGTCTTTGATCCGTCGCTACCTTGCAGTACTCACTTAATTTCCAAGAAGAAGCAAATGTTTAATCCACTAACGTGTGTTTTATCCTTTTTTTAGAAGGTGCATTATTCAATTCCTTTTATTTATTTATTTATTAATATAAAAAAATTGTGCTTTGCTTTGTCAATGGTTAAAGCTGAACTCTATATAAGAAATCAGTCGTAAAAAAACTCAAAATAATGCAGCTCCCTACAGATTATTATGGGCCAGATTCACAGCGGAGGGCGGCGGCGTAACGTATCGTAGATACGTTACACCGCCGCAATTTTTCATCGCAAGTGCCTGATTCACCAAGCACTTGCGATGAAAACCTACGCCGGCGGCCTCCGGCGCAAGGCGGGCCAATTTAAATGGGCGTGTGCCATTTAAATTAGGCGCGCTCCCACGCCAGACCTGCCGCGCATGCTCCGTTTCCAAACTCCTGTCGTGCATTGCGCGCCATGACGTCATTTTTTCGAACGGCGACGCGCGTAGCGTAATTCTGTATTCCCGGACGGCTTACGCAAACGACGTTGATATTTAAATTTCGACGCGGGAACGACGGCCATACTTTAGACAGCAATACACTTGCTGACTAAAGTTAGGGCAGCTAAAACGACGACTAACTTTGCGACGGGAAACTAGACTAGCGGCGACGTAGCGAATGCGAAAATCCGTCGTGAATGGCTGTAACTTCTAATTTGCATACCTGACGCTGGTTTACGACGCAAACTCCCCCCAGCGGCAGCCGCGGTATTGCATCCTAAGATCCGACAGTGTAAAACAATTACACCTGTCAGATCTTCTGGCTATCTATGCGTAACTGATTCTATGAATCAGTCGCATAGATAGAAACAGAGATACGACGGCGTATCAGCAGATACGCCGTCGTATCTCCACTGTGAATCTGGCCCTATATTCTTTAATGTTTTTTTTTTAATGATATCATTGGTAATGGTTACAGTGTAGCTCTAAGAAAAAAGTTTAATTACCATGCCAGTATATATATATATATATATATATATATATATATATATATATATATATATATATATATACTTAGATTGTGTTTGTGCTTGTTCAATGCAGCAGTAAATAGCTTAATATAAATATATATATATATATATATATATATATATATATATATATATATATATATATATATATATATGTGTGTGTGTGTATATATAATATTTTTTTTCAACAACTTGTAAAGCAATGTTAAGGAAACTTTAAATTCCATCTGTGTCTCTTGCCTTTGTCATTACTGGGTGTGGGGGTACCTGTATTCCAGCACTGCAGATGTGCCCATACCAGCCAGCCACCATTTTTCGAATGTAAGTGCTGAGATTATCCAGCCTCTGGGCAGCCAATGGTTAGTGCAGATAAAGATGTGGACTTTAGAGGAATGACATTTTTCCCCTGAAGAAGTCCAGTGGGACTGGATGTTATGAAACTACAGATTGAGATCGGTCAAATAGGCATTTATCTAGGGTTTTTGCCTTAATTCATTTGGGGGGGGGGCTTGTTTCAAGTCGAAGCCTGGAGAGTACTGTAGCTTTCAGAACAATACAAAACAGCCAACATTTTGTTGATATTAGAAGAAAATATCCTAACTGCAAATATAAGATACCAGGGTAAAGAAAAGCAAGGAGCAAGATCTTAAGAGCTACAAAATTAGGAGTGCAGTCACTTTAATTGTACATTGTTCAGAGCAGAGATTTGTGCTTGCCCCTTTTTTTGACATACTGTCCACCCTTTAGTGACAATGGCAAGCCTTTATGTGTTTTTTTTTTTTTACATTCTCTATTTTTGCTGATATTCTAGCTTTAAATTATATTTCCATTTGTTTATGATGCCAATTTAAAGCTAAGCTGCACCCAAAAGGGGAAGCTCTGCTTGTTTGGACTCTCCCCCCCTCCACTGCCACATTTGGCACTTTTCGTGGGCGAAGGGGGAGCGGGTACCTGGTTTTGACAGGTACCCCCTTCCAAGTTCCAGGTCAGATTGCTGCAGCGATCTACAAGTATGTCCTGCCCTTTCTCCTTCCCTCGGCTGCCTTCTGGGACACACTAAAGTCCTGGAAGACTGCGAGACCATTCACAAAGTGCATGCACAATAGGAAACTTCACTGCCGGTTTCCCTTACCTAAGATGATGACACCTGCACCAAAAGCCGACCGAAGAATCGGCTTGGGTGCTGATATCGTGTGATCTCTGGATGGATACGTGTTCTTATATTAAAAGTCAGCTGCTACAGTATTTGACTTATTTTTTTTTTATTTTTTTTTTGCCCAGACTGGAGGTCCTCTTTAAATTAACACTTCACATTAATCTTATGTAAAATGGTAAATAAAGTGGCAATGTCATGGTGGTAAAATAAAAAAATACAGTATTTTTAACAAAATAATAAGTCCAGCAAAAAGGGTTAATCCGATGACACTAAACAATTACATTTTTCCTGTCTACTTCAGGCCTTTGGGCTCAGCTACATGTGAAATATTTAATTGCTTATGTATTATGTTCTAACACTGCAAGAAAGTTTGTAGCAGCGGATTACTGCTTGTTAGGATAACTTCAAATTTGGATTCTAGTTAGCCAGCAGACACCAGAACTGTGGTTTGAAGATAACTCCTCTACTGAAGACTTCACAGCAAAACAGAGATTAAAGTGTATGCACATAAACAGAGATGACCAAATAATTGAAAATGTGTTCCGCCAGTGATTTAGAGGAGTGGACCCTGTTATTTGCTGAAAATAGGCATCTAACCTGAAACAGCTTTGGCAACTGGGATCTATAGCCATCCCAAGGCTTAAAAAATAAAAATAAAAATGTAATGCTGCTGGATGACTTGGGATCACCCTGTGGGTGGGGAGCATGCTCTGCCTTGAAGACCAGGTTTCCTGTTGAGGGCCTGTTATGTGCTGTATCAGTGCTAGAATTAAATTAAATGGCCCTTTAGGCTTCTTTACCAGTTCACTTTCAAAATCAACATAGGGCAAACACATATCATATATAAAGATAAATGTTTAGCAGATATAAAGATACAATGCTAAATGTGAAAAGGAAATTAGAGCTCCATCTTTTAGCTATAAAGAAAATGCTAAATTCAAATATATATATTTACTTTAAAAAAAAAGAAAAAAGAAAATTAAAGAGATACTGTACATTATTTTTTATTTTAATATTTAAAGTGGTTGTAAACCCACTTTTTTCACTTTTGCCTACAGGTAAGCCTATAATAAGGCTTACCTTTAGGTATAAAGAATATCTCCTAAACCTGTACGGTTTAGGAGATATTCCCCTCGCAATGCGCCGTTGATTGCAGCGGCGCATGCGCAGGGGGGATCCTCGGCTGAAGGGCCGGCCCCGCCGACCCCTGCCGGAAAGGAAATCTCCCGGGAGTGACGTCATCGCCGCTCCAGCCAATCACAGCGCTGGAGTGGCGATACCCGGAAGACACGCCGAGGCTCGGCTCGGCGTGGACCAGGTAAGTTACCTACCTCGTTCCGAGGTAAGTATTTCATAATGAGCTAATATGCGGTGCATATTAGCTCATTATGTCTTTTTCCTTGCAGGTGTAAAAAAATAAAAATAAAATTATATGCAGGTTTACAACCGCTTTAATAATTAATTGTTTACATTTTTTTTTTTTAAACACTTGACCCTGACTATAATAAATGGCACAGAAAACCACTATACATTCCCTTTAATGTGAAAAGATGGGAATGAAGATCAGGCCATCTTAATAAGAGGCTATTGTTCTCTCAGAAAGGAGGGAAGTACCCCCTTTAACTCTTAGGCCCCGTACACACGATAGAATCCATCCGCAGATAAATCCCAGCAAATGGGTTTCTGCGGATAGATCCTATGGTGTGTACACGCCAGCGGATCTGTTTCCGCCGAGAAATCTCCTCTGGGATGGATTCCAGCAGATCGGATATTTGCTGTGTTGCACAACAAATCCATCTGCTGGAATCCATTCCAACGGATGGATCCGCTCGTCTGTACAGACTTACCGGATCCATTCGTCCAAAGGGATTACCCGCACACGTCGTAATGATTTGACGCATGCGTGGAATTCCTTATATGACAGCGTCGCGCCCGTCGCCGCGTCATAATAGCGGCGACGGCGCGACACGTCATCGGCAGAGGATTTCCGCGCGGATTTCAATGCGATGGTGTGTACACTCCATCGCATCGAAATCTGCGGAAATCTTTGAAAGGATTTATCCGTGGAAACGGTCCGCTGGACCGTATCTGCGGATAAATCCTCTCGTGTGTATGGGGCCTTAAGCCTCATACACACGATCTGACTTTGACGTGGATTTTAGTCCGAAGGGGAGTTGGCTGTGAACTTGGAATGCATACACACGGCAGAACTTTTTCAGCCAACATTCACCAAATCACGTGCATTTTCAGCACTTTACCACCACCCTTTGGGCAACTTCTGCTATTGTTGTCTGATCTTTAGCATTGGTTCTGAACATGCGTGTTTGTACTTTAGACTTTAGTCCAATGGACTTGTGTACACACGATCAAATTATCCTCCATTGGATATTTTTTGTCGGAAAGTTTGAGAGCATGCATAGCGAACATTTGCTCGTTGAAAAACCAAAAACAATTGTCCGGTGGAGCGTACAGACAGTCAGATTGTCAGATAAAACACGTCCGTCTGACCGTTGTTGTCGAAAAGTCAGATCGTGTGTATGGGCCTTAAGGAAAACTGACTTTTTGAAGCAGTTTATGTATCTGGGAATCCTGTTTATGATAGATGAAATAGGAGCATACAACCGGAAAATTGAATTGTGCAGAGGCTTTAATGTAAGTTTGACAGACAAAACAAGATTGTGGGACAGCAATGATGTTTCACAAGACTTCTGGGTTTACCTTCCTTACTATAATGAAAAACATTCAATTTTGGGAGAGAAACTGTTCAAAATCAAGAGGTACCAGTGGAAGTGGTTTGGAGATCTTAATCAGAGGTCCCTTATAAGGTCCACTTAAGAACTTTACTAGGGACAACAGTCTAGATAGAAAAAAGCCCTAGCCCCAAATCTACTAAGTAACCAACAACAACTTGGAATCTTCCAGGAACATCAGGAGCCTTTGAAATCTTCCCTTTGCCTCTTTGACCCTAATGCCTCGTACACACGACCGAGTTTCTTGGCAAAAACCAGCAAGAAACTTGCTGGGAGATATTTTTTTGCCGAGGAAACCGGTCGTGTGTACATTTTCGTCGAGGAAACTGTCGAGAAACTCGACGAGCCAAAAAGAGAGCATGTTCTCTATTTCCTCGACGGGAATGGAGAAAATTGCCTTGTCGAGTTCCTCAACAGCCTAACAAGGAACTCGACGAGGAAAACTATGTGTTATACTGCCATCAAATGAAGATCAGGATGATGATGATTCAAAACCATAAAAGACAGTTGATCTCTAGTACGTGTTTGGTATCGTTATCACACATTATTTTTTATGTGCACAGAAGTATAGTTGTAAGCACATTCCCACTTCCCAGAATATAGTCTGCCGAACGTTCGCTATTAATATCTTTACATTGTTCATTTTCTTTATTTTTCTAGTGTTACTTAGCTACAATGGTAGCTCTCTTCAAGAACGAGCCCGTTTAAAATTCAAACACGCTAGCATTGTATATTATTAACTTCCAAACGTCTTTATTCTGTTGTCTGGTGATGACATTTTTTAGCAATTTTACTTGCTTCCTCATTAGTTCATCTGTTAAATGCAAAGAAACTGCCATGTTCTGCTGCGTAATGAAGATAAAGTTCTGTTTCTTCTTTTAAAGAGGAAAAGCATGAGCCTTAATGTGTTTCTTTGTACTTGTGTTTTATTCCCGCAGTTCTTTTTTGGGATATATGGCATACATGACAATGCATTAACAAAACTGGGTTCATTAGGTTGGCTTATTTTGTGATGTAATTGGTGGAAAGTAGCCATGATATAATATGCTTTCTAACAAGAAGAGTTTTATTGCACCTAAATGGTATCCGCTATCAGGTAGAGTGTCCATACACAAGCTGGTGTTCGGCCAAAAAGGGAAATTTTAGACCTAACTTTCTAATAATCAGCCTTAAAGCGGAGGTCCGCCTAAAAAAAAATATATTAAAAGCCAACAGCTACAAATACTGCAGCAGCTGACTTTTAATAAATGGACACTTACCTGTCCAGGGTGCCCGCGATGTCGGCATCCTCGGTGAGGGAATCAGGAAGTAAAGCGTTGTGGCTTCACTTCCCGGTTCCCTACTGCTCATGTGCGAGTTGCTCTGCACATCCTCACTGGTCCCCGCTGTATTCTGGGACCTGTGTGTTTCCCAGAAGACAGCAGGGGGTTGGGAACTGACGTAGACCCCTGCAGATTCTGCGGGGGTCTATGCCCGGAAGTGGGTGCAAATACCAATATTATACTGGTTCCGAAAAACGGAGGTTCCATTTTTGTGTGGACCTCCGCTTTAAACAGTTCCAAGGGTAGCCACGGAATTCTAGGCTTTAAGTAAACAAAAAAAAGCCTTTTGTGTGTAGCAGCCCCCCTAATGCCCCATCTCTATCCAGCGATATCCACGACTGCCTCAGTTGTCCGGGACCCCCCTCCTCATTGGCTGAGATCCAGCAGGGTCTCTCTCTAGTTTTAGTAAATCAACCCCATCATCGCAGCATTTTAATGCTGAATTTTCCAGGTGGTGCCGCTTGTCAAACTCTATCGTGTAAGTGATTGGGGCCGGAAAATGCTTCCCCCTCTTTGCAACTAACGGATTACATCATCTTAGCCTTGGATAATGTACTGTCTGGAGGACAAAGGTGTGCACAGCTTATTGCATTAGGGTGTGCACCCTAAAGCTACAACACATATGCGTGTGTGTGCATATGTACAGTATATATACAGACGGTGTCAGTAGAGCAATGGACGGTGTCACTAGGGCAGAGACTGGTGTCAGTAAGGAAGTGCCAGTGTTTTTTTTTTTTCTATAATTTTATGTCTTTTATATATAAAAAAAAATGCAATTTTTTGAAGCCCTGGTAGGGGGCTTTGGTGGATTATCAGGGGTCTAAACAGGGGAACACTGTGCCACACTGGGCGATTAGGGTGTGCCCAGGCACACAGGCACGCCCTTTGCGCATGCCTATGCTGGAGGACTTATTTTTATTCTCAGTGGATAAGGTAATGACAAACCTATGGGCAAATCATTAGTCCCCAAAGCTGAATCGGGAACACGGTTCTGGTCCACAAGGGGGGAACAATTGCTAGCCCTGAGGAGGGTAAAGAAAATGTACTAGAATTATATTTTTTCTACAACTATGATTAAAAATAAAACATGACCTAAGCTGTCTATTTCACCTGCCTTATCTTCACATAACTGAATAAATACTTGACTGAGATATGGTACCATATTGAAGCATAATTGTGAATATTTCAGGCAGTTTGCATAGATTTCTCCATTCAGTGTCATTCATTAAGGCCTTATTATTCTGTCTCTGCAATGTCACCACAGTAAGCTATTATTTTCAGCTTGAATAAAGGCTTCAGTTCTGTCACCATCAGACAGAAGGCACGATTGTTTGTTCCAAGTGAATCTTTCAATGTTGTCCACTTACTGGGCAAATGGATGTTATGTGGCATTGAACTACATGAAATGTTCCGTGCAAATTATGTTCTTTCCATTAAACAGTGGTGTAAGGAAATAACACATTCTATTGCTGGCCACACTACTCTGACTATATAAATTATACGTTTAAACAAAAAGGTTCTTAATACAACGTCATTGTTGTTCGGTCACTGCATAGGGTTTGCAGATGTCGGATTTTACATCACGTTAAAGCCCTACTCTAAGCAAAACAAAAGTGTGTTTTTTTTTTCGGTTGGTTAGGGTTGAATTTGGTTTAGAACCTCTCTCATGGCACCAGGAAAGGAACTAAAGAGAAATTTCAGCATCAGATCAACAGTGGTCCTCTGCCTGATTGTGCCTCTATAGTCAAGCAACAATGCACCCACGAGAAGAGGCATGGGACATGAAGCCTACAAGGTAAATGCCATTGAAAAGCAATGATGGGCATTACATTCAGCCTGTTAACCACTGAACACCAATGACAGGCATTATAATTCTTCTACTGGTTGCCATTAATAAGGCACCATTTCTCCCACTGAACTCAAATGATGGGCACTATATTCCTTTGAGTGATTACTGGCACCAATGATAGATTATTTATAACTCCAATGGTCATTGATTCTGGGGCATTAGTTACTTTTGTTGGCGACAGACACCAGGGCAGTGGCGGGACAAGGTCATCCAGCGCCCAGGGCAAAGATGCCAAACTGCGCCCCCCTTTCCCTTAGGGTTAGGGAAAGGGGTTCACAAAACACAACTCTCAATTAAGCCAAAAACATCAAACTGTGTATGGACTAGTGTTGCTCACGAATATTCGCATTGCGAATATTCGTTACGAATATGGCATATTCGAATATTCGCGAATAACTCGAATTTCGCGGCCAATATTCGCTATTCTGAATATTCGTATTTTTTCAATTTTATTTTTAAAACAGATCACATCCTAGTGATCTCCATCGACGTCTAAAAGCATTGCTGGTATGATTAGAGACCCTGGGCCGAGTAGCTAAGCTGAGGCGATCCTTTTATGTTGCCGAATATTCGCAATCGCGAATATTCGATTTCCGAATATTCGCGAATACTTTCTCCGCCCTTCTTTTCCATCAGAGCCAATCAGAGTTCTCCTACCACAGTTGTCATAGGAGAGAGTGGAGTGTTTCTGTGCGTTTTTCCAGTGTATCACATCTTCAAAGAATTTTCCATCTTTTGTCCCGTGTCATCATCATTTGCATTTCACCTCTTTAATGAGAATAATAACTGTTTAACATAAAGACATTTAAGAGATGTCAACGTAAACGGTTTACTTTTATTTTCCAAATCTATGGTTATTCAATATTTATTAAACTAATCAATATACAAATTGGTCAAAGTAAACCCTCAAATCTATATAATAATGTATTTATTTTATTAATACCTTGTTAGTTGCAGGGTCCATTACGTAAAACCACACTTTTTCCAAAGGGCAGGTGAAATTGAATGTTTCAAAATTTCGCAATCAATTTTGCATTAGCGAAATTTCGCAATCAGTTTCGCATTAGCGAAATTTCGCAAAAATGTTTTTTTGATAAAATATCACGAATATTCGATTTTACCGAATATTTCACGAATATTCGGCTATATATTCGTGATATATCGCAAAATCGAATATGGCGTATTCTGCTCAACACTAGTATGGACATGTGCAGGGCCATAACAGGGTAGAGCTGACAGGGGGCGCCCCTGAAACGCGTCAGTTCTACCCTGTTATGGTCCTGCACATGTCCATACACTGTGTGATTTTTATGGCTCAATTGAGAGTTGTATTTTGTGAGTACCCTCTTTTTATGGATTTTATTATTCATTAAATTGTCATTGGTAATGCACTAGGTGTGCACGCCTTCCATTTTGTCTTTTTTGTAATGTATTATTCTATCTACTGAGGCAGAAGCATTTACTACATCTACTTATCACTGATGCCTGGGTATTTAGTCTTCTACTGACCATTGATGATGGCATTTATTACTCCAGTTGACCACGGGAGCAGGAACATTTATTGCTTTCCCTTTCCACTGAAACAGGGGTAATAATCGCTTCTCCTGACTACTGTTACCAGGATATTTACTACATCTACTGATCAGATACAGAAGCATTCATTACTTCTACTAACCACTGATTCAGGAGTATTTATTACCCCTACTAACCACCTATTCTGGGACATGTATTATTTCCATGGATCACCGAAGCATTGGCATTTTATTAATCACTGACCACTGATTCTGGAGTTTTTACATCTCCCACTCAGCATTGATACTCTCACTGACCACATACACCTGGACAAGTCTTCTTCTGATTGGCCTTGGACGCCAGGGCATTGTCTTAAGCCGGGTAAACACTATTGCCGCGTACACACGATAGGACATTCCGACAACAAAACCGTTTATTTATTTCCGACGGATGTTGGCTCAAACTTGTCTTGCATACACACAGTCACACAAATGTTGTCAAATTGCGAACGTCAAGAACGTTGTGACGTACAACACGTACTACAAGCCAAGAAAAATTAAGTTCAATAGCCAGTGCGGCTCTTCTGCTATATTCCGAGCATGTGTGGAATTTTGTTGTCGGAAAATTTGAGAACCAGCTCTCAAATTTTTGTTGTCGGAAATTCCGACAGCAAATGTCCGATGGAGCCTACACATGGTTGGAATTTTGGACAACAAGCTCCCATCGAACATTTGTTGTCAGAAATTCCGAGCGTGTGTACGCGGCATTAGAGTTTTTTTCTTTGTTCATCCCCAAAACTGTCAGTTCTGGTTGGAGTCTCTGTACTAATTATGCAAAGTTAGTGCAGCGATCTCCCCCACTGAGTTGTTGTGTTTTGACAGCCCCCCCACCAAAACACTCTGATCTGCGCTTTCTGCTTTGGCTGAGAGCGCTGATCGGGGGGTGGTCAGCTACTGGTTTTCCAGCATACTCGACATACACACGGGCCAAATGTCGGCCATTTTCTTTTAACCGGCCAATGTCTCCTGACATTCTGCACGTGTGTACTCCTCCTTGTCTCAGTTCATCACCCAAACAGTCAGATGGACAGTAACTGGACCTTTTGTTAAGGTTTGTAGACACCCTAGTGCAGAGAAACAAGATCCTGAACAGGTCACATGGCCAGGCACGTGATTTCGATAATAATTGGTCAGTTACTACTTAGAGATTAAAAAAAATGCCCATCAGTTCCTATAATGCTTCGCATTGGAAGTAGTTTTAGATGTTTCATGAGTTCTCTCACCTGTGTAAAAAAGGTGTGTTTTCCCAGTGCTTGTACTCTTGTACTTAGCAGATATCAGTATGGATTAGCAATACTCTATGTATTTAGAGTAGCAGCCCACCTAACAACAGATTAGTCTGTAATTTAGGACTTAATGAGTACTTTAGCTCATACTTGGCATATATTTTAAGTGGGTTTGGCATCTATTTACTCAACACAACCCAAGTTTCTATAATTTATCAAAACTCATTTTAGTGCATTTTATTCCTGAACATATGCATTTGATAATCAGCTGCACAATATTGTACAACATAAACAAAAAAAACCATACAACTGCAACACTTTTTTCTCCAGAGTTTAAAATAGAAAGCCCTGTACACACGATCAGTCCATCTGATGAGAACGGCCCGAAGGACCGTTGTCATCGGTTAACCGATGAAGCTGACTGATGGTCTGATGTGCCTACACACCATAGGTCAGAACGCGGTGACGTAAAACACAACGACGTGCTGAAAAAAACGAAGTTCAATCCTTCCAAGCATGCGTCAACTTGATTCTGAGCATGCGTGGATTTTTAACCAATGCTTTTGCATACTAACCGTCGGTTTTGACCTATCGGTTAGGTGTCCATCGGTTCAATTTTAAAGCAAGTTCTAAATTTTTTGACCGAAGGATAACTGACCGATGGGGCCCACACAAGGTTGGTTTGGTCCGATGAAAAGGTCCTTCAGTCCGTTTTCATTGGTTTTGATCGACCGTGTGTACGCGGCCTAACTGTTTGGAGCTCCAGGGGAAAATGTCGATTTTAAATGTGAAAAAAAATGTAGACCAGTGGTTAATTTAAAAGGTAGACCAGTGGTTAATTTTTTTGGTAGACCAGTGGTTAATTTTTTTTTTTTAAAGCGTAGCTTTATTTTAGCTTACTGATATACATATGCCTTATGGTAGCTAGTTCCAGATATTTACTCTTGTGATATTCCTGGTGTCTCAAATAATGGTCTTTAAAAAAATTACTGACAGCAAAATAAAAAATAAAATAAAAATATCTTTGGTTCAAAATGGACGCTCTGCAGCTTTCCTGCAACATTCCTAAATAAAGGCTGGGCAAGCAAGGGGCAAGCAAGTAAATGCCTGAACGGGATGTGGAATTTCAAGGCAAATACAAAGCATTGTTTACACTTGAGCTCATGCTGCATATTCTTTCCTGTTTAAGAGACGCGCTGAATAAAGTCATTGTGTGTAACAACCAGTGACGCGCAAGAGAATATCATATATCAACCAAATAAGAGCTGATCGCTAAAAAACAAACTGTAATGCATCACTGTGCACTAGAATTGGATTAGTCAAAATACCAGTTGTTATTTGTCTTTTTCTTGAATGCAGGAAAGGAAAAAGATCCATTTTAGCCTGTCGTTCATGGAAGCCTCTCATAATTTGTTGTCACATTTTATTCTTTACATCGTTTGTAAATTTTCACTGTATATTATAGTTAGCAAAATGACTTTTTCTTTCGTGAATTTCTGTCATTTGCTATTGTGCCGATACTTTTGAACTTGGAGATATTCTATAAGACAGCCATTGTGTTTTTTCATTTTTTTTTTATTCTGCCAAGCTTTATTAGGATCTTTAATGGCCAAATAACAAAGCATCAGTGCTTTTTTTCAGCGGGAACGCGGGGGAACGCAGTTCCGGCACCTCCTGGACTGATTGTATGTAATGTCAAGGGGTACTGGGGTGTGCTGCAGGGTATTGATGCTCACTGCTGGCGGATCTATTCTAGCTGGAGGGGATCTATTGTTGCTGAAGAAGATCTACTGCTGGGGGATGGGTCTATTGTTGATGGCTGCCAGAGAGTCTATTAATGCTGGCTGTGCAGAGATCTGTTGATGCTGCCGGGAATCTATTGTTGCTGGGGGGGGATTTTGTTGTGCGTGGTACATTGTTAGGGGGATCTATTGTTGCTGGCTGAAGGGGAAACTAAATTCCATACAAATTACTTAGCACAACAAAATGATACTTGGTTCTGTATTGTCTAAAAGGGCTGTACTGGGAGGTGGGTAGGGGATGTAACCAAGGGACGTTGCTCGGAGGTGGGTAGGGGCGAAGAAAACAAGTGACTCGGAAAAGGGGAGTTCCTGCACCTATTGTCTGAGAAATAAAGCTCTGCATAGCATTATAATGGAACAAAGATGTCAGGCCTTTCTGTAGTTAAAAAGTACTTCCTAAATCGTATCTGCGCCTCTACCAGCCAAGAAACATGTTGATTTTTTTTATTTTTTGTGCATAAGTTGATAAGTAACAATAAAAGTAGCTCAGTACTTCTGGCATTCCTCCCAACTTTTTGAGATGGGAACGAGGGACACCTATTCCCAAAAAGTATGTAGGCATAGGACACACACCCCTGACACGCCCCCCTTAAAGGGGAATTCTACACAAATTGTTAGTTAAAACCACTACCCTACTACTATTCCTTTATATTGTCTTTTTATATTTACAAATGCAGCTACCGTATTTATTGGCGTATATCGCACACTATTTTCCCCTTAAAATAAGGGGAAAATCATGGGTGCGCGATATACGCCGATAGCCGCTTCCCGCGCTCAGTTTGAAATCCTGCGCCCACATATACCGAGTGCAGGACACTCGGGTACATTCGGCTAGTCTCGGCTTCGCTCGTGCCTACGCATAAACGTCACAGAGCGTGAGCGCGAGCGAAGCCGAGCCTTGCCGAATGTACCCGAGTGTACTGCACTCGGTATATGTCGGCGGAGGCATTCGAACTGAGCGCGGGAAGCGGGGACTCGACTTGAGGCGCACGCTGGAGAAGCCGGGAGGACACCATCGAGGCCGCAGATGGACGCCGGACCGGACGATGGACGCTGGGAAGACACCAAAACTGTAAGTAATAAAATCATATAACATTTTTTTTACAGGAATTTCGGGGGCAACTTTAGGGGTGCGCGGTATATGCGGGAGCGCGTTATACCGCGATAAATACGGTATTTAGAAATTGGAAGAAAGGTTTAGCACCGGGAAACACTTTTTGAAAGATAAAAAGTGCATTTTATATACAACTTTAAAGATCAGACCAAAATGAGGGACACATAAGGAGGAGAGCAGGGACGTGCAGTGAGGGTATCAGAGCAAGATACACACAGGTTACATACGCCACTAACATATGCACGAGAACATTAATTCTAGCACTAAACCTCCCCTGTAACGCTAAACATGTAACCTTTAAAAAAATGTAAGCGTCGCCTATAGAGATTTTTAAGTACTGAAGGTTGGCACCATTCCACAAATGTGCGCAATTTTAAAGCGTGACTGTTTGATCCTGACTTCTCTGATCGTCCCCTTCTTTTACTGTCCCCAAACCATCTGACAATAGAACAGAGCCCTAGGAGGCTTATTTTTTCTTGGGAGGATGCATGTGATCATCACAGGCCAAACAGCACTGTCCAGACAGAGGGTCAGGGGTTCTGCAGCCTTATAGGACAATCAGAGTAAATTGAAAACTCCTCCTACAAACTTTAACCACACACTGATAGAAGTCACAAGACTGCTATATACTGCTGATGAGAAAAGATGTTTAGCAGTTTATTTTTACTAAAATATTAGCATTTGAATGTTCTGTGTACTGTGGGAGACCAGATATAGTGAATGTAGAGTCCTGGGTTTATTAACACTTTAAAATGTTACGAAACCCAAAACGGTAAAATCAGTCTGTATAATATGCAGTAAAGCAGGCTTGTTATACTCACTGTGGAACCTAAGAGGTTTATCCTCTGCATTATGTAAAAAGCCTGTTTGATCTTGTTTCCTCTGATCCTTTCCTTCTTCCACTGTAGCCATTATATTTCCTGATAATACAGAGCCAGCAGACAAGCTGCACATGCTCAGTTTGTTGTGTATTGCTAGAGAATTTTTTTTTCTTCTTGAGAGGTTGCATGTGATCAGCATACAGGGCCAATCAGCACTGTCCAGACAGAGGGTCAGGGGTCCTGCATCCTGATAGGACAGTCAGTGCAGAATGAAAACCCCTTCTGCAACTTGAACTAGACATTGATAGAAGTCACACGACTGCTATATACTGCGGATGAGAAAAAGTATTTAGCAGTTTATATTTACAAAATTGCATGCTCTGTGTACTGTGGGAGACCAGATATAGTGAATGCAGGCTCCTGGGTTTAGTAACACATTATTGACAGCTTTCTAGCAGGAATTCCCTTTAGGGCTACATGCATCTAAATCTGGCAAGCATTTGTGTCAGTTTTGGTAACATTACAGATACGGGTAACAAAATCAGGTGGTTCTAACTGCCAGCACTTAAGGAACATGTTGCTATGGCAGTGACAGAAATTACCATCAGTTCACTGATTAGAAAAGTGGTAGTAATTTAAACCCCCAAAAATATACAAAATCCTGTGCTGTGGAAAAATTCAGTGTGCTAGATCTAAATAAATGTGCTTCTAAAAAATGTATACATTTGTGTGTGTTAAATATATGTGCTTTGAATATCACTTTATTGTGATCTGCTGATCTGAGACAAGGCAATCAACTGCCCTAACTGTAAGGAAGAGTTAAGCCGCGTACACACGATCAGTCCATCCGATGAGAACGGTCTGATGGACGGTTGTCATCGGTTAACTGATGAAGCTGACTGATGGTCCGTCGCGCCCACACACCGTCGCTTAAATAACCGATCGTGTCAGAACGCGGTGATGTAAAACACAACGACGTGCTGAAAAAAACAAAGTTCAATGCTTCCAAGCATGCGTCAACTTGATTCTGAGCATGCGTGGATTTTTAACCGATGGTTGTGCCTACTAACGATCGTTTTTGACCTATCGGTTAGGAATCCATCGGTTAAAATTTAAAGCAAGTTGGCTTTTTTTTAACCGATGGTTACAGTAAATAACCTATGGGGCCCACACCCGATCGGTTTTGACCGATAAAAACGGTCCATCAGACCATTGTCCTCTGTTTAACCTATCATGTGTACGAGGCCTTACAGTATAGAAACACCACTAATGGTATATGGACCCAGCCTCTGATGATGCCATGTGGGAGGGGTGAAACATGTTAGGCAGATAACATCGCCAATGTCACATCCAGCCAGTGGAGAGCATGCTTTGGCGTTGCTTCTGGTTTGGCACACATGCCTTTGAAGATCTGTATTTTTAAGTGAGTGTAAACCAAGTAGTAGAGAACTATAAAGCCCAGTAGTTCCAAATTGGTTTCTCTGTGGGGGAAACAAATACCAGTTTTTTCTTTAATTCTATATGCCTGGAGGAGTAAGCTGTAAAAACATCACAGATAAGAGAACTATAATTCCCAGCAAGCCCAGGATGTCTGCAATATAAAGTGCAACTGACTTCTAACATTTATTTGTTGGGGTGAACAACACTTGGTGAGTGTAGGACCATACGAGGGAGTACATTTGATGATTTCAAGTCTGAAGAGTGGAAGAACTCTTATTTATTTCACTGTTTTTTTTTCTTTCAAATTTTAAGTGTTTTAATCTTAACCAATACAAGTTGATTTGACGGACACTTGGTTAAATATAGACTTTTGTTAATATATGTTTTTGTGAATGAGAAGGATTTGAGCAGTGAGCAGCATTGTGTACCGTATTTATCGGCGTATACCGCGCACTTTTTTGCCCTGAAAATCAGGGCAAAATCGTGGGTGTGCGGTATACGCTGATACCCGCTTTCCCGCGCCGAGTTTGAATACTGCGCTGACATATACCGAGCGCAGTACACTCGTGTATTGTCGGGCAGTCTCGGCTCCTCCCGCGCTGACGTCCTGGACGTACAGGACGTCAGCGCGAGAGTAGCCGAGCAATGCCGACAATACACGGGTGTACTGCGCTCTGTATATGTCGGCGCAGTATTGAAACGGGAAACGAGCGGGGAGGACGCGAGGACGCCGCAGAAGGACGCCGGACCCACGAAGAGGACACCCGAAGCCACAGACGGACGCCGGACCCGACGAGGCCGCTGATGGACGCTGCGCAAGACACCAAAACTGTAAGTACAAAAATTCGGGGCAACTTTAGGGGTGCGCGGTATACGCGGGAGCACGCTATACCGCGATAAATACGGTATATATTAACTTCAGTAATTAAAGTCAGCTCTGATCTGGTGTATGGTGGTAGACCAAAGCTTAAGCCCCATACACACGACCGGTTTTCCTGCCAGGAAAACTGCCAAGAGAGCTTTTGTCCTGGAAAACCGGACGTGTGTATGCTTCCTCGCAGTTTTCCCAACAGGAAAACAGCCAGGAATCCCGGCGGGAAAATAGAGAATTTGCTCTTTATTTTCCCGTTGGGATTCCCGGCGTGTTTGTTTCTGCCAGATTTACTAATACTTTCCTATGGGAATCAATGCGAGGCAGTGCCGATGGAGCATACACACAGCCGGGATTCCCGGCCAAAGCTCTCATGGCAGTTTTCCTGCCGGGTTCTTGGCACTCCCCTTGGTTTTCCCGGCGGAATTTTTCCCACCGGGAAAACCGAGCGTGTGTACAGGGCTTCAGAGTTGGACATGACGGTGGCGGGAAATGTCTTTGTAGATACTGAGCCAAGTCATTCCACTAACTTCTCCAGGCTGATAGAAGTCGAAGTGCTAAGTGAGAGGGTTTTCCTGCCATAATCAATTCGATGGTACAGAAATAGCTGTGGTGTACGCTTATCTGTGGTCTCCTATAAATGAAGGCTTGCTACATGCTGCATTACATAGTCATACTCCAAACTGATTGTGTTTCAGAATAATGTGTGGCTTGGTCCCTCATTACTGGAGCTGTATTTGCTGCTGGAAGATAAGCAATGAGTATAATAACCTCTTTATTTCACCCATCATAGCTTGTGGACAATTAGACTTGACTCTCCAGTGGAAGACAATGGACTTGTCCTGGACTGCGGTTATAGTAGACAATAATTTAAATTTATGCCATTTCAACTCTAATGATAAGGCTGCACTGGATAAAGCTCCATTCAGTTTGGGACTGGCAGTAAGAACACTGAGCTGTCTCGTTAGTAATTCTGACCTGTATTTATAATTCCATGCAAATTTAAAAATGTATGGTAGAGTAGGAAGATTAAAGACATTTAATCTTTTATAACATTTTTTTAATATTTTTTAGATGTACAAGTGAAAAATCATTTTAAAGTGGAACTTCAGTAATATTTTCATCTTTGCATCTATTACATCCTCTGCCCTTGTTGTTTTAACTTTGGATAGTAAAACATTTTTCTTATGCCACCTTATACAGACCACTTCCTGTTTCTTGTCTGGTCATTAGCCTAGGCTTATGACATCATGCACAGCTCTCTCTCTCGTGAGAGTTTGCCAGGAAGTGAGGGGGGGTGAGTCATACAAGGGTCAATGAGAGCTGTAGAGCTGGAGGTGTGTCTCTGTGTAAATCCAGGAAGTGAACAGGTAACCACTTCAGCCCGGACCATTTTGCTGGTAAATGACCGGGCCACTTTTTGTGATTCGGCACTGCGCCGCTTTAACTGACAATTGTGCGGTCGTGCGACGTGGCTCCCAAACAAAACTGGCGTCCTTTTTTTCCCACAAATAGAGCTTTATTTTGGTGGTATTTGATCAGCTCTTTGGTTTTTATTTTTTGCGCTATAAACAAAAATAGAGCGACAATTTTGATTTTGTTTTTGCTATAATAAATATCCCCCAAAAATATATAAAAAACAACTGTTTTTCTCCTCAGTTTAGGCCGATACGTATTCTTCTACATATTTTTCGTAAAAAAAAGCCCCTAGTGGCTGAAATGTAAAATCCTGTAATATTACGTGATTTTGCGCAGCCGAGCCGACCTGCCGCCGGCGGCTGGTCGGCAAGCAGTTAAACAAGTTAAAATGGCAGCATCCAGACTCAGTGGAGGGAGATTTCTGCTGCATATTTGGCAAGTACAGAGTCATATTATATATCGGAGGGAAGCTTCAGAATGGCTAATTTCATAGGCGTGCGCAAGGGGTGTGCCAGGTGTGCCTGGGCACTCCCTAAGCCTGGGGTTGGAAAGCTGTCAATGGTGGGCAGGTGACAGGTAAACCACAATCCTAACTTGCCAAACCTCAGAACCTGGACAGGAGAGGTTGCGGGGGTGGAATTTAGTGGAACCGATCTGTCTTTTCCTCCTGCAGCAGCTGAAAGTAGGCTTCTCCTCTTCTTCCTTTTGTCAGCATTCCACAGGAGGAAAATATAGGGGCTTAGTACTAATATATGCCACCCCTCTTTTCCCTGTTCCTTTTCCTTCTGTTGCCCTGGTCCCCCATGGGCTCCCTTGCTCCCTTCTCCTCCCATTGTTTCAGGATGGAGAGCGGGGAAGAGGCTGGTAAATATGTCAAACGCATATGTGTTGGAGCTTTGGGGTGCACACCATAATGCAATAGGCTGCGTACACCTATGGCTAATTTGTTTTTATTACAAATTAGGTGAGCAGACTGCAGTTCCTCTTTACTGTAATTCATAAAATGTGTTACTGTTTAACACACCTTGTTTAAATCTATGTAGTGTATAATTGCCGAAGTATATGCAGAGAGTTATATGTGCTCATTACTGATGGAGACTCTGCTTCCTGCTGATCCTCTTATCTCAATGATAAAATCTGGCTGATTGGAAACAATAGACTATCTACAGCCTCTAATGATGTCAAACACCCACCATGCACATGATATTCGAAGAGTACATATTCTTTGCCTAGACTTAAAGTGATTTTTCTCAGAAAAGGAATCAATCCTCATTTAAAAATGTGTATTTTTAGTAATGCTACATATGCCCTGCTGATTCATTTTAAGACTGGGTTCTTAACGATACTATTTGTTTTAATTTTGTAAGCAATATTCGTAATCCCTTCCTCTCTGCTTTTATAGAAATAAATGGTTACAGGGATCTGGAGGTCTGAGTTGGAATTGCTAAATGCACAAACAGTTGCACCTTGCAGGCAGTGGTGTATTTAGGTTTTGTGCTGCCCTAGGCCTGACTAAACTTGTGCACCCCTGCACCCCCTAATTTAAATATGACCCACCCCTTCCTGTCAAGGCCACATCCCTTTCTGTTTAAGACCCACCCTGAAGTTTTCGAGTGGGGACACTAGTTCTGAGGACCTGGGAGGGCAATGTATTCCCTAATTTGCATAGATTTCCTCTCACTTCCTGTTTGGCTATGGGGCAGGAAATGAAGAGAAATCTCTGCAATGGGACAGGGATGGTAAAAAATAAACTGACCGGGGCTATAACCCTCCCTTACTCTATCCAAAAAAAAAGTGTTGCCTATAGTTCTACTTTAAGCACACATTTCTGATAATTTTATGGAGAGGACTAAGAAGATATAACCATGCCAATGGGGCAGCAGAAAACATATAGCACAGTGAGGAAGGTTTGTGGTCCAGAATGGTAGGACAGTCAAAATTAGAAGCAGTGCCATCCCCCACAAATGTGGAATGCCGACCGCCCGCATTCCGGAAGCAGTGTGGCTCCTTTATGGGGACACTAATAGTGTAGCGCAAGCCAGCGGGGACTCTTTCCGTGCTGCCCTAGGCCTGGGCCTTGTTGGTCTAGGCCAGGATACAGCGTTGCTTCTAGGGCTTATGGTACAGCTGACAATGCACATTGAACATGGAAATTTTGTTGTGTGATCGAACTTTCGTTTGTTTTTTTTTTTTTAATTGGATAGCAATTCCATACATATAATGTTGGTTTCCAATGATCACAAGGAGATGGAATCCCTGCTTCAAGGAAAAATATGATCTTTTTTAATGCAATTACTATAATATATCTCCTTATTGATGATGGATTGAAAATAAATGTGTAAACATTGACTTTGTAGGCACGTATGTAAAATATAACAAATTTTAATGTTTCACAATTGTGACATATTAATGAGCAAATGCATCTAAACATATAATACAAAAAATGGACATTATACAATACAAAAAATGGATCACGTGATTAATCTCAAGGAGAATGACTCAATGGTAATGTTGACAACTTGCTGCGATGGTGTCTATGATATAGATGCCCATGCTGAGTAGAGATATCTCCTTGGTGTGTGATCCACGAGATACATAAAAAGGGATAAAATTAAGCTCTACATGTTTCACAATATGTACATCGCTTCATCAGGAGGGCACCTGTAATCAATGTATTCCTTATTGACAATGTCGATTTATTTGCCTGTCTCCAGAGGCGTATCTCGTGAAAATAGAGCCTATGGCAAGCACTGAAACTGTGCCCCTGTCGAAACATTTGAAACCCATCTTTCAGATAACCTTAACATAAAAAACAGCTAACAAAACTAGTGATATTTATCATCCCTTGTGATGCCTTGGGTAGTGACATATCCTCTTTATGGAGAAATCTAGGGTTTATTAGACGCCTGATCCCTCCTCTGCCCTCCAAGGCCAGGTAAATGCAGAACCAATACTGGAAGTGATGAAATCTTCATCACTTAAGGCCTCAGTTTTCACAGAGGAGAGGGAGAAACTGATGTTCCTCCTTCTTCTTTGTGCGCTGCTAATCCGACCAGATAGAATGGGAGAGCCTGGGAGAACAGGGGAGGGCTGTGGCTGAACGCAGAAGGGATAGCGCTGTCATTGTCCATTAGCAAAGGTGCTGAAAAAGAGATCCTGCCTATGCTCGAGAGGAGGGAACAAGAGACACTCAGACCCTGGTAAGTGTCTTGCTGCCCAGCCACTCAACAACGCCCCCTTCATATGGCGCCCATGGCACTTGCCATGGCTGCCATAACCTAGATACGCCACTGCCTGTCTCACAATCAACAGAATGTTACTGGTCGGACAAAATCCCGGGTGGTGGTTTACTTAGTTTCAGAAACTTAATTTCAATTACATTTGGGATTTCAGGAAGAAAAGTGGTAGAACTTTCCATGTATATGACAAGCTTTAGGGCCTATGTCAATGTCATCAGTTTGAGATGCTTCTTAGGCCCTGTACACACGACCAAGTTTCTCGGCAGAATTCAGCCAGAAACTCGATCGGAGCTGAATTCTGCCGAGAAACCCGGCCGTGTGTACACTTTCGCCGAGGAACATGTTCTCTATTTCCTCGTTGTTCAATGAGGAAAGTTGGCTCGCCGAGATCCTCGGCGGCTTCACACAGAACTCGACGAGCAAAACGATGAGTTTTGCCCGTCGAGTTCCTCGGACGTGTGTACGGGGCCTTAGGCTTATGTGAGGTTAATGTAATATGTAAGTAAGCAATATAGTTACAAAGTTAGTGTCAAGGTAAAGTCCAGTCCTGGAATTGATAGCCCTCCCTCTAGCCCCTTCCTCACAATCTGCTTTTATGCATTCATGTGTTTATAATACTTACCTAAGAGTGTTGTCCACTTCTGACATTGCTTCCAAGGGTCATCAACAGGGATCCAGATCTGCAGTCTATTTCCATTGACTGGATGCTTCTTCCTCGTGTCCTTTTTCCACTGCATCCTGAGAGAACAATGCCACTGTCAGATGTCCACATCACCTATGTGGTGACACTGACACCTGAAGAGAAACCCCTTCTCCTTGTAGTCAGGTACAGTCTATTTTCTCCACCGCAGGTAGCGCTCAACTGAAAGGGGTAGTGCAGAGGAAGTCAAGAGAAGTGTGGCTCCTCTATGGTTTCCTGGGTCACCGGGGGGAGAACTGGTTGGATGCTGAGGGCTATCTTGGATCAGGCAGAGTAAATTTTTCATGAGTTTGGTGCACATTTAGCATGTGGGTAGTGTGGGGGCAGGTCTCCTAAAGGCTCCAGATGAGTAGGGAAAGAATGGGGATCCTCCACTTCTCCTGGAAACCTCCCAACTTGGGCTTGGACTGGCCAGGCCTTAAGACAGATGCTCTCAGTTAAGGTGAGATCTGCTCTGCTACAATCTGCTGTCCACCTGTGTGTGCTCCTAGTTGGGCTGCCTTAACCGGGCTTGTTGTGAATTCTTATATTTTGACTACAATACAAGTTATTTCTGTTTGCAACTGGACTGTGTGTGAGTTACTGCCATTACATCACACTGCACCCTCCCACATCCTCTGCAAAGTAAAAGAGAGTAGATGTTGGACTGGAGCACCATTTAGATTAGCAATTAGGTGGGGGGGGGGCGTACCTAGAGTTTATCTTTGACCAATGCATACTAAAGCTATCACATTTGATCTGGGGAGAATGCCTGGAGTTCATCTTTAACCTATGCATATACTTACCTAAAAAATTCTAATCTGGGTATCTAGGCTTCAATGAAATCTGATCATGAATGAGTTACTGATATCTTACTCCAGCCTCCTTTCTAAAAAAGAAAAATGACAAAAAATAAATAAAAATTCTCTGTGTATGGTAACCATAACTGAAGCTGAGCTAACAACTAATCTGACCGAAACTAATCTAAATGGCAGCTGTAGGAAAATACTGACTATTTTAGACAATCCTATGCACAGACTCTTTGATAAATATGGCTCAATGCTTTTAGAACAGAACACACAGATACTTGATTCATTTACATAGTGCTGACAGTGCGCAGTGTTCCGCAGATATGAAAATGGATAGATTTAAGACGCATGACCAGTAGGTATAAAGGAGACTGACAGAGATGAGAGAGACAGGAATTTGAAAAGACATGTCCAGTCAAATACCCTTGTCATAACACTGATATGACGTGAGCTCCATGCAAATAGGCTTCAAGACTAAAACCTTTTTTGCTTTCTCTTTTGCATAGAGCTATTTCTGCAAAAATGTGTTCTTTCTCATTATGAACCATGATTTACAGCAATGACTATAATTTATTATGCTTTATCATTTTTTTTTATAATCTATTATTTATAATGGAAAACAAATATTACTCTGTTAGCAGAGGATACAGTTCTACTTGTAATACCTTGTACACACGACCGGTTTTCATGACAAGAAAACTGTCATTTTTTATATTGGTCGTGAAAAACGGTTGTGTGTACGCTCCCTAGCAGTTTTCTCGACGAACAAACTGCACCCTAAAAAATTTAAACCAGCTTCCTTTTGTCTCGTCGTGTTTCCCGTCAGTTTTTTTCTCGTCGCCAAAAAACGGTTGTGTGTATGCTTTTCCGAGGGGAAAAAACACGCATGCTCAGAATCAAGTATGCAGCCCAAAAGCAGCCCAAATGGTGGCGCCATTAGACATGTGCAGACTGGAATATTTTGTTTCGTTTTCTCGTTTTCGTTTGGAAAATAAATGTATTTAGTTATTACCAAAAATCGTTTTGATTTATTTCGTTTTTCGTTGGGGAATAGCTTTTGTCCGAAAATCCAATAATACTTGGTTTCTGTCGAACGGTCAAAAGAATATTCGACGGAACGTCGAATATTTTTGGTTTCTATCGAGTGGTCAAACGAATATTCGACGGAACGTCGAATCTTCACGTCGAATCATATATTTCCGTTAGAATATTCCGCCTACAAGAATTCTAATGTATGACTAGTAATAATGTCGAATCTATTCTCTATAATGTCGAATCTATTTTCTCATAAATCGAAATCTATTCTCTGTAATGTCGAATCTATTATTTCTATAGTGTCGAATCTTTTCTCTATAATGTCGGATCTTTTCCCTATAATGACGAATCTCTCCATATCTAATTTTTACCGCAAAGAAAACGAAAATAAAGCATTTTTTATGTCGGATCTTTTGGTTTTCCTTTCTTGCACTTTCGTTATCGTTTGTTAAAACGATAACGAAAAACCCGATTTTCGGACGAAAATGCATTCTAACGAAAACGAATGCACATGTCTAGGCGCCATTTGAAAGGAACTTTCCCTTTATAGTCCCATCGTACGTCTTGTACGTCACTGCGCTTTGGTTGGACGTGTTTTTGCATGAACGTGTGTATGCAAGTCAGGCTGGAGAGGAATTACGTCGGGAAAAACGTCTTTTTTTTTCCTGCCGAGAAAAATATGTGTCCGAGGCATAAGACATTATTCATTTCTATTGCCAAGATCTTGGAGCTGTGTTTGGAAATGTTTGCTAAGCTACTTATGACTCTTTAGAGGTTAACTTAGTGTTAGGGATTATTGTAAGGTTAGGGTTAGCTTTAGGGTCAGGGGATATGGCCATGGCGTTCATATTAGAGACTCATAGTTTAAGTTTTAAGCTATAGGTTCTGTTATGATTACAGTGAGGATTAGGTTTTGGTGACCAGTTTAAGTGTGATGACTAGTTTCAGTGTTGGAGTAAATTCTAAAGTAGAGCTGAAGGCAAAACTTTGTTTTCATCTTGGATAGAGTAAAGCCTCGTACACACGACCGAGGAACTCGACGGGTGAAACACATCGTTTTCCTCGTCGAGTTCCTTGTTAGGCTGTCGAGAAACTCGACAAGCCAATTTTCTCTTTATACTTTTGTACAGTAGGTTCTAAAGCACACCTAGAGCAAGTAATGATTAGTGTTGCTCACGAATATTCGTATTGCGAATA
Organism: Rana temporaria; assembly: GCF_905171775.1. NCBI lineage: Eukaryota > Metazoa > Chordata > Amphibia > Anura > Ranidae > Rana > Rana temporaria. Next base: position 138,141,507 of record NC_053499.1, read on the forward strand.
TTCGGCTCGAATATGGCATATTCGAGTATTCGCGATATATTTCGAATTTCGCAATGAATATTCGCAATTCCGAATATTCGCATTTTTTCAATTTTATTTTTAAAACAGATCACATCCTATCGACGTCTAAAAGCATTGCTGGTATGATTAGAGACCCTGGGCCGAGTAGCTAAGCTGAGGCGATCCTTTTATGTTGCCGAATATAAAAAAAAAAAATTGCGAATTTTCGCTAATGCGAATGCGAAAATTATTGCAAATTTTCGATAACTGTGGTAGGAGAACTCTGATTGTCTCTGATGCAAAAGGGGGGGGCTTTGTGTATGTTTCTGTTCTGAATATTTGTATGTTTGATATTATTTTTTTTTGTAAGAAGGAAAAAATTGCGCATACCTTAAAAAAAGGGGAGAATACAGCAGCAACTCAAAAATGTTATACAACATAAATTAATACAAGACAGAAAATGGAGTCGCTCTACAAGAATAAAAAATATGTCTAGTGACAAGACATGTGGGCAAATTATAAAATAAGCAAGCGCAAATAACTTGTGAAATACACAGTGAAACAAATATATAAAGAAATATAGTCCCAATAGTAGAAAAATAATCTTTCATAAAAATGTCTTTGATATGTGAAGTGAAAAAAAGTCCAAAGCATGCAGCATGAACGTGTTCAATCTTCAAGGTGTTTGATTGACAAACGGCTGTGACAGATGGATAGAGTAAAGAATCACCACCAATGCAAAACACTTTTTATTTTCTATTGTAAAATATCAAGAATATTCTGAGCCAATCAGAGTGCTCCTTCCGCATTTGCCGAATATTCGCAATTATTTTGTATTGTAAAATATCAAGAATATTCTGAGCCAATCAGAGTGCTCCTTCCGCATTTGCCGAATATTCGCAATTATTTTGTATTGTAAAATATCAAGAATATTCTGAGCCAATCAGAGTGCTCCTTCCGCATTTGCCGAATATTCGCAATTATTTTGTATTGTAAAATATCACGAATATTCTGAGCCAATCAGAGTGCTCCTACCGCAGTTATCGAAAATTCGCAATTATTTTCGCATTCGCAATAGCGAAAATTCGCAATTATTTCATTTCGATAAAATATCACGAATATTCGAATTTAGCGAATATATCTCGAATATTCGACTATATATTCGAGATATATCGCGAAATCGAATATGGCGTATTCTGCTCAACACTAGTAATGATGTGCATTTCTTTATGTATTTTCTAAAACATTGTGAAATATGTGCAGACTCAATGATGAATAAAATTGACCAGAAGCTATCAAACTTATGACCAACCCATTTGTGTGCCACTCTTGTAGAACTTTGGTTTTCATGTGGCCATTGTTGTTTGATATCAGAAATTAACTCCCAGTAAAACCTTATATAAAGAATAATTTTAAATCCTAAGACCCCTCCCTTCTTAAAAAAACACAACAACATCATTTGCTTAATCAAAGGCTATCCATGCAATTTAAAAGGTTTCATCTCTTGTATCTTTTAATGGTTCCCAACCTACATTCTAATGTGTTTCACACAGGTCCATTGCTTTGTGGTTTCTCTCGCTCTGCTATGCTTTAAAAGCTGTGTTCAAAACAGCAGTCATAATGGAAGCCTAAGGGGATCTACATTAAAGTGGATAGAATAAAGGAGAGAGATAAAGTGAAGATTGTCTTTTGCTCTTACCCACCCTCAAGTATTCAGTACAGGAATTATGCTATTTAATCTAGAATTATGCATTCTGTCATGGTGCTTAGTAAGTCAAAAAAACAATAAACAAATTAAAATAACCTATTATAGCTAATAAGGATAATTGTTCATTGTTTTGACAGCACAAAGCTAGACTGGTATTAGGTTTCATGGGTAACTGTCAGAATTAAATGTGCACTCCACTGGTTGGTGAATCCTCCAACACTGGCAGGCAGGAATGGTAAGCTTGGGGACAGTGGATCTTTATAGGGGAGCAGCGACTATTGAAAATCCCCATCGGGAGAAAACAGTGATTATGCTATGGAAAGTGGTAACAGAACACAGAGCTTGGACTTTTTAGGCACACCAGTACACAATGTTAAAATGAAAATATCTTTAATATATAATATTAGGGTTGTTCCGATACCACTTTTTTGAGTACCAAGAACCGATACTGTTTTTAGTGCTCGCCGATACCGATTACCAATACTTTTTATAATGTCATGTGACAGTGGAACATGTGTTAGTATTTTTGTTTACATTTATTTATATTTTTTACAATGCTCTCTTTTTTTTGGTGTGTGTTTTTTATTTTAATAAAAAAAAACAAATTACAATTATTTGTTATTTTATTTATTGCAAATCTTTTTTTTCAGTCCTGTTGGGGGGCTTTGGTGAGATATCTCCCCCTTGAGACAGAGAAAGAGACTGAGGATACATAGATAGATAGATAGATAGATAGATAGATAGATAGATAGATAGATAGATAGATAGATAGATGTGATAGATAGATAGATAGATAGATAGATAGATAGATAGATAGATAGATAGATAGATAGATAGATAGATAGATAGATAGATAGATAGATAGATAGATAGATAGATAGATACAGTAGATACAGTAGATTCCCCAGTTCAGCAGCCTCAGCTGCACTGAAAATGAATGGAAAGGAGAAAGCGTCTCCTCTCCATTTATAAAAGGAGACATTGTAATTACAGATTATGATGTTTCAGTTATGTGTATGGACAAAGTCAATGATCACAGGACAGCAGAACGGAGGGGAACACGGAGGAAGAATGGAGGGGAACACGGAGGAAGAAAGGAGGGGGACAGCAGCAGAACGGAGGGGAACACAGAGAAAGAACAGAGGGGGACACGGAGGAAGAACGTAAGGGAACATGGAGGAAGAACAGAGGGGGGCACGGGGGAAGAACGTAAGGGAACATGGAGGAAGAACAGAGGGGGGCACGGGGGAAGAACGTAACGGGAACACGGAGGAAGAAAAGACAGCAGCAGAACGGATGGGGACAGCAGAACGGAGGGGGACACCATAACCGGGGTGACGACACGGAGCAAGAACGGAGGGGAACACGGAGGAAGAACGGAGGGGGACAGAAGCAGAATGGATGGGGACAATAGAATGGAGGGGGACAGCAGCAGAATGGAGGGGGACAGCAGCAGAATGGAGGGGGACAGCAGAACGGATGGGGACAGCAGAACGGAGGGGCACTGGAGGAGGATGCAGGGACAGTCAGCAGTGATTGGTGCATGGGGGAGATCGGTGCACCAATCACCCTGTATAGATCTCACTAGCTGAAAGAAGCGGGGGGAGAAATGGCTTTATTGAAATCTATACAACAGTGATCAGTGCTTGTAACTCCTCCATGCACCGATCACTGCTTACTGTCCAGGTATCGGGTGAAGCATCAGAGCATGTAGCTAAAAGCTAACTTTGCAGATTTGGCTAGTTTGAAAATGCCCTTGCTATAGGTGTAGGCCACTGACATACCTCCCAAAACCTGCCTGAAAAACCCACAGAGATGGCTTCATCCTATCCTGCCTTGCTCTAAGACACTCCCAGCTATTACTGCTCATTCTCAACATCAAAGGAGCAAGCTCTCAAACCCTCGCACATATGCGGCCCACTATTGCTTCCATTGCAGCATCACTAGCTCAAAGATAAAAACAATAGGGAGAAAGAGCACATTCAACGGGGTTTAAATCTTAATAATGTAAAAGCAGGATGGAGTGACGCCATCTCTAGTAGTTTTTCAGTCAGGCTTCAGGAGGTATGTAAACGGCCTACACTTCCATCAATGGCATTATTCATCTTTACTCAAAGCTGCACAGTTTGGGCCAGATCCAGAGAGAGAGTACGCCGGCGTATCTACTGCGATACTTCGGCGTCTGCTGGGTGGAGTTCGCGTCGTTTTTTCCGTGTCGGGTATGCAAATGAGCTTTTCTCGACGATCCACGAACGTACGCGCGGCCGTCGCATTCTCTTACGTTGTCTCTAGTCGGCATTTTCCGGCGTATAGTTAAAGCTGCTATTTGCGGCGTATAGATAGACTTGCCATGTTAACGTATGTCCGTCTTTCCCGCGTCGAAATTTTAATTTAATTTTTTTTTGCGTAAGTCGTCCGTGAATAGGGATGGACGTAAGCCACGTCTAAGTAAAAAAAATGACGTCGTTGCGACGTCATTTCGCGCAAAGCACGGCGGGAAATTACGAAACGGAGCATGCGCAGTTCAATCGGCGCGGGGACGCGCTTCATTTAAATGAATCACGCCCCCTACCCGCCGATTTGAATTCCGCCGCCAGAAATACACTACGCCATCATAACTTACGGCGCAAAATCTTCCTGGATTTGACTTAAAGACAGGTAAGATATGGCGCCGTAGCGTATCTCTGATACGCTGCGCCTATCCAATTCTATTTGGATCTGGCCCTTTATTTTTATTTGTAGACATTTCTTACTTGCATAGGCTGTTTATTGGTAAAATAACCCTTTAAAGTTTATTATCAATTAGTTATTCTAAAGAATACAGAGTTATATATTATTATAATTATTATTATATAGGAGCGGTAGTAAGATATACAGACTGACAGCAAGAGATAGATGAAGAATGAACCAGGAAGAGGAAAATCATTTATAAAATATACATTATCCCTAAGCAGTATAGTCAGGCTTTTAGCGGGATTAAGAAAAAATATACAGTATGCAAGGAATGTGCCCATCTAATGTAAGTGAGGTAAAATGCAAATTTAATGTTTGCATGTTTTAAAGACCTTACCTTGCACTGCGTCTAAGACTGAAATACCTTTCCTTAATAGAAATGTAAACTCAAAGCAACATACATATGGAATATGCTGAGTTTTAAAGCACTTAATTCCCTATGTGATGGATGCTGACAATTAGTCTAACCTTTTGTGTTGATTTTCTAATCATTGTTCACATACTGCTGATTGATGAATGAGAACAATGTATGTGCTGTTAAATATTAGGAGCCATATTCATTCATTAACTGTTTCCTTGGTCTCTGCTTTTCTGTTTGGATTGACTTTATATAATATATTTGTTCACACTTAGTGTTTCATTATAAAATATCTTCAACCACTGTAGGAAATGTACAGTAGATTTTTAATAGTTCCTGTAGTTGTATATCAGAAACAACATAATTGTAACATATTTAACCTATGATACAAGGAAAAATGACTGAGGTATTGCTAATGTGGCGGCTGCCATGACCTTACCTCTATTATCCATATATCACCCGTCTACCATAATAATGACACAATCACATCATTTGGGTTTAAATGGCCATAGCAGCCTTTTATTAACCCCCTTAGCGGTATCCCCGAGCGTGACTCGGGGTGGTTTTTCCATGCTAGGATCGGTATCCCCGAGTCACGCTCAGGGTAGATGTGCAGAGCGTGCAGCGGCGCGGCTTACCTCGCAGCATCCACAGACAAAGTTACTTACCTTGTCCCTGGATCCAGCGATGCATCCCCGCTGTGTGAGTGAGCGGGACCTCGCTCGATTCACAGAGTCCTCCTGTGCCGCCGATCTCCGTTCCCTGCGACGTTAAGATGCACGGGGGCGGAGAGCGGCACCAAATTCAAAAAGGTAAACAAACACATTACATACAGTATACTGTAATCTTATAGATTACAGTACTGTATGTAAAAAATACACACACCCCTTGTCCCTAGTGGTCTGCCCAGTGTCATGCATGTCATTTTATATAATAAAAACCTTTTTTTCTGCCTGAAAACTGTAGATTGTCCATAGCAACCAAAAGTGTCTTTTTATGTCAAAAATGGTTTTAGATCAGCTAGAAAACAGCGATAATAAATTACAATCACTTGCAGAATTGTGCGATAGCGATTTGTGGGGAAATTCGTCATACAAATATAAAAGTAATGACAGCGACAATTCTGCAACTGAGCAAATTTCAGTGATTTTGAGTTGATTACATTATTGAATAATTTTTATTATAATTATATTATTATTTTTTATAATTATTTATAATTATTTATTATATTATAATTTTGTTTTTAAAACAAAATCATACCCGAGATGCCTACTAGACTCTTGTTTGGTCAGATTTAAATGAGTTATTCCTAAGAATTGCAGGCCTACAGTATAAAACGCCAAATTTGCTTGCAAAATAATTGTACCGCTTTTGGTACGTAATTCCAGACAGAATCATAACGCCAGGAAGGTTAACAACCATAAATAACAAAATAAAGTTTTAATTTCATTCCGGATAAACAGCAACATTTTAAACCTTAATGTACCCAACTGACTTTTTTCTGAGTCCTAGGTTAATCCCTTCACGCCCACGCTATAGTAGAATGATGGCTACAACGCAGGCTTACTTTGCCGGGAGGGTGTCTATTGATGTCCTCCTGCGATTGCGCTCCCTGCGCACCCCCTGCGTTGCGTGGACACTGCGCTCTGTGATGACTGAGTCTCCAATGACAGCTGATCATGATGTACACAGAAACCAGTTATTGGATTTTCTCTACTCGCATTGACAGCATGAGAAGCGCTGAAAAGAGCCGATAACCAGCTTGAGAAAGGGACATTAGCACTGATAATCAGGGCAGTCCCAACAGTGCCCACTAGCACACAAAGCAGTGCCCACCAGTGCTGTCAATCAGCGCCCATCAGGGCCTCTCATCAGTGTCACCTATCAATGCTGCCTATCAGTGCTCATCAGTGCTGCCTATCCGTGCCCATTCATTCCACCTTATAGTGCCCATCAGTGCCACATGTCAGTGCCCATAAGTTCCCCCTATCAGTGCTTCCTATCAGTGACACCTATCAGTGCCCTTCAGTGCTGCTGATCAGTGCCATTTGTCATTGCCCATCAGTGCCATCTATCAGTGCAGTCTCATCAGTGATTCCTCATCACTGCCTACCAGTTCTGACTCATCAGTGCCTATCAGTGCCATCTATTAGTACCTATCAGTGCCACCTGTCAGTGCCCACCAGTGCCATCTATCAGTACCTGTCAGTGCCCATCAGTGCTTAACATGCAGCCTATCAGTCTAAGACTTGATACTTATTACTGTCTCTATAGGTTTACCTTTAATTATCACTAAGTAGCCATCTATCTACCTGACTACATTGCTACATTTTAGATGTCTATGTTTCAGCCTAATGCTAGCCATACACTATACAAAAAAATGTTCAAACCCGTCCTCGAAAAACAAACATTCGGCCATGAGAGCAAACGATAGTGCCATCATGTAATGACCGATAAATCGTTCAATGGACATAAATTAATATTTTTTTTTTTTTCACATATACCTAGTGCAAACAGTTTGGACGGGAAACACATTAACCTTTTAATTTATCGTTCGTTTGGTAGAAAATTTCCAAACTTGTCCTATGTTTTTTTTAGCTCAAAAATGTCCCAACCGATTGCCGATTTGTGCCCATTAACTGGCTGAAAAATGAACAAGCAGTCGAAATGACCAAATTTTGGCTGATTTTTGTATAGTGTATGGCCAGCATAAGGCTAGGTTCACACTTGTGTGGGTGGTTGCCGCTGCGAGACTGCACCTGTTCCCACACCTATCCCTGCACCTGTTCACGTACCTGTTCCCACACCTGTTCCTGCACCTGTTCCTGAACCTGTTCACAGACCTGTTCCTGCACCTGTTCCCACACCTGTTCCTGCACCTTTTCCGTCACCTGTTCACACACCTGTTCACACACCTGTTCCTGCACCTGTTCACGTACCTGTTCCCACACCTGTTCCTGCACCTGTTCCCACACCTGTTCCTGCACCTGTTCCCACACCTTTTCTTGCACCTGTTCCTGCACCTGTTTACGCACCTGTTCCCGCACCTGCAACCACCTGCTGGCAAAAACATGCTGCAGGCATTTTCAGAAGAGGGAAAAGGGACCTTTTCCCTGCATTTTTAGAAGGCACAGCAGGCTGCTCAAAAGAATGAGCTGTCATGGTGGCGCAAAATGTGGCTTGCAAAGCCGCACAAGTGTGAACCTAGCCTAATTCCTTATTCATTTCAGGGATATATATTTTGGAAAAGGAGGAGGCGGGGGGACAAGGCGCTGGAAAGAGCTGGGGGATAGAGAGACAGTTTCCAGGTCAATTTGTGGAATAAAACTATGTGTCTTTGGGCACCTTTATGACTTTTTCTCTGTGGGATATTAGCATAAAATCAAGCGCCTATAACAAATGAGGACGTTTCTTGTCTGGATGATACTTTTAACACAGCAGTCAACAAAACAAATTAGTTTTGTTGACAAAACACTTTTTAAGGAACTATCTTCCCTTCCCAAGGGCTAAAAAAAAACATTAAAATGACATATTGTACATGAGTACAATAACTAGAGCATAAAGGTGTAACCATAGAGATCAAGAAAAAAAAAGGAAAGTAAAAAAAAAAAAAATAATACTAATAGCATTGGGACAGTCCCAAAGCTCTATTGCAATATTTTAAATCTCCGAATTAAGAGATTATTTGGATATGTCTTATTATGCACTGGGGGAGGATTTACCAAAGGAAAATATGCTGCTCACTTTGCAAGGGAATTTTCCTTAGTGAATGTGGTGTAAATTTACTTTGCAAATAATACCTAATCTCATACACAAAATTTTTGCTTGCAAATGATTAGATGATAAAAAGTCAGCAGAGCTTCATCTCAGTCCCTAAACTAAGGGAATATTCCCTTGTAAAGGGAACAGCCTTTATTTGTCTAAAGCCTCGTACACACGACCAAGGAACTCGACGGGCGAAACACATCGTTTTCCTCTTCGAGTTCCTTGTTAGGCTGTCGAGGAACTCGACAAGGCAAGTTTCTCCATTCCCGTCGAGGAAATAGAGAACTTGCTCTCTTTTTGGCTCGTCGAGTTTCTCGACAGTTTCCTCAACGAAAATGTACACACGACCGGTTTCCTCGGCAAAAAAATATCTCCCAGCAAGTTTCTTGCTGGTTTTTGCCGAGAAACTCGGTTGTGTGTACGAGGCTTTAGGCCTCGTACACACGGGAAAAGAATCTCGTTAGGAAAAAAACATAGTTTTTCCTGACGAGATTCTTGGCAAGAATCTCTTGCCGCTCGAGTGTACACACACTCATTTTAAAAGAACCGCAGTTCTTTTGAAAGGCAAGAGCGCGGTGAAGTCATCGCGTACGACGAGCATGTGCTCATCACATTCGATGCCGTCGCTGCCATCTTGCTTCACCCTACCTATACCCTGGAAGCTACCGCGCATGCGTCAAAGTCATTTTGAGCATGCGCAGGTTTCCACGGCAACAGGTAGGTATACAGACGCTCGGGTTTCTCATCAGCTAACAGGCCGACAAGAATCTCGACAGGAAAATAGAGAGCAGGTTCTCTATTTTTCTTGTCGAGATTCTGGCCAGATTTCCAGATGAGAAACCTGAAAGCCTCGTAGACAGCGGGTTTGTACACACGAGTAAACCGAGCGTACAAACCAGCTGTTTTCTTGCTCTTTCCCTATTACAGGGAACAGACGATCAGTGACACTCTCACTAGGAAGAGCGAGGAAAGGTTTGTTTACACTTACCTCTCCCCGGTTCTTCAGCTCTGTGACCCGATTGCAGGACACCGGCGGTGATTGGGTGTGCGGGTCCTGTGGGCACGGTCACGGAGCTCATGACACAGCTGGGCTCTTAAAAGGGACGTACCTGTATGTCCTTTTGTCCAACCGTGCCGCTCTGCCGATGTATATCGTTGTTGGGCGATCTTATAGATATTATACCTCGGCGTAACATATGTGCTCTGGCGTAAGCCCGCCTAATTCAAATTTGGATGATGTGGGCGTGTTTTATTTAAACTAAGTGTGACCCCACGTATTTGACATTTTTTACGAATGCTTTAGACGTGAACGTAACTTACGTACAGTCCTATTCGCGAACGACTTACGCAAACAACGTTAAAATGTAAAAATTTGACGCAGGAACGACGTCCATACTTAACATTGCGTACGCCTCATATAGCAGGAGTAACCTTAGCCGGAAAAAGCCTAACGTAAACGACGTAAAAAAATGCGCCGGGCATACGTACGTTTGTGAATCGGCGTATCTACCTAATTAGCATATTCCTCGCGTAAATCTACGGAAGTGCCACCTAGCGGCCAGCGTAAAATTGCAACTAAGATACGACGGCGTAAGAGACTTACGCCGGTCGGATCTTAGTCAAATCTATGTGTAACTGATTCTAAGAATCAGGCACATAGATACGACGCCGCAACTCAGGCCCCGTACACACGTCCAAGAAACTCGACGGGCAAAACTCATCGTTTTGCTCGTCGAGTTCCTTGTGAAGCCGCCGAGGATCTCGGCGAGCCATGTTTCCCCGTTGACTAACGAGGAAATAGAGAACATGTTCTCTATTTGGCCCGACGAGATCCTCCTCGGTTTCCTCGGCCGAAAGTGTACACACGGCCGGGTTTCTCGGCAGAATACGGCTCCGATCGAGTTTCTGGCTGAATTCTGCCGAGAAACTTGGTCGTGTGTACGGGGCCTCAGAGATACGACGGCGTATCTGGAGATATGCCGTCGTATCTCGTACCTGAATCTAGCCCTCAATGTACAGTAGCCCAAGGCAACCAATGAGAAATCAATCAATCAATCAATCTATCAATCAATCAATCAATCAATCAACCCCTAAACCAAATATGATAACCTGTAATCTGGTTGTTATAGTTAATGTTCTATGCACACTGTTGCTGTCTTTTATGCTGATTTGTAATACTTTTATTATATGTATATTTATGTTTTTATGTTGCTATTAGTCATTCTGTCTAAATGTCCAGTTGCTTGTCTATTCCCTGTTTATTAGCTAGGCAGCAAAAATGGCCGTGCCGCAGTTCATCCCAGGTATCAAACGTTCTTTTTGGCTTTGTGAGATGAAGCTGAGTGCTGTGCCCTTTCCCAGCTGGGTCTATAATTCAGTTTTGATGGTCTCTGCTAGGTCTACATTTCTAAACCTCCACACACAGTTTGACAATATGGTCAGTCCCTGCACAGTCAAGACCAGGCTGCTTGCATGAATACTGAATGATTTCGATCCCCTATAGATCAGAGCTGCAGTTATTCACCAGGCAGAGTGATGGAAACCTGAGGTCTAACTGGTGTGTAAATAAAAGCAAGGGCTTCAATATAACTGGAGACCTGACGGTTACCCTTTTCCGGCAGGAGGGAACAAGCGCCTACAGCTGCAGCCACAGATATCAAGAAATAAAGTAGAAAAAAAAAAAAAAACCCTGCAACAACAATAAAAGTGTGACAGTCCCAGAGCTGCCATTTAATCGCAACAAGGATAACAAAGAAACAGTATGACTGGGAACAAAGGTGAAACGCAATTATAGAGGACACAATAACTTAAAGCTAGTATTACATTTATTTAGAAAACGCCAACATGTGAAGGCTCCCTGAAGATCGGAGCTGGGAGAAAATTGCATCAAAGTAGGAGATCGTTTTAACTTGATTTTATAAAATGGCACACATGACTGCGGCAAGCGAGAGATTATGAGCTAAGGGATCATTCTGAATTTAGACTTTTTTTTCTTCTAAGAGATCACTTTGTAGTAGAAGTTCAGTTTCTATATATTAAAAAAAAGAAATAAATAAGTATACAGTTAATTGTTTTTAATAGAAACTGAACTATATACTTTCTGTCTATCTTCTATCTATCTATCTATCTATCTATCTATCTATCTATCTATCTATCTATCTATCTATCTATCTATCTATCTATCTATCTATCTATCTATCTATCTATCTATCTATCTAGCTGTACTACTACTACTGCTGTAAACCTTAAAGTGATTGTACAGAAAAATATATATATATATATATAAAAAAAATAACATAACATACTTACCTGATTTGTGCAGTGTTTTTTTTTTTTTTACAGTGCAGCCCTCCTCTTCTCGGGTCCCATGCCAGCATTCTGGGCCTCTCCCTCTTGCCAAATGCCCCCATAGCAAGCTGTTTGCTGTGGGGGCACTCATGTTCTCGCTCCCGAGCCATCTTTCTGAGACACGCGCCCACACTGTCTGTTGCATGAAATGACGTACAGGTACGTTGTTTCGTGCAATAGAACCACCCTATTTAACCAATTCCCGCCCGGCTTATAGCAAAATGATGTCCAGGAAGTGGTTCAGTTATCCTGACTGGGCGTCATATGACGTCCAGCAGGATAAGCCGCAATCGGTGGTGTGGTGTGTCAGTGTGACATATCACATCACCGATCTTGGTAAAGAGCCTCTAACAGAGGCGCTTCACCACGTGATCAGTCGTGTCCAATTATGGCTGATCACAATGAAAACAGGAAGAGCCGTTTATCGACTTTTCCTCACTCGCGTCTGATAGGTGGCTCTCCTAAGAGGGGGATTTGTACTGATTGTTTATCAGCGCAGCCCCCCACGGATGCCCACTCAGGACCACCAGGTATGCCTCCAGAACCACCAGGAATGCCCATAAAGGAACCCCAATAGGTATGCCACCCTACACCACTAGGGTTATGCCAAAACGGACACAGCGGTCGCATATAGTAGTGAAGGTAATAATTTGTTTGGACAAGCTTGGTTTAAAGCAGGGGTCTCAAATTGGTGGCCCTCCAGCTGCTGCGAAAAAAAAAGTCCCATGAGGCATTGCAAGGCTGAAGCCCCATACACACTATCAGTTTTCCTGCAGGTTTTCTCTTCAGGTTTACCAAAACCATGTAGTCCAAGGGCCGGCCTGATTGCATACAAATTGAAACTTGAGGTTTTACCTCATATTACATGGTTTTGGTAAACCTGAAGAGAAAACCTGCAGGAAAACTGATAGTGTGTATGGAGCTTTACAGTTACAAGCATGACTTCCTCAGGCAGAGGCATGATGGGACTTGTAGTTTCGCAACAGCTGGAGGGCCACCAGTTTAAGACCCCTGGTTTAAAGGAACCATTTAGCCTTCACTAAAACACAGATATCAGCTTTAATGAAAGCAATGTAGGTACCTAACTTGGTATCAGCCTCATTCAGTCCCTATACAGCAGAGCAGGAGTGTAATGCCGCATACACACAATCGGTCCATCCGATGATAACGAACCGATGGACCGTTTTCATCGGTTAACCGATGAAGCTGACTGATGGTCCTTCGCGCCTACACACCATCGGTTAAAAAAAGATTGTGTCAGAACGCGGTGACGTAAAACACAACGACGTGCTGAAAAAAACGAAGTTCAATGCTTCCAAGCTTGCGTCAACTTGATTCTGAGCATGCGTGGATTTTTAACCGATGGTCCTGCCTACTAACGATCGGTTTTGTCCTATCGGTTAGGAATCCATCGGTTAAATTTAAAGCAAGTTGGCTTTTTTTTAACCGATGGTTAAATAACCTATGGGACCCACACACGATCGGTTTTGACCGATGAAAACAGTCCATCAGACCGTTGTCCTCTGTTTAACCTATCGTGTGTACGAGGGCTTAGAGTTAGGCCTCGTACACATGACCGAGGAACTCGTCGTAAATGAAACATCGCTTTCCTCGACAAGTTCCTTGTTAGGCTTGTCGAGAAACTTGTCAAGCTTTCTTTGCGTGCACACTGTCAAGACAAAATCTCCTCATTCTCAAATGCGGTGACGTACAACACATACAACGGCAGGGGAAGTTCGATTCCACTGGCACAACCCTTGGGGCTGCTTTTGCTAATCTCATGTTACTGCGTGTTAAGTAAAAGTTTGGTAAGAGACGATTTGCACTTTTCAGACTGTTACAGCGTGACAAATGTGCTATCTCCATTACAAACGCTACTTTTACCGAAAGTGCGCTCCCGTCTCATACTTTATTCTGAGCATGCGTGGGTTTTTTAGCATACACACAATCGTGTTTCTCGTCGTAAACCAGCCTGACGGGAAACACGACGAGGAAATTGAGACTCCCGACGAGGAAAAAGAGAACTTTTTTCTCGTCAAGTTCCTCGACAGTTTTCTCGATGAAAAACATACACACGACCGTTTTCCTCGGCAAAAAAGCTCTCCCACCAAGTTTCTTGATGGATTCTGTCGAGGAAAACAGTTGTGTGTACGAGGCCGAAGAAGCAGTACAAGCAACCTATCGGTTCATGTGCTAACAAGAGGCATGTTAACAAGAAGGGACAGCAGAGCAAAGTGATAGAGAGATAAGCTCTGTGCTCCTTCTCCTTTCTCTGTCCAGTCACAAGGCTGTTGCAGGTCCAGAACAATTTGGACTCAGAGGAAGTGGGTTGAATGCTGCTAGCCATCAAACAGAGGACATCTAATGGAATAAAAAAGTACTGCGGGGAGAAATACTGTAAGTGGATTAGAGTTGACTGTTGCAACAAAAGCTGGATTTTTTTATCTTGTAACAATCTTTTTTTTTTTTTCTTGCTGTTTTTTTTTCTGTAAATCGGTTTTAAACATCTTCGTAAATTGTGAATACATGAAATGTTTGCATCCCAGCAAAGTTTCCTCCATAACATTTTGCCACCCTTGCAGACTAATAAGGAACCTCTCTATGCATACAGCCATTTCTTACAACATCTATATTTTTTATCATGTAAGCAGGTTTATTATTTTACAATACAGCTTGTTAGCGCTGTTATCAGTGTATAGATATATCAGCAGGACTCTATGCCTGGAGGAGCTGAGGCAGCAGGGGACGGAAAGAACTTATAATTATATACAGATATATAAAGCGGTGCTCAGAATACTTGCTTATGCTTATCTTTTTTGTTTATTTTGAACTCTATATAGCATATAAGTTTTCTTTTATCTGAACTCTGTCGGCATCTTGTCAGCTTTAATCCACAATGTTTGTCATCTCTTTGATTTGATATGTTCTGCTTATTTCCCTAGATTGGACTGAAGCATAGTACTCCACATTTACTTAACAACAAAGTATAAAACAGCGTTGTAAGTTCTGATAATAGTTAATGGGGGTTGATTTACTAAAACTGGAGATTGCAAAACCCGGTGCAGCCGTGCATGATAGCAAATCAGCTTATAACTTTAGCTTGTTCTGTTAACCACTTCAGCCCTGAAATATTTGGCTGCTTAATGACCAGGCCATTGTTTACGATACAGCATTGAGTCGATTTAACTGACAATTGCGAGGTCATGCAACCGATGTACCCAAACAAAATTGACGTCCTTTTTTTACCACATATAGAGTTTTCGTTTGGTGGTATTTGATAATGTTTGTGGTTTTTATTTTTTTGCGCTATTATCAAAAATAGCGTCCTATGCATTAAGGTGAAACAACACCTTGCTGTCTCCGCCCCCCGAGCCGCCATTTTACTTACTTGAGCCCCTAATCTCCATGGGTTGCGATTCCGCATTGCTTTCCTCAAGCTCCTGTGGGCTCTTCATTGGATGATTGATAGGATTGATAGCAGCGCACCTGACATGGACGACCCCTGACACAACCTCAGGGCTTAACCCCATTCTGCCTCCGATTCAAATCATGAAAGCATACAAAAAACTGAGAGAGAGAGATCTGTTTCTTTCGGTGTCCAGCGTTCAAGAGAAGGCCGAACCCATTTACTGGCTTTTTTAAAGACAGCATGACATCATACACATGAACACAATTGATTGGTCAGTCCATACATGGTGGTTTCTTATTACACGCCCCTGTGACGTCTGTTCTTGGCATACTGCACACATTTCAAAAGTCTTTAATTAGCACAAACAGTCCATGTGTCATTACAGGGCTCTTAAACCCAAGTTTTCAGGGGCTTCATTCTTCAGTCGATAGGATGGGCCGGAAGGAGGGAGTTTAGGAGTGCAGTGGAAGGGGCCAGCTGTCTTCACTTAATCATTTCCTGAAGGGTTGGTTAACTCTATATTGTCTCTTAAGGAAAGTAATTTTCTAATACACTCACATACATATGTATTATATCTTATATTGATCAAGAAATAAAGGAAAAAAAAACAAAAAAATGATATAATGAAAGAAAGGCAACATTTGAGTAGCTCAGGAGAAAAGTAATCATAACACAAAAATATTCATTTTAGTAACTTCCATCACACTCCTGCTGTCAATCAAATCAATGACATAGCACGTCTGGGTTGGGGCTGAGTGATACACTCGGCAGATATGGTAGCCGACGAGAGCGTGCCCGCAAGCTAACCACCTTGGGAGAGCGCTTCCCAGAGGGGGGTTAGCTCTTGCGGGGAGGAGCCAAGACAGCCACCGAGGGATCCTAGAAGACGAGTATTGGGGCCACTCTGTGCAAAACAAACTACACAGTGGAGGTACGTATAACATGTTTGTTTTTAAAAAAATACAAATAAACTGAACCCAGAAACCCCTTTAAGCTGCTTTTTCCATTTTTGGTGATATTGTCTCTTTAACAAATAGTCTTTAATGGACTCATTTACACTTCCTGCCTTGATCACTGTTTCTATACTATAATCCGACCTATTCCTCCTCAGCCTGCCTCCAGATCCAGTCCACATGGGAATTCTTTGACAGGCTCATTCATCTCACTCAACGCACATATTCTTTTGCCTTGCAAGCCAAAGCACAAACTTGACACCGCTTTTACGAGTGACTCTAAACAAATGTTCCCGCACATGCAAATCTAAACAAAACCGTCTATTGTAATATTTCAGCCCTCATGACCAACTTATTGAATTCCTAGCTTAGATATGAGCAAAATTATCTCATCTGAATGAGTAATAGTGTTCAGTGAATACAACTTTTTACCAGCTTGATTGGTTTTTGACAAGAAAATGAGATATGCGATAACTTTCATATAGTGGTTGCTCCGTTAAACAGTGACTCACCTAATCATTTTTCCGATTAGTTCTGCAAGTCTTTTGAGAGCATAGCAAACCAAGCATAACAAATAACCTTGCATGAACTAAGATGAGGCAATCAAAAGGGCACTTACATATTATTGCAGCTTTTCTTCAACTATTTTAGTTTTATTCATATATGTAGTGGAAATAAGGATGGATCACAAGCTGTCACACACATGCACTGCAAATGGCCAAATTAAGTGTTTACCATTGTCTAGAGTGCCACTTAAGATGCTTATAAGAAGAAGAGTGGTTAACAAAAAAGAATGAGGGTGCTTCTTAGGTACATCACTTCCATAAGGCTTGGTGAAAATCACCTTTTATGTAGTTTCAGCTTTTGACTTAAAAAAGGAGGGGTAAAAATGAATGTAGTATTCTGTAGCCAAGAATCCAGCAGCTAGAGACTCTAAATGATTTAATATTGTCAGTGATAAATGTAGAGATAGCTGCAAAAACCAAATCAAAAGCACCATTGGCTAAAAAGCTTGAGTGTCTGGGACTTGTCACACGCTTACAAGACAAGATTCATGCCCGGCTTTGCAGCCTGCCTGTGATATTTCATACACCTTAGGTCTCTGCAGAATGCAAAGAGAAAATAAAGCTTTGCACCAAAGTAATGTTAAGGTGTTGATGGGTGCATCCCTCTGGGTGGCCACATGTAGCCATGGAGCAAGTACTTTAGTACTTTAGTATGACACCTCACCGTCCGCAAATTTCAAGGGTTTTGTTATAATTACCAATAAGAAGTGGTTGCTAGTCTCCCACTCCCATATTTTTACTGTACCCATATGTAATAGGTCAGGGATATGCAATTAGCGGACCTCCAGCTGTTTCAAAACTACAAGTCCCATCATGCCTCTGCCTCTGGATGTCATACTTGTGGCTGTCAGAGTCTTGCTATGCCTCGTGGGAATTGTAGTTCTGCAACAGATGGAGGTCCGCTAATTGCATATCCCTGTAATAGGTGTTTTGTCATGCAAATGTTTTTGGATTCTTAGGCTTTCTTAGGAACAGCCTTATTTATGAATTTTATGTTTTCATTTATTCTTATGTATTTTTCTTAATAAATATCCAATTTTTAACTTATCACGCCTTCAAAGTCCATCATGTGCTCTATATATATATATATATATATATATATATATATATATATATATATATATATATATATATATATATATATGTGTGTATACCATTTTTGACAATCTTAGCTATCGGGGCGTGGCATTGCATTCTTTTTTTCTCATATAGACAGTTCCACTCTGTGATGATCTGATTTGTTATTTCAAGTACATTATTAAAAAACAACCTCTGACCTGTATTGGGTGGCTGAGAGAGGGTACATAATTTATTATAGGAAAACCATTCAGGTGGTGGACAGGAGAGGCAACCCAATGCATGAAAAA
Organism: Rana temporaria; assembly: GCF_905171775.1. Classification (NCBI taxonomy): domain Eukaryota; kingdom Metazoa; phylum Chordata; class Amphibia; order Anura; family Ranidae; genus Rana; species Rana temporaria. The sequence goes on from NC_053499.1 coordinate 138,159,714, forward strand.
TTATACATTCTCAGCACTCAGGTGAAGAGTGTATACTAATGAAGCTGCCAGCCCCAAATTGTGATACCCAATATACCAAACCAATAAATCAAAAAGGTGCAGTGCTAAGGAAACTAAATAACAATAACAAAAAAATAAAAAGTCAATGAAATTGTGTAAATCAACAATTTGTGAGTAAAGCCTCATACACACTATTAGGGCTCTTTCACATGGGCGGACCGTATGTCCGCTTTTTCATTCATCTGTTTACGGATGAAAAAGGGACATACATTGATCCCTATGAGATTGTGGGTGTCAGCGGATGAAAATCCGCTGACACCCGATCTCAACTCTATTTTTCCATCTGCCTGTAGATCGGATGGGGTGAACACGGACAGACGGTCCGTGTTCATCCGATCCCCCCATAGGGGAGAGCGGAGATATGACAGGGCGGTCCCTGCACAGCGTGCGGGGACCGCCCTGTGATCCGCCGTCTCAGCGGGGATCAGTGGAGCGATCCCCGCTGAGCAAGAGGAGGTTCACGGGGTGGATCATCACGGATCCGTCCCGTGTGAAAGAGGTCTTTAGATTTTCTTTAGATTTTTGTCTTCATATTTACCAAAACCAAGGGCCTGCCTGACTGCATACAAATTGAAACTCTTAAGGCTTGACTTCATATTATATGGTTTTGGTAAATATGAAGACAAAAATCTAAAGAAAATCTAATAGTGTGTATGGGGTATAAATATAATCTATAATATAGATCCATGCAGGTCAAAGAATCATTGAGTAACAATGACATATCAAACCGCTTACAGGAAATAAATTACCCTCTATTAACGAGTGGCCAAAAAGTGCTCAATGGTAATGTGACAAACTGTGGATATTTCATATAGTCTTCCAAAGGTTCAGCTTTATGTTATCCAACAAAAATCCATAGACCAAGTATCTAATATGTAAAAATTAAACAACTCACATAGTGTAATTTGTAAAACAATTATTGCATATTTCATAAAAAGCGTGCACTCACATGTGAGGAATCCAAAGTGAGCACAAACAAACACAATGCCACAGTGAAATTGCAACTCAGCAGCATATTCAAAAGGATCAGCGCCCATAGGAACTTCAACAGTTAAAGTAAAACTATTGACAAAACACTGTTTTTTTTATTTTGGATAGAGTAAGGGAGGATTATAACCCCTGTCAGATTTTTTTTCAGCATCTGTGTCCCATTGCAGAGATTTCACTTCACTTCCAGTCCCATAGCCCAACAGGAAGTTAGAGGAAATCCCTGCAAATGAAGGGAATTCCTTGGGTACCCCCAGGTCACCAATACTAGTGTCCCCATTGGAAGGTTTCCCTGCTATTACTTTTTTGGGGACAACCCAAAACTTGGGATTTTCTTTTACTTTCACTATCAATTATAATTGTAAACAGGGCTAATAGAAAGGGTGATTATTCTTAATGGGGGCACAGACAGCAATATAAACCTCTCCACTCCATCCAAAACTAAGCCTTTTGTTATACTTTGAGGCCCCGTACACACGTCCGAGGAACTCGACGGGCAAAACTCATCGTTTTGCTCGTCGAGTTCTGTGTGAAGCTGCCGAGGATCTCGGCGAGCCAACTTTCCTCATTGAACAACGAGGAAATAGAGAACATGTTCTCTATTTGGCTTGACAAGGAACTCGTCGGCTTCCTCGGCCCGAAAGTGTACACACGGCCGGGTTTCTCGGCAGAATTCAGCTCTGATCGAGTTTCTGGCTGAATTCTGCCAAGAAACTCGGTCGTGTGTACAGGGCCTCATTGTAGCACCCAGAGAGGTCATCCAAATTGTTTAACAGAGTGTATGTATCAAAATATATGTTGTCTTAGCAGCTCATGGGATGGATGGATCCTACTCCATTCAGCACAGCAGTATACAGCAACAGGGTAATAAATTGAGAAGAAAGAACTCAATGGTGCAATAATATCAAACCACTTTATTAAAATAATTCTATTTATCTATTATAAAAATTCTCAAACAATAGGTGTTGGAACTCTACCACGACCCCCCCCCAAACCTCTCCTCCCACACACACCCTTCAAATCCCATCAAATACTGGGTGTGGTCAGATTTCACAAACAGTAGGAGGGTCTTAAAGGGGCATTAAATACCAGGATTGCATTACAAACAGAGTGCAGCGTTCAGGGGGGGGGGGTAACACACAGAGTGCAGAGCTGTCACTTGTAAACACAGAAACCGGACTTCTGTGTTTACAAGTGATTGCAGTGAGCAGGCACCAACGGGTCTGAGCCAGAGGTGGTGGAACTCAGTTCCACCAAGTTCCACCTGAAAATAAAAGCCCTGTATATATATATATATATATATATATATATATATATATATATATATATATATATATATATATATATATATATATATATATATATATATATATATATATATATATACACACAGTACCTCCAGTGAGACTAAAACAGTCTCTGGGCCCCTGATGCCGTAATTTGCTGAAAAAAAAGGGAGCCTAGGACTTGCTAACGTCATTGTGCAAATGGATCGATCGGTGTGATCTCCTTTCAGAGGCATTTCATTGTACTTATCCAATGGATACATGAAAACACTTTCAATTGTATATTTATTAGACCAAATGTACAAAATAAGAGGGTTCTTTGGTGGGATTTACACACATTTTAAGCAATTACCAAGCAGGTAAAAGGACTGAAAGCTATAACTGAGCATCTTCCTGATCATATTTACTGCATTGAGTGTCAGGACTATAGAAAGGAAGATCGCCAGCATATCCAGTTCTTCAGCGGACCCCAATCCATGCCTGAGCACTGGCCATTCAGCCATGGATGTTTAATTAAACAAGTAGAAGCACTGCAATGTGTTTCTAGTTGTAGGACTAAAGTCCTGAAGCCAAGCACTAGAGCAGGATTATCTGTCACTTATAAAAGATATGGATTCCAACAAGTTATGTATGTTTCATGTTTTACACAGTCATAGTCATAGCCACTGTTCTCTGTCTGAGGCATTGTACAATAACGTTTTTACTTTCCAGCATGTATCTGAAGTAGTTATTCCTAACACTGGATTGCCTCCAATCAAATTGGCAAGGAGCATACATGCATTTGCTTGAATGACTATGATCCTGCTTATTACAGAAACTTATCAGGGAGAACAACCAATTTCCATAATGATTCCCCAATAGGTAGAAAACGAATCTTAAAGCCCTTAAGCATAGCAATCTGCCCCCCGCTGCCATAAGAGATGGAGTTTCCTGTACTCCCCTTACCCAACATACTCACACAGAGGCTGATTATCAAAAATTATTGTAGAACTCAGCAGCCAACAAACACTTAAAGAACATAAACAGCTAAGGCTTCCACTGACATCAAGAAACAGGGCTCCAATAGTCAACATTCACATTTTTGTACCCCCCTACCAAGAAACAGGACAGTTCCCCAAAAAACACTATATGTAAATAAAATAAAATTTACAAGCAAAACAAAGAAAAATACTTATTTTATGAAAAAAAAAAGATAAACCCTTTAGCTGAAATCAGCGGTATTGAGATGGATTAATAGTTAGGAGAGGTTCTATCACCACTATGAATGTGTTGGTGAGTGGTCACTATGATGATGAGATTCTTGAATAATTATAATATAATTCACTTGCTTTGCGTTGCCATTTTTTGGGGAAAAGGATAACACAAATATAGCTAAAGTCAGAACTTTTTTTCATTTTAGATATAGTAGGGAAGGATTAAAACCCCACCCAGGGCTTTTTTGCTTTCTGTATCCCATAGAAGGGATTTACTTTCACTTCCTACCATGTAGACTTCTTAGGAAATAAGAGGAGAGAAAAAGAAAATTCCCTCTTAGAGGGTTGTCACTGGAACAATTCTGACGAACTTGATTACCTCATCGCTTTCAGTCTTGAAGACAATGGAACCTTTGACCCTGGTTATGCCTAATTTGTACACAGCAATTAACTCCTGGTGATTGTGCCAATCCCGAGTCCTTATTATTAATTATTATGCTTAAAGTAGCTGTAAAGGCACAAGGTTTTTTACCTCCATTAATTTCTTTGCATGAAGATCTTCTGTGGGCAGGAACCCCCCTAATACTTACCCGAACCCCTTCTCGAACAAGCAATGTCCATGAGAGCCTTCCCTATCTGGGGACTTGCACTCCTGATGGGTTAATGGTAGCAGTGGGAGCCATTGACTCCTGCTCCTGCCCATCACAACCAGTGAGCCAATCAGGAGACAGAGGGGGTGGGGCTGAACCTCGGCTCCGCCTGTGAATAGACACACAAAGCAGTAGCTTGGGTCCCGCCATAGCAAGCTGATTGCTATAGGGGCATCTGATAAGAGGGAGGAGCCAGGAGCACTGGCGTGGGACCAGAAAAGAGGAGGATCCAGGCCACTTTGCAAAACCACTACACAGAGTAGGTAAGTATAAAATGTTTATTATTTTAATGGAAAAAAAAATCAAAGCTTTACAATCACTTTAAGAGATGACAAAAGTGGAGGTCTTTGAGCCCCCCAAAAAAACATTTTGGGTGTTCTGTTTTTCTTCTTGTGAACCAATATCAATATTAAAAGTTGTTGGGCTCTTAGACCTTTAGTTTGGTGCTCGCATTAGTCTTTGTACACATAGCTCAGAACAAGTAATGGAAAAAGAAAGATCATCTGTAGGGAGCTCACAGACAATACTAATAATTAGTCCTCTGGCTTCTGCTTCCCCTTTTTTACACAACTTTCACAATTCAAGTCCTCTTAAATTTGCTTTGTTAGCTACACTTGCATTCATTACATTGCATTTCTTTGAATTATGTTCAAAGTAATTTACTGAAGGCATTTCTAAATGCATGGCACCTGTAGGTGAAGGGCATGGCTTGCCGATGCATTTTGCAAACACAGAACAAGACATAAAATCCACCCATCAAAGTCTATTTGACAACTCTGGCCATCGGCGGTAGCGGCACATTAGACAAATTGACCACTTACTGAAGTAATAATATCAGGTAGGCCATTTATTTTTTAAGCCTCTAGTAAAGTCCGACTGTGACTACCGGCATTGATGTAAATCATTAGCTCCTCCCGAATAGACTGTTAAACCATAGTTACCTCATTTCCTATCTGACTCCTAATTTTCAGGATGAACAAACACAGTTCTGTTAATCTGTAAGGCCGGGTACACACGGACAAACATGTATGGTGAAAGCGGTCCGTCGGACCGTTTTCACCATACATGTCTGCCAGAGGGCTTCTGTACGATGGTTGTACACACCATCGTACAGAAGTCCGCGCGTAAACAATACGCGGGGCGTGTCCGCGGTGTCGCCGCGTCGATGACGCGGTGTCGCCGCGACAATGACGCGGCGACGTGGGCGGCCCGCCTTTAAAATGCTTCCACGCATGCGTCGAAGTCATTCGACGCATGCGAGGGACGGCGGGCGCCTGGACATGTACGGTAGGTCTGTACTGACGACCGTACATGTCCGAGCGGGCTGAATTCCAGCGGGCTGTTTTAAAACAAGTCCAGGAATATTTGTCTGCTGGGAAAAGGCCCGGCGGGCAAATGTTTGCTGGAATTCGGCCCGCTCGCACCTACACACGACCAAACATGTCTGCTGAAACTGGCCTGCGGGCCAGTTTCAGCAGACATGTTTGGTCGTGAGTATGGGGCCTAAGACATGAGTTCACAGCCTAAAAGAAGCATTAAAACACTTTAAATGTAACAAGGTTAATGGAGGAGGTAATAAATCTGCTTAAATAAACCGTACTATTTAAGGTGGAGAAGTTTTGTAAGAGATGAAATATATCTTTGGCTCAGTTTGGTGTCTCTGTAGCTGTTCGATCATTTACTGTTAATTTGTCATTGACTTTTAGAGCTGGAGAAGGAGCTGGTTTAAATAATTTATCATTTTAACCGAAGGCATGCAAGGTGTAATAAGCATATTAAATTGCATAGTAAAATAAAACAATGTGATACTTCAGAAGGTTAAGAAATTTGGATTGTAAAACAAAAAACTTAATGAAGATGGCATATGGTAACCTCCAGACAAGCTAGCACTTAGTTTATTCATGGATATATGGGTTCTAAAACAAAACCAAGACCGGAATTTATAGAGACGCCTTGGCATGGAGTATGGTTTCCACCAGTGGGGGCTGGTTCACAAGGGGCGCACGATCTCTGATCGTGCACTGTACGGCCGCCAGACCAATACGTTTCTACCAGGTCCGTCACCCCCTTGCAGGCACATGACTACATCCAGAGGCCCCAATTGGCTAGTTTTAGATTATCCTTGAGGTGCAGAGTACTGCACCCCCGAGCCCTCCTAACCTGTGATGCCAGTGAATCAGCCATTCAGAACCCAGAAAGAAGCCTGGGTGAAGACAGAAGCTGTGGTGTCGGATAGTTTAGGGAGCTCTGCCGTAGGGTGAGTGTGGACCTGGAGGGGGCTGCCCATGCCCCCCCCCAAAATCCTCCAGCACCAGCCGTCACTGACTTCCACATATATTTGCAAGCATAGACAACTAAGACCTCTGTTTTTACTTACTGTAAATGGATCTATCATTAAATGTAACATTGTACCTGCATCGAATATCAGAATTATTAAACACCATGATTATTTTGAATTTAAAAATGAATTTTAGTATAAATTCAAAACTAAGTTTGATTCATGTGATCTAAAATCATTGGCACTCTAGATCACCTAGAGTCTAAAATAATCTACTGTTATTGGATGGGCACAAACTGTATGGTAAGACTTGTAGTAAGATAAGAGGACCAACATTACAGGGAAGGAAGCATAGCTTACACAAAAGGAGAGAGAGAGAGGAAGAAATGAGAAATTAAAGAAAAAACATTTTATATAGATATAAAAAAAAACATTATAAATACCTTTTCTCTTTTTTTTTTTTTTATAAATTATCGTATTTCCGCAATTTTCAGCTGAATAAGATCTGGGAGAAGAGAAGCAGCAGAACACTGAGCTTGCCCGTGAATGGCTGTGCAGCGGGGATGTGTCAGGACAAGTCTGATCATTGGAGGAGAGTACACTGAGTTCCCAGCATAGCTAGAGAACTGACCATTATGTTCTCCCCTGCTTAGTCTGGTCAGTTTATAATAGGACAGCAGGGGGACTATCAGGATCACCACGGATTTCACGCAAAGGAAACAATACAAAGAGAACAATATACTTTTCCATACAAGTACATGGTACAAGAAACACATTTTACGAATATGAAGTTTTTGGGTAACAAACACTTTATGAAAGAAAGAAAGAAAGAAAGAAAGAAAGAAAGAAAGAAAGAAAGAAAGAAAGAAAGAAAGAAAGAAAGACAGGGAGAGAGTGGTTTTATTAAATTAATATGTATTTATAAGACTTTCACATAAATTAATCATTAGTGATTTGAACTAAGTACATAAGTGCCATACCTATGGGCCCCCTCTGGAAGGTGGCAATGACTGTAGTAGGCACCGCTACTGCAGCGATTGCTGCTAGCTTCCAGGTTCTGTGCCAAGCAGCTGCCCTGCTACTTACTAAACAAAGAGGGTCACTAGCTTGGCATGGGCGCCACTGAGGTAACATTTAGCATTTTCTCAATGAAAGGGGGGATTTACTAAAACTGGAGCACTCAGAATCAGGTTCAGCTGTGAATGGGAGCCAATCAGCTCCAAAATCCAGCTTGTTCAATTAAGCTTTGACAAAAAAAGCTAGCAGATAATTGGTTTCTATGCAGAGCTAAACCAGATGTGTCATGCTCCAATTTTAGTAAATCCCCCCCAAAGTGGTTAGAATTGGATGATATGGTGATTGTGCCTGGCAGAATCGGAGTGACTCTGCCCTTGATTTCAAATCATAGTAAAACATGTAAAAACGCACCTGGCTCATGGCCAACATTTTCTCCCTGAGCATCTTTAGTGAGACAATCGCACATAGGACAGCCCAGTCAAGTGATTGGACAGCCATATGCACTACACATGAAAATGCATGTGAATCCTGCTTTTAAAATCTTGAGTGGGAACCCATGTTCCACTACAGGATATGTGAAGGGGGTCTAATTTCTACCTTCGACAAGAATTCCACAGGTATGACACATTTATATACTTACATTGGTTAAGCTGGACCAATGAAACTATGTATAAAATGCCAAACCTAAACATTGGCTTTAAAAGTGATTCCTGGTTTTCTATCTACTTTATTTATTTATTTTTTGTCAAAGCTCTTGCTATCTTGTTATACTGTACATAGGAGAGACCCAATTTCTGTCCTGATCATTCTCTAATGGGTAACTACCCTTTTCACACTATACTTAAGTCTCCATTTACAAAGTTGTGTAAACATGTGTTATTTACCATAAGGTCATCATTTTTAGCCATGTGACTGTTATTTTCAATGCGTATTGGCTGTCATTGCTCAAAATAACAGGTATTTTGACAAATAACAATCTTTATGGCTTAGCAATTTTTTTTGAATAAGACCATAAACGCGATCTTTGCACAAGTGGTCTTCGGAAATATGAACGACGCCTGGGAGTAACTGTTAAACTCGCTTCTTGGCGTCTTTATTTCAGTTTGATGCTAGCAACCACACAGCAGCTGTTAATATGAATATAATTAGTATTTGAATTTCAGTCTTTGAAGGTCACAACCTGTTACACTGTTCCATTAATTGTCTTTTATTTTATCCTAAAAAGAGAAATTATTGGGAAGCAGGGAGTGTGGCCATATGTAGCATAATAAGGATGTCTGTGTTTCTAATCATATCCTTGGATCTTGTGCCCAGAATGTATTCCCAATTACAGTGAAATTACACTTACAGGCACAATTTCACAGCAGAAAACAAGAAAATTCATTGAAAGTGATAGTGTTAATGGCTAATGGTGTTTACAGAAAGAGCATAGTCGGGAAGCAGAAAGCCATTTGTCACTCATTCCTTTACAGATGAAAACTGAAAACTGGAATTACAATGTTTCATTAACACGAAGGTCTTGGCACCATGGGCCCGGTGGTGCTATAAAATGACTTCAATTAAAGTGGATCAGGATTAATTGTCCATTTATATTTCTCTGTATTTGAGTGACAAATCAGAATTTTAAAGTGACCTTGCAGGACAAACAATAGGTACTTTTTGTTTCTTCCTTCCACAGTTTTACTCACCCACCTTCTTTTCTCTTCTCCACCATTCCATTTGGCCATCAACACTCTCTGCACACCATGTCTCTATGGAGAGATGGGCCCCTTGGTTCGGTTTGCACCAGAACTCCCAAAAATAGCAAAAGTTCGGACTCAAACTCCGAACCCCCATTAAAGTCTATAGGACCTGGCTGTGGAAAATCAAAAGTCCCCTTTTTGAAGGCTTATATGCAAGTTATTGCCCATTAAAGGGGATGGAGGCCCAGGTACTGTCCTGAGGAACATATATAAATGCATGTTTTTAAAGGAGCAGTGATTTTAATGATGCTTAAAGTTAAACAATAAAAATTATAAAATTCCTTTAAATATGTTGCCGGGGGGGGGGGGGGTCCTCTTAGTCTGCCTGTAAAGTGGTGCATCTGTACCATGTATAGAACCCACTGCAGATAAATTGACATTTCTAAAGAAATTAAAATGACATTACAATACTATTGCCGACAATAAAAAAATCTGAGGTGGCAGCAGCAGCAGCGTGATTGACGATGGATCTACATCGAGGGTCATAGTTTTTTTATTTTTTAATAAAGGAATTGTCAAAAACGGTGTCTGTGTTTTTATTACTTTTTGACACGTTTTTGGTGAATGGGTAGGGCTACAACCTACCCCATACTCATTCACATGGGGGGTAGGATCTGGGGGCCCCCTTTCATTAAGGGGAGCTTCCAGATTCCGATTAGCCCCCACATCAGCAGACCCCCACAACCAGAGTCCAAGGTTGTTAGGAAGAAGCCCCTGTCGCCATCAACATGGGCCCCCCCCATGTTGTGGGCATTTGGCCTGGTATGGTTTAGGTGGGGGCACTTGCTCACCCCTCTCTTTCCTGGCCCACCAGGCTGCATGCTTGGTTCTCCTCCTTCCTGGAAAATCGATCCCAGACAGTGAAATTAGGTCCTTTCACCTCAGAACAACGCACTGTGTCATGCGGAATTCCCCAAGGGTCACCACTGTCGCCTGTACTATTCAATATCTATCTACGCCCACTCCTTAAAATTATCAGTAACCAGGAGTGAGGCCCCGTACACACGGCCGAGGAACTCGACTTGCCAAACACATCGAGTTCCTCAGCCAGTTCAGCCCTGAAGCCACCGAGGAGCTCGGCGGGCCGAGAGCTCCCATAGAACAACGAGGAAATAGAGAACATGTTCTCTATTTCCTCGCCGAGGTCCTTGTCGGCTTCCTCGACGAAATTGTACACACGGCCGGGTTCCTCGGCAGAATTCAGCCAGAAACTCGGTCGGAAGCTGAATTCTGCCGAGGAAACTGGTCGTGTGTACGGGGCCTTACTCTACCATTCCTACGCAGATGACACCCAGCTTTATTTTCGCATCAGCGGTAAAAAGGATCATTATCTCAGACTAGAGGAATGCCTTTTTTTGATAGAAAATTGGATAACGGAGAGTTACCTTAAACTCAATGAAGCAAAAACAGAACTTCTGCTGTTCCATGCTAACCGCAAGAGACCAACGATGGCGTCATGGACGCCCCTGCCCATTTTGGGACAAATAATTACCCCTAGGACCAAAGTCAAAAGCCTGACATGACAATGGATGCACAAATTGGCTCAGTAGTCAGCGGATCTCACCATCTGCTGGGCCTGCTACGTAGACTCATCCCCTTCATCCCAAAAGAGGATACAGCGGTTGTCATGGGAACAATAATCAACTCCAGACTCGACTATGCAAACGCCCTATATCTAGGTCTTTCAAAATACCAAGTTGCTTGTCTACAAATCATCCGGAACACGGCGGCACGACTGATAACAGGGAAAAAACCCTGGGAATCAATCTCTACCTCCCACAGGTCCCTTCACTGGTTGCCCGTGAAGGACCGGATCACATTAGAGGCCCTATGCCTGACGCACAAATGTGTTCAAGGAATCGCTCCCCAATATCTATGTGAGAAAATAAAATACCATAACCCCAATCGTGTTCTCAGGTCAACTAACCAAAATCTACTTCAAATCCCACAGGCCCATTATAAGACATAAGGAGAATGGAGATTTGCAGTCCAAGGACCCCGACTGTGGAACGCATTACCAACCGATATCCGAACGGAAATGAATCACCTGGCCTGGTGATCAAGACCCACCTATTCTGAAGGCCAAAATTAGAAGGAAATGAATACCAAGCGCCTTGAGGCGATTCAGTTCACACATGTAGCGCTATACAAATTTTTCATTCATTCATGTTCGGATAAGGTTCTGGTATGAATTTTGGAGGGACCCAATGCCATTTTTTTGGGGGGGCGGGGTTCCCCTTAAAAGCCATACCAGGCCTGTCATTGACAGCTTGTGTCTCATCTGTTGTTATGGACGATGCGGCCGTCTTCCCGGCCCCTTCTCCTTAGCAACCAGCTTTCACTCTGCCCCGATTAGGAAAAGCAGGGCTTTGAATGCATTGTGCAGCACACAGTGCATTGTGGGGTGCTCTGTGGGAGAACAACATGTTGAGTGCCCCGCAAACTCAGGTGTTCGCTGAACGGGCAAACAGGTGATGTTCGGGCCAAACTTTTGCTCAGCCCAAACCGTTCACCCAACGCTATCTCTAAGCAGACGGCTACCAATCAAACCCATTCCTAGAAATATTGGCTATTTTCCTTCTCTACTAGCAGTTGAATTGAGTTGAAGCAGATAAAAGGTGGGTTATTGCATATGATGTTGGGAAAAGTTGTGCTTAGGCTATAAATCCAGTCAATCTTTTTTTTTTTTTTTTTTTGTGGATAGAATGGAGAAGGATTGCAACTCCACTCTGGTTCTTTGCTGCTATCCAGAGCTCCATTAGAAATATTTACTCTCACTTACTGTCTAGAAAATGGCTTCCCCAGACTGGAAGTTAGGGGAAATCTTGAATGGGGAAACAGACAGCAATGCCAAGCTGATGGGGCTTCTACATTTCCATACTCTTTTATTAAAAAAATAACATAAAAAATGCTGTTGCTACTAAAGTAACATTAAATTAATGGACTGATTGGTGATCCAATAACAACACCTGGTGCGGAAAAACATCAGTAATGGAGCCTGAGATATCAGTAAAAACCCAACAGATGAATCCTTTATCCATCTATCTAAAACTTACAAAATATATATCATTTTTTGGCTGGAGTTACACTTTAACTGCTACCATTCCCAGCTTCACTTGCTATATCTCCTCTTTTCTTCCCTGCAACTCTGTTCAACCATCTGAAGAGAACAAAAATGCTTAGTACCTGATAAGTTTTGAATAGACTTGGTGAATCTGTCCCATTTCTCAGAAGAAAAAGTGGAAAAAAGTTAGACACCAGTGATTTATTTTTGGACAGTTGCCCTTCTGGGATTTGTCCAGCCCTGCTTCACAAAAATTATGTCTTTACGGCTCTTTTATAATGGGCAGAAAACCCTTTTCTTTCATTTCATAACTCTAATAAAGAATAAAATGACTAATGCATCTAGAATTTCCCAGAAGAACTAGGGATAAAATACCATCAAAGAATGCAATGTTTAGAAATGACACTTTAGGACTGTTTTATACTTTTTCATTACTTCCCGTTTTTAGTTCAGATGACATACTCACAAAGCCCCTTCCATTATATCAGCTAAAGAAGCAGAAAGACAAAAAAGCTGCACAGGTAAAAAAGTCATTTTGAATGGAATATGAAATTATTCTCTGAACAAAAAGAAAACTCCTGCAACCGATAAATAATTATCTTGGCAGGTGTGAGGCTGAGTTCTTATTTAATAGCAGGCAAATCAATAGGGGGATCTATTTTTAGGCTGAATTACTGCCCTTCATAATGTACATTGCTGTTTGAGTGTCTGTGGGATGTTATCATTCATTACAAAATGAGGTGTCGCATGTCTCCCAGCTCTTCAGGTAAATTAGATTAATGTACAGAGAATTATTTCTGGAAGGGACAGAAGAGGACTGAGGTCTAGCATGAGTTTAAATGTAAAGCCTTGTCAATGGAGTTCATGCCAATTAACCAGTTCCTTGTGATTCCCTAAAGTCAGCCATACAATGGTCATTCTTAAAGCGGAACCAGCTGGTTGAATAAAAAAGAAAGCTAACCCCCTCAGGAGAGAGCTTCCCAGAGGGGGTTAGCTCTTGCAGGGAGGAGCTGTGAGAGCCGCCGTGGGACCCCAGAACAGCAGGATCGGGGCCACTCTGTGCAAAACAAACTGAACAGTGGAGGATGAGTTTGTTATTAAAAAAAAACTTTTGAACTCCGCCCCTATGTGTCACGCCGCTCGGGAACGGAGCTCGGCTGCACTCGGCAGTCACCAGTGTGTGAATCGAGCGAGATGACAGCTCGCACACACAGTGGGGACACATCGCAGGATTCAGGGACAAGGTAAGTAACTTCCCCTGTATCCTGCAATGCAATCCCGAGTCTGGCTCTGGGTTACCCCTTTTGGTATGTAAAATTCACCCCGAGCCAGACTCGGGAATACCGCTAGGCAGGTTAATAAACCAAACAGCTCATATTTATTGAAAAAAAAAGTTTAAGGCCTCATGTACACTGGTTTATTGTAAATGCTATTTCTCCTGACAGGAGAAAATCAGTGTAAAAAACTCACATAAGCTGCGTTCTTTTCAAACCAGTTTGGATGAGCTTAATAAAGTTTTCATTTATTCTGCCCAATGAAATAAATACATTTTTAAGTGCTTAGGCGAGTTTGGCATTTTTATGATAAAAAGTCCATGATAAATACCAATCTAAAAGGTCCATATAGTTCATAAATATAAAAGATGTTGGTACAGGCACCAGGGCAGCTTATTTGAAGAGCAAAAGTAAGCTCTTTATGGCACACAGGAAAAAGAAGAAGGCTCATTAGTGTTTGTGGTCCAGAATGGGACAGCCTGGGAATTTGTCTACCGAGGGTCAGTCAGGGTCTGTTGTGTAGCCAAGAAGGGAAGGAGGAAGCCGGCCTGGTCCTTCCAAGATGGTGCTGGACTGCAAATGTGACAAATGGTGCCAGCGTGATTACGCCACCAGAGGGGGAGCTGTGACATGTTTTAGAGCATGCACCAAGAGAGTAGAGCCATCGGGCATGCACGCTCTTTCGTCAGGCAGTCAATGTGTGTATGGACACATAGAGGGTTATTTACCGAGGGTCAGTCAGGGTCTGTTGTGTAGCCAAGAAGGGAAGGAGGAAGCCGGCCTGGTCCTTCCAAGATGGTGCTGGACTGCAAATGTGACACATGGTGTCAGCATGATTACACCACCAGGGGGGGATCTGTGACATGTTTTAGAGCATGCACCAAGAGAGTAGAGCCATTGGGCATGCACGCTCTTTCGTCAGGCAGTCAATGTGTGTATAGACACATTGGGGGTTATTTATCGTAAATAACCCCCTTAGGCTTTAATTGAGTTGTGTTCATTGGCTTATGCAAAAAATGCCAAAAGTTTCAAAAACATCAATTTAGGAGCAGCAATGCCTAAGAACTAACTCTATCCACATTTTGATGTTGTGAACATATATTCCCTGATTCTTGCATATATTTCCTCCAAATGCCTACATAAGATTCAATGTATGCTTATTCCTAAAAGTTTAAACTTAGCCTTTCCTTTGGCAGATGGATATACAGCAAGGTAACCATGATCCTTCTAGTTAATTAAGATTTTGCTAATCCCTCATGAAGTCTTTTCCAAGTCCAGTCCTTATCCCCATCTTCCAACAGTGCCAGATTTAATTAACAGTCTCCTCATGTAGACACCTGAGGATCAATCAGAGGATGAGGCCTTCTGTGCTAATGATGGAACCACCTGTGTTCATGCATGAATGTCCTAAAACACGGCTGCTCGAAGTAGTAATGGCTGGCAAAGAACAGTCTTTGCAAACCACCGCTGTTATTACATGCTGATTTCCCATAAGCCATATTTACGTTCTTTTCTTTATCCTAATAATACGTGTTATAATGGCCCATGCATATGTAGCAAGCTTCATAAAATTAGCAGCTTGACAAGAGGTGACCTGTTTATCTTCCTGTTAAGAACTTTTATTAACCTTCCGAGACTTACAGCTTATGGGCAATGAACGATACGCCATTTGTGTACTTCAAGGATAATGTTGCTTCCTTTTCTATTACTTGTTTTACAAATTCATGCTGTGTAAAGCCTGCAGAGTTAGACTGGTCTCTCATGATTTCAGTTAACATGCCAACCACAAACAGCAGGAGAGAACTTTGCCTATGGCTTTTATTTTTTAGGAAACACTGGCCTTCTTCCATCAAATCACATGTAAATCCCTTCATTTTACTATTGTGTCTGGGAGGTATAAATATTCAAATATGGCTATATTTATATATATATATATATATATATATATATATATCCACTTGCCCACCAGGTAAATTCTGGCACTTCTCTCCTTCATGTGAAAATCACAATTTTTTTGCTAGAAAATTTATCAGAACCCCCAAACATTATATATTTTTTTTTAGCAGACATCCTAGGGAATAAAATGGCAGTCATTGCAATACTTTTTGTCACACCGTATTTGCGCAGCGGTCTTACAAGCGCACTTTTTTTGGATAAAAATCACTTTTTTGAATTAAAAAATAAGACAACAATACATTTTGCCCAATTTTTTTATATATTGTGAAAGATAATGTTACGCCGAGTAAAATGATACCCAACATGTCACGCTTAAAAATTGCGCCCGCTCGTGGCATGGCGTCAAACTTTTACCCTTAAAAATCTCGATAGGCGACGTTTAAAAAATTCTACAGGTTGCATTTTTTGAGTTGCAGAGTAGGTCTAGGGCTAGAATTATTGCTCTCGCTCTAACGATCGCGGCGATACCTCACTTGTGTGGTTTGAATACCGTTTTCATATGCGGGCGCTACTCGCGTATGCGTTTACTTCTGCGCGCGAGCTCGTCGGGACGGGGCGCTTTAAAAAATTTTTTTTTGGTTTTCTTATTTATTTTTATTTAGTTTTATAATTTTTTACACTGAAAAAAATAAAATAAAAAAAATTGATCACTTTTATTCCTATTACAAGGAATGTAAACATCCCTTGTAATAGAAAAAAGCATGACAGGTCCTCTTAAATATGAGATCTGGGGTCAAAAAGACCTCAGATCTCATAATTAGACTTAAATGCAAAAAAAAAAATAAAAAATAAAAAATGTCATTTTTTCAAATGACAAAAAAAAAAATGTTTCTTTAAGAGGCTGGGCGGGACTGACGTTTTGACGTCACTTCCGCCCAGCAGAGCTATGAGGACGGGTGAAGGAGATTTCTCCTTCAGTCCCGTCCCCGCTCAGCTGCCGGACACATCGGATCCCCTCCGCCGCTACCGACGGCTCCGGTAAGCGGCGAAGAGCGCGGGAGAGCGGCGGGAGGGGGGGGGGCCCCTCTCCCGCCACCGATAACGGTGATCTCGCGGCGAATCCGCCGCGGAGACCGCCGTTATCGTGTACACCACCGCCCCCTGCAAAGATGAATATCTCGGTTGTGGCAGCAGCTGCTGCCGTTATCGAGATATTCAACTTTAAAAAGGAGGACGTCTTTTTGACATGGGGCGGTGGTCAAGAGGTTAAATATATATATATATATATATATATATATATATATATATATATATACAGTATAATAAAGGATAAATCTAGGAATATATATTTTTTCAAAGCATATGGTTAGAGGGCTACTAGAGGAATTCACGTAATAGTTGTTTCTGACTCCAGCCAATTCTAACAGGATTGGGTGATCATTGTTATGTCTGTAGTTAGGTGTGTTCCTCTTAAATTGGACCTAAAGGGCCCTTTCACACGGGCAGACCGTTTAGGTCCGCCTGACAGTTTTTTTAGGCGGACCTGAACGAGCGATCCGTGCTCCTCTATGGAGCTACGGATGTCAGTGGTGACATGCCCGCTGACATCCAACCCGCTCTGATCCGCCAAAGTGCGATGGAGAAAAACCCTACTTTTCCATCCGTCTGGCGAATCGGATCGGATGACAACGGACTCTAAGGTCCGTCGTCATTTGATCCCCCATAGGGGAAAGCGGCGCTCTGACAGGTCTGTCCCTGTACATTGTGCAGAGACAGACCTGTCATCTGCCTGCTCAGTGGGGATCGACGGAGCGATCCCCGCTGAGCAAAGCAGAGCCCGCACAGGGTCCTAGCTCAACAAGTGAAGAAATGAATATTTGTCTTAAATTCCTCCTATTAAATAGCAGTTCTATAGACTCATACCTGTATATTTGCAGTGTAAGATTGATCATCAAAGGTACTTTGTTAATGTCACTACTCTCCTGCTTACTGTTCTTATTGCTGGAAAGGAAGCTGTACCTGAAGACCACAGCACAAGGATCTCAGTGCTTCCATTATTTTCGGAAATATGAGTTTTTCCACCTGTCCTCCTGCTACTTCACTATTGTCCCACCAATTATCAGATCACCAGTTATGATGGGAGCAGCTATGACATAGGGAAGCAAAGTCCTGCCTCTATTACAATGGCTGTCTCTACACATACACTTTACACAGTGTGGATCAAGGCATGGTAAATCATTAATAGTGAAAAGATTGACAGCAGGAGGAACAAGGGCAATACTGGTGACTAGTCTATTGCCATCTGCTTGCCTTTTTGAGGCACAGCTTCCAGCCTAGGGATGTGGAGGAATTATTGCCGAACCTTATAGGTCAGTGATAATCTGGAAGAAGAGTAATTGAAACTTCAGAATATTAGTATAAGGATGTGTGTGTAGAGAGTAAGCAGCGAGAAAGGCTGCTTTTTCAACGCTTTTCGGCCGCTAGCGGGGAGCTTTTAACCCCAAAGGGTTTAAAAGTGCCTGTGTTGCGGCGCTTTCGAATCGCTTTTCAGGTGCTTTGGAAGTGCTGCTCATTCATTTCGATGGGCAGGGAATTTTGGGAGTGCTAAATACAGCGCTCACAAACCTCCCTAAAGATGCTGCCTGCAGCACTTTTCCTAATGTCCCGCAAGCGCACCGCCCCAGTGTGAAAAGTCACACTAAATGAATGGGAGGTGGTTTTCAGGCGCTTTACTGGTGCTATTTCTTGCACTAAAACACCTGAAAACTGCCTCAGTGTGAAAGTGTGAAAGGATTTTAAGGCCCCTTAAAACAGTGCTAAAGCGCTGGTCGTTTTTGTGGTGCTTTAGCAGTGTTCTAGCAGAGCTTTTGCAGAGCATTTTAGGTATTAGCAGGCCGTTTTTTTTTAAGGTCAGGCGACCTTAAAAAAGAATAAAAAATACACATTTTGCATCGTTTTCAAAGCGCTTTTGCAGCGATTTGAAAGTCCTGCCCAATAATTTCAGTGATCAGGGACATTTTTGGATCGCTACTTATGACTCTCCAAACCCACCCCAAAGGTGCTGCTTGCAGGACTTTTTTTACCGTCCTGCAAGCACACCACCCCAGTGTGAAAGCACACATTGAAGTGAATAGGAACGAGTGAATAGCGCTTTAAAGGTGCTACATATTTCTATTTAATCATCAGTCGCTAGTTTAATGTGGATATTTAATAAAAGATTTTAGTCTTCCAATCCCGGCTGTTCCTCTTTGAAGAATTATTTTTGGAATACTCTTTCCTCCCCTTTTTTTCTTATATGCCTAATCATTCAAAGGATCTTCTAGCTACCCTCCGTGTGACGGTGTAACTGGACCATGAATGGGGGGGCTCATTATTATTATTTAATATATACCCCTATCTGGTTTTGACTAAATTGTTCTCTTTGTGTTTTGCTATATCTAGAAAACTGCCTCAGTGTTAAAGGGGCCTTACAAAACAAAAGCAAGAAGGAGGTTCAAGCACGGAAACCTTGTTTCTCTCATCGCTTTCTTGTTTCTCTGAAATATATAGAACCAGGGTTCCATGGAGCTCTAGGGTTCCTCCAGAGCGTGCTAGGGGTTCCTTGAGCAATGAGCAATTTCTGCCTTTTTAGATAAGTTCCCACTGACACCATTGATCTTTTTAGCTATATGTAAGGGGCTAATTCTTCCCAATGTCCCCAAGTGTAAGGAGCATTCTTCCCACTGACCATCACACTAATGTACCATGAATTGTAGATATAGTCATTTTTAGCAGGGGTTCCCTGAGACCAGAAAGTTATTTCAAGGGTTCCTCTGTGCTGAAAAGGTTGAAAAAGGCGGATACAGTATAGAAGATGAAAACCAGAAAAAGAACCAGCAAGTTCAGTTCATGGCTGAGTGCTTGTGCTCACAGGTGTAATGAAGCAGAGGGAGAACGTAATAAAGATCCATAAGGAGAGCAAACTCAATCTCACTTCACCCAAATCGAAAAAAAAAAAATATTTTGAGCAAGATTCCATTTTTACAACATATACTGTATATTACATTGTGGGAGTCCTGGAATATACACATTACTGAAACACACCATCGTATATTCTAGAACTCTGCCCTAAGACACGCTTCAGAACTGTCCCATTGTTGTTGACAAGCTGTACCTGCGAGTCTATCCACCAAGCAGAGATGACAAATTAGATTGAATCCTGGATAGAGATTAGTTTATTGCTTTGCCCAGAAGCTCAAAGTTGGTCTCTTTATGTCTCTATTAATATACTTACTTTGGATATTTATATTGATATTCCTTGTCCTTCAGGATACGTTCATTGTTCCTTTACATCTAATTGCATATTAAAAAAATATATATATGAATTTGACATCAAGTGAATTTGAAAGGCAACATGAATCTTTGAGAATAAAGGGTTTGGATGGTTATGCTTTTGAGCCCACGAGAAAGCAAAACAACAACAAAAACAAAAGCCCTCGACAAAATTATTTAATGTACATCACATCTTTCCCATTGTTGATACTCATCTTTGAAAAAATTTGCAGATTGATGTGATGAATTCCAGTTCAGTGCAACGCCATCCGCTTTGTATTCTCTGCATGTTGCCTGTTTTCTAAAGAGTATAAGGGTCTGTACTTGCCATTGCGTCTCAGCTGGCTTTCCCTTTATCTACCATACAAACGTTATTGTAAATGGGTATTTTTTAAGGCTAGTCACTGCATGGGTCCAGCCTAGCGATTCTGTTCATGTTATTAAATTTTATTTATAACCCAACAGTCTATTTCTCAGCTCATTATTACAATATAACACACAAAGAAATAATAACCCAAAAAATTGGAATCGATATATAAATTGCAGATGTAGCCGGCGTTATCCACAGTTTTTTTTTTGTTTTTCATCTATGTTGAGAGTAAACACATTCATGACAACTGATGGCAATCACATATTAAATTTACACCTGTTTTGAAGAATATGTAGAAGACAGCAAATGTTTCTGAATTTCAGAGATTGCTTGAAGAGACATTGCGTGATGTACAGTCAACAAGAAACAATAAATGTAAAAAACACAATATAAAACTAGCAATTATCTGACCTAGCATTGTTTAAATGAATAGGAAGATACTCTAGCAGAGAGCAAGGGGTCTAGTACATACAGATATAATATTACTTAGGTGAGCGAATCAAAGCTAACGGTGTCTGGGTAGCAACAAGTAGAACTATAATGTATTCATCAGATATTCAACCAGCACACAATGTATTTTCAAACTACTAAGAAATTAAAAGCTTGACCCCAGCAGGTTTTTTTTTTTTCAGCTGTAACTTGGTGGAACTCAGTTCCACCACCTCTGGCTTAAGCCCTCTGCTCCCTGCTGACCACTATTACTTAAAAATACAAAGTCTGGCTTCTATACTTACAAGTGACAGCTTGTTCCCCAACAGCTCCCACAGATCAGATCTCCTGAGTGGCTCCCACTGAGTGAAGGATGGAGACAAGGGAGATGCAGGTACACGCGGTGCAGTGCAAATGCCAACATCACCACTGGATGATCTCCCCGCACGTGAGAGAAGTGGAGCCAACTACAGTATGCAGGGAGGTACTAGAGCCAGCTCGGTGCTTCAGCTTAATACAGGAATAAAAATAAGACATGTGGAAGACGGTGGAGCTTTTAAGCAGATGGGGAGAAGATGGAGGCAGTAGAGGGGTGTTGCATGCAGAGGTCAGAGCTGAAGAGCGGTAAACATGAGATATGGATGGGGGCTGCAGAGGTAAGCAGCTGTGGAAGAAGTCTAAATTCTGCACTCTGTGTGTAGCGCACCCCAGAACTCTGCACTATTTACATAGTACACCTTGAACTCTGCACTATTTACATAGCACACCCTGAACTCTGCACTATTTACATAGCACACCCTGTACTCTGCACTATTTACATAGCACACCCTGAACTCTGCACTATTTACATAACACACCCCGAACTCTGCACTATTTACGTAGCACACCCTGAACTCAGCAGTCTGTGTGAAACCCCCACTCTGAACACTGCACTTTTTGATGCGGTTTGGAGAGTGTGTGTAAGAGGCGTGGGGGGGGGGGGGAGTCGTGATTGAGTTCCTGTACCTATTTTCTGAGAAAAAAATCCCTGGACTCCAGGCATGCAAATAAATTGCCACTTTGAATGCATATATGGGAGCTGCCCTACCTGCCAAAGGATTTGTAATTTTGTCTAATCAGTTCTGAGTTTCACACACATCCATCACAGACTCAGCAAATCATACGGTTTTTCCCAATTTAGTTAGGCTACACTTTTTAAAACAGTAGTAAACCGCACCATTTTTTTTTTTAACCATGCAAGGTAAAGGCATAATGTGTTAGTATTAGCACAATCATTTTTAATTTATAATTTAATAATTTTTATTATAATTATATTATTATTTGTTATAATTATTTATAATTATTTATTATATTATAATTTATGATTTTGTTTTTCAAACTTTTTCATACCCAAGATGTCTACTAGACTCTTGTTCTGACAGATTTAAATAAATTATTTCCAAGAATTACAGGCCTACAATGTAAAACGCCAAATTTCCTTGCAAAATAATGGTACCGCTTTCAGCACCTAAAATCTGAAATAATCATACAGCCAGGGAGGTTAAAGAAACGAAAGCGACAATTTATATATATATAAAAAAAATGAATTTATTAATCAGTTTAGGCTGATATGTATTCTTCTATATATTTTTGGTAAAAACAATCGCAATAGGTGTAAATTGATTGGTTTGTGCAAAAGTTATCATGTCTTCAAACTATGGGATATATATAGGGACTTTTATTATTTCTACTGGTTATTGCAGTGATCTGCGACATTGCGGCAGACAAATCTGACCCCAAATAACACTTTTTGGGGACCAGTGACATTATTACATTAATCAGTGCTATAAAAATGCAGTGCTCAATGTAAAAATGTCACTGGCAGGGAAGGGGTTAACACTAGGGGGCGATCAAGGAGTTAAATGTGTTCCCTATGTGTGTGGGAGGAGCTACCTGGGACATGACAGAGATCACTGTTCCCGATCACTGGGAACAGTAGATTTCTGTCATGTCCCCTGTCAGAATGGGGATCCGCCTTGTTTACTAAGGCAGATCCCCATTCTGCCTCTGTATTAGGCGATCATGGGCCGCTAGCAGACATAGAGTCTGATCGACCTTCCCGCAGCGTGCATCGAGCGCAAGAGCACGCCGCTGGTAGTGTGAGCCCGCCCGCAACTGCACCTGCATGAGCCGACGTACAATGACGGCGGTTCGTGCAGGAGAACCAACCTGCCGCAGTACAACTGCGATGGGCGGTGGTTAAGTGGTTAAAATCAGAATCAGTTATATCAGAAAATAAGCTTTAAAATCAGTAGCTGTAATAACGGAAACTAGGTTCCCTCCAGCACCTCAGTAGGTGATGTAACTGAAAATCCAACCATAGCAGCTGGAGAATTTCACTTTCAAACTTTTTTCTTCTAAGATCTGTTAAAGCCCAGGGCTAAGTTTCATGGTCAAAATTTCCTCATCCTACTACGTTATTTTGCTGTAGATGTATTTGTCATATTCTTCAGAAAATATTTAACAGTGAGTCAAAAATGTAGTATCCTACCCTTTGTTATATGAACATTTGACTTACACTGTGACTGGAATGACCAGGTTTAGGTGTTTCAAGAGTGAACCGGACCACAAAACGTATTCATGAAATTCCCCTCATCTTTAATTAAACACCATTCTGAAAAGACTAAAAGCAATGGGATAGCAGACTAGACACAAAAAGCATTTTCTTTGAAAGGCTCCTCTTTATATCTGATACCTTTCAAGTTTGAAGTATCTAGAGAGAAAGAGATAAACAGAACCAATTCAAAGCAGCCTGTCGGAGCCTCTCCTGGCTACATCTCCTGTGGATCATTGGGAGTAAGAATCTAGCTGGAGAGGTAGTAGTCATTTCATGTCAAGGGATGAAAGTTTTAACACAAGGGTGAACAAAAACTAGAGACAATGCAGAGTTGATAGCTGTTAGCCTCGAAAAAAAAAAAACAAGTTCATTGTATAAGGGCAGTTGGCTGAGTTTGGTTTTTACTGGCGGATCATCATGAATATGTCACAGTTGGGTCTTGTCTGTTTAGTATATGCATACTTAAAATTGAACTACTGTAAGAAAGGCTTTGTTCAAAATGGGAAGCTATTAGATCATCTGTTCAGTTTGATTTACTCCAAACCTGTCCAATTGATTGTTGGAGTATTACTGTAATGCCGTGTACACACGATTGTATTTTCCGTCGGAAAAACCTTGGATGGTTTTTCTGGCGGAATTCCGCTCAAGCTTGGCTTGCATACACACGGTCACACAAAAGTTCTAGGAACTTTCGACCGTCAAGAACGCGGTGACGTACAACACTACGACGAGCCGAGAAAATTAACCTCCCTGGCGGTATGATTATTTCAGATTTTAGGTGCTGAAAGCGGTACCATTATTTTGCAAGGAAATTTGGCGTTTTACATGTAGGCTTGTAATTCTTAGGAATAACTCGCTTAAATCTGTCCGAACAAGAGTCTAGTAGACATCCCGGGTATGAAAAAGTTTGAAAAACAAAATCATAAATTATAATATAATAAATAATTATAAATAAGTATAACAAATAATAATATAATTATAATAAAAATTATTCAATAATGTAATCAATTCAAAATCACTGAAATTTGCTCAGATGCAGAATTGTCGCTGTCATTACTTTTATTTTATTATGATGAATTTCCCCACAAATCGCTAGTGATTATAATTTATTATCGCTGTTTTCTAGCTGGTCTAAAATCACTTTTGACACGTTTTGGTTGCTATGGACAATCTACAGTTTCCAGGCAGAAAGAACAGTTTTTATTATATAAAAGTGCATGCAGGACACTGGGCAGACCACTAGGGACAAAGGGGGGTGTGTATTTTTTACATACAGTACTGCAATCTATAAGATTACAGTATACTGTATTAAGCAGGTGGGAGAATGGATGGACAGCCGCACTCCAAAAAGTCTTGTTGAAAAAAGATGTGCTCTTTATTGTAAAAAGGAAAAAATGCACAGCAAAAATGCACACATTAACAACACACGCATTAACAACTAATGCTTAGTCATCAGCTATGACTAAGCATTAGTTGTTAATGCGAAACGCGTCAGCTGTCTATCCCACTGTATGCTGTTGTGTGCTGTGCATTTTTTCCTTTTTACAATAAAGAGCACGTCTTTTTTCAACAAGACTTTTTGGAGTGCGGCTGTCCATCCATTCTCCCACCTGCTTAATTCTATGCATTGCCAGCACCCGTGTGATTCCTGAGTGGACATTGATTACCTGCCTGTGCTCACCTGGAGCGGCGGTCTCCCTACCTACAGTATACTGTATGTAGTGTGTTTATTTACTTTTTTGAATTTGGCGCCGTTCTCCGCCCCCGTGCATCGTAACGTCGCAAGGAATGGAGCTTGTGGCACACAGGGACACTGTGAATCGAGCGAGGAGACCCTGCTTGATTCACACAGCGCGGCGGCATCGCAGGATCCAGGGACAAGGTAAGTAAACCCTACTTGCGGCTTCTGCGAGGTGATCCCGAGTCTGGCTCGGGGTTACCGCTTTTGGTAATGAAATTTAACCCCGAGCCAGACTCTGGAATACCGCCAGGGGGGTTAAATTCAATGCTTCCGAGCATACGTCGAATTGTTTCCGAGCATGTGTTGGAATTTTGCGTGTTGGAATTTTTACAGACGATCGCATTTAAGAACCAGCTCTCAATCTTTTGTTGGCGGAAATTCCGTCAGCAAAAGATGGAGCATACATGCGGTTGGAATTTCCATTCAAAAGCTCACATCGGACTTTTGCTGTCGGAATTTCTGATCGTGTGTACGGGGCATGAGCCTAAATTTCTTGTTCCCCTTTCTAGAACACTTTCTCGTTGTATTCCACTAGGGAGCCAATGTCAATGGCTTCAGATCCTAATGGATTTTTCAATAAATGTATCAAATATTTTAATGTTAAAAAATGCATGTTTTTTTCAAAGCACTTTGGCCTTACTGATAAAACATCTCAGCCATAGCTGCCTCCTTGTGAACTGTTCCTCTCTTTCTCATTGGGACTCTGGGGTTCCCTCCCTCCTCTGGATCATTCAGCTTTGTATTCTAAATACAACCAGATAGCAGCAGATCAAATCACACTATTTTATCTCCATAGAAAAAAGGGTACTGCAGAAAACATGTGTGCTGATGAATCTAGAGCTGACTACAGACTATATGGGGTCAAAATAAAATATGCATACTTCTTATTAACCTGACAAACAAAAATAAAAAAAAATTCAATTTTTTAATTCTTATTCTAAACTTATGCAAATTAAAAAAATATGCACTATAATTACTAGGGTTGTCCCGATACCGATACCAGTATCGGTTTAGGGACCGATACTGAGCATTTGCGGGAGTACTTCTACTCCCGCAAATGCCCCTGATGCCAGATCCGATACTACCCCTCGCCACCGCAATGCCGCCGCATACTGCAACGCCCCCGCCGCCTATTTAATCAGCGTGCGTGGAACATTACAGCTTTCATTTGAATAGCTGTCTGTTCCCCACCGCGCTGCATATAGACACTCCCCCTCGCTTGTGATTGGACGGGTGATCTGTCTATCAAAGTGCAGATCACCCGTCCAATCCCGAGCAAGGGGGAGTGTCTATACGCGGCGGGGAACAGACAGCTATTCAAATGAAAGCTGTAATGTTCCCCGCATGCTGATTAACTAGGCGGCGGCATCTAGGTATGGGGAGACATGGCTGCATATGTGGGGAGACATGGCTGCATATGTGGGGGGACATGGCTGCATATGTGGGGGACATGGCTGCATATGTGGGGAGACATGGCTGCATATGTGGGGGGACATGGCTGCATATGTGGGGGGACATGGCTGCATATGTGGGGGGATATGGCTGCATCTATGGGGGACATGGCTGCATATGTGGGGGACATGGCTGCATATGTGGGGGACATGGCTGCATATGTGGGGGACATGGCTGCATATGTGGGGGGACATGGCTGCATATGTGGGGGACATGGCTGCATATGTGGGGGGACATGGCTGCATATGTGGGGGGACATGGCTGCATATTTGGGGGGACATGGCTGCATCTATGGGGGACATGGCTGCATATGTGGGGGACATGGTTGCATATGTGGGGGACATGGCTGCATATGTGGGGGACATGGCTGCATATGTGGGGGGACATGGCTGCATATGTGGGGGACATGGCTGCATATGTGGGGGGACATGGCTGCATATGTGGGGGGGACATGGCTGCATATGTGGGGGGACATGGCTGCATATGTGGGGGACATGGCTGCATATGTGGGGGACATGGCTGCATATGTGGGGGACATGGCTGCATATGTGGGGGGACATGGCTGCATATATGGGGGACATGGCTGCATATATGGGGGACATGGCTGCATATAGGGGGACATGGCTGCATCTATGGAGGACATGGCTGCATCTATGCATCTATGGGGGACATGGCTGCATCTGTGGGGGACATGGCTGCATTTGGGGACACATTTAAAAAAAAGTATCGGTATTCGGTATCGGTGAATACTTGAAAAAAAGTATTGGTACTTGTACTCGGTCCTAAAAAAGTGGTATCGGGACAACCCTAGTAATTATCTTTAAGACTTCAAGCGGAGTTCCTACAAAAAGAAAAAAAAAAACATTAAAAGTCAGCAGCTACAAATACTGCAGCTGCTGACTTTTAATAATCAGACACTTACCTGTCCTGGAGTCCAGTGATGAGAGGGAAGAAATCCCCGTCTGTGTCATTGTCACTGTCACTTATTTGATTTTTTTATACATTTGTATAGAATATTTACTTTGCAATATACATTTAATACAAAGGGATTGATTTACCAAAACTGGAGAGTGCAAAATCTGGTGCAGATGTGCATGGTAACCAAACAGCTTCTAACTTCAGCTTGTTCAATTAAGTTTTAACAAAATAACCCAGAACCCGATTGGTTTCTATGCCGAGCTGAACCAGATTTTGTACTCTCCAGTTTTAGTAAGTTAACCCCACTTTCTATGTCTTTGTATTTGCAAATGATATCAGCCTTTTTTTATGAGAAAATACAACACTGCATGTTGGCTGGAAGCCGGCGTACAACTGATTATGCTGGGCGGTCCTGTTCCTAATGAGAAATCAGGAGTGGATATCACCCTTCTCTGTAATTCTGCAGTCGCGGTGTTCTTCTTGATTTTCAAGTCTATGTCACAAAAAGAGGTTTTGCCTACAGCTCTCCACTAGCTTGCTGCCAGTATTCCATACAAAAATATTCCTATGAATTTTCTTCATATTTACTTTATTTCAAAGAAAAAAAATAAAATAGTAGTATTTAGTCTTGCGCATAATGGCTAAATAACAAAATTTATAATAACACATAAAATAAAGATGCAAATTAAGACAACAATGGGCAACGAACCCCCAGCATACTTTTAGTATATACAGTATATGCTACAGTATCTGGCAAAAGTCAGTACA
This sequence comes from Rana temporaria, assembly GCF_905171775.1. Lineage (NCBI taxonomy): Eukaryota > Metazoa > Chordata > Amphibia > Anura > Ranidae > Rana > Rana temporaria. The sequence continues at coordinate 138,187,746 of NC_053499.1, forward strand.
CCCCTCACATTTTTTGTAAACACTGAAAAAATTACACTTTGCTACAATGTAAAGTAGTGAGGCCCCGTACACACGGCCGAGGAACTCGACGTGCCAAACACATCGAGTTCCTCGGCCAGTTCAGTCCTGGAGCCGCCGAGGACCTCGGCGGGCCGAGTTCTCCCATAGAACAACGAGGAAATAGAGAACATGTTCTCTATTTCCTCGCCGAGGTCCTCGTCGGCTTCCTCGGCCGAAAGTGTACACACGGCCGGGTTTCTCGGCAGAATTCAGCCAGAAACTCGGTCGGAAGCTGAATTCTGCCGAGGAAACTGGTCGTGTGTACGGGGCCTGAGTGTACAGCTTGTATAACAGTGTAAGTTTGCTGTCCCCTCAAAATAACTCAACACACAGCCATTAATGTCTAAACCGCTGGCAACAAAAGTGAGTACACCCCTAAGTGAAAATGTCGAAATTGGGCCTAAAGTGTCAACATTTTGTGTGGCCACCATTATTTTCCAGCACTGCCTTAACCCTCTTGGGCATGGAGTTCACCAGAGCTTCACAGGTTGCTAATGGTGTCCTCTTTTACTCCTCCATGACGACATCACGGAGCTGGTGGGTGTTAGAGACCTTGTGTTCCTCCATCTTTTGTTTGAGGATGCCCCACAGATTCTCAAAAGGGTTTAGGTCTGGAGACATGCTTGGTCAGTCCATCACCTTTACCCTCAGATTCTGAGATATAATAAAATATTTACAAAAACGTGAGGGGTGTACTCACTTTTGTGAGATACTGCATATATATATATATATATATATATATATATATATATATATATATATATATATTGCAATTAAATCATGGATGTTCTGTCATCGCAGTTCCTAAGAAGTGGCTACAACTAGCAAAAATATTTCTGCCTTTCCTTCCATTACAGAATATTCAGAACTATCTCAAAAGTCATTTTCTACAACATTGAGTTTCTATTATATTTGCATTCATTTGTACTAATGGGATACAAAAGTGCAATCATTGTTAGTGTAGATTAGATGAATAATCTAAGAAAAAAGAAATTAGAATTATTTTTTCAATTTCCTCTGCATTTGCCCTCAGATAGAGATGTTAAATAATTCTGTTATACATAGCGTAGGAGAGCGCATTAAGTGGCCAAGCACTCATTTTCTAATCAGGAAATGGTGTTTTTAAATTGTACTGTTAGTTGGCTAGATCAGAGGAAAAAAAAAATCACTAGGTAATTTACACACATCACCGTCAGCACCAGAACTGTGTCAACTAAGTTTTCTGGATTAAATGTGTTTTTGAAGATACTAAAGTATTTTTTTTCAACATCATAACATTCAGCAGCTGCTTGGTGATCATAGCAGGGCCATCAACTTATTGAGGATGACAATTCATCCTAACCCAGATCACTGGATGTCCAGGACTTACTGCCATTCCCTCCCCACCATGGCTAATTAAAGTGTGCAGCATTAATGGAGTGAGAGGCCCATTCTCTATCCTACACAGAAATGGAGTGATCTGCAAATATTTGCTGTGTGTTATCAAGTGTCTTCAATGACTAGATAATCTACTTGTTAGCTAGACTCTAGTCAAAGGCAAACTATAATGGTTGGGGGACCATTTTACTTAAAGTGATACTAAAGGATCGTGTTTTTTTTTTCTTAATAATAAACATGTCCTACTTACCTCCACTGTGCAGCTCGTTATGCACAGAGTGGCCCCGAAACGCCATCTTCTGGGGTCCCTCTGTGGCTCTCGCAGCTCCTCCCCGTAGCAGATAGACCCCGTTGAGAGAGGCAGAGTGCATCACCGCCAAGCGAATTCCATGGCTCAGGTAAGTAAAATGGGGGGCTGTGGGGTCGGTGACTGCCAGAAGTGTTTTCACCTTGATGCATAGGATGCATTAAGGTGAATAAAACACCAGAGTTTACAACCCCTAACAATTTTTTGAGAGTTTGTGTTTTATAAACTTGTACTTTTGATATATTATTATGCTTTTTGTTTACATAAACATTTGCAAAAAAGTGTTTAACACAAAGGGGTTTACTAAAATTGGAGAGTGGAAAATCTGGTGCAGCTGTGCATGATAACAAGTCAGCCTCCAGGTTTTATTGTCAAAGCTTAATTGAACAAGCTGAATTTAAGAGATGATTGGCTACCATGCACAGCTCCATCAAAATGTTCACTCTTCAGGTTTAGTAAATAAATGTATATATATATATATATATATATATATATATATATATATATATATATATATATATATATACTAAATATATGTGGTATCACATATATTTAGTTCAGTTTTAAAGAGAGTTAAAAAAAAAAACATTTCTTAAAGTTCCCCGTCCCATGGCTGCTTTGAGGTTGCCCCTCTCTAATTGAAGCTCTGTAGGCTTGTCTAAACAAAGAAGGCACATAGGTAAAGGAAAGAGGGGGGGTTTGTTCTCTAACTCCTTCAGTTGTGTGTATTGGAGCTCTAAAGACAGAAGTTTAAAAAAAAAAAATATTGGGTGCAAAAATGAAATGAGGATTGCTGACATATCGTGAAGGTTTTAGGACTTCATCCTGGCTTCACTACCTAATAAACAGCTCACTTAAAACATACAAGATGGGCAGCAAGATAACTAAACATGAAGTCCTTGATTAGCATCAATGGAGTGCAGGGGAGACCTCCTACTTCCATTTAAGAGGGCTTGTCAGACCCCAAGGAGCAAAACATTTTAGTTAAAAAAATAAATTTAAAAAATGAAATGCTCCCCATCCCATGTAAACTTTATGCATGCAAAAAAAACAAAAAAATATTGCCATATAAGACAAAGTTAGAGCAAAAATTCCAGGGTCACCATTCATCCAAACGGATGACCTGTAAAATCTTTCAAAGTGTTCACATGTCTGGTAGCTATTTACTTGACTCAATCAACTTTTATGTTGTATCAATAAAAATTGGGCAATATATTTATTCACTTAAAATAAAGGTTTGATAATAAGTGGCACTGAAATTGTGTGGTTATACATGTGTGTGTGTGTGTGTGGGGGGGGGGGGGGTTAACTAATCCTTAGGCATACACAATTGCAAAAATTGCATAAACTGCTCTGGGAGCAAAAGTTTAAAGCATTTTTCGGAAGCATCTTGAGTGGTATGTATATATAATTTTTTTTTAATTTTCACTGTTGGCAGTCACATGACTAAATTGTTTATAATCCAACCTATTAGGGGTGGATGGGTGGTCCAGAGGCACGCTAAGCCTGATATAAGGTATAGTCCTTTTTTTTTTACTATTTTCTTTTGTCCTTTATACCTGACATTTGCGTTTTTTCGGTATTTATTTGATAAATATAAACATGCATTTGAGCACCAAACTCTACTGATATTTCAGTCATTATTGTTATGATCTTTATCCCATATTTGCATTCTTTATACTGCATTTGTAACTTGTTTTCCTATGCAAAACTCATTAAAAATATTAAACAAGAAATTGTTTATAATCCTATTGCCATTATGCCGTAGGCCTGGTAACTCCACTTGTTGAATGGGAGGAGTGGGCAGCTATGGGTTGGGGAGGGCAGAAAAGTCTATGGCCCGTACACACGTCCGAGAAACTCGACGGGCAAAACACATCGTTTTGCTCGTCGAGTTCCTTGTGAAGCCGCCGAGGATCTCGGCGAGCCAATTTTTCCCATTGATTAACTAGGAAATAGAGAACATGTTCTCTTTTTGGCCCGACGAGATCCTCGTCGGTTTCCTCGGCGAAAATTGTACACACGACCGTTTTTCTCGGCAGAATACGTCTCCCATCGAGTTTCTGGCTGAATTCTGCCGAGAAAAACGGTCGTGTGTACGGGGCCTATAACTTTCCTGGAAGTGCCAAAGATGGAATAGAACTGCAAAACAAGGGGGCAATAAATCTTCCAGTGTGGTATTAATCCACCCTTTTATTTTTGGGTATTATTTATTTATTTTACCCAAAAACAAAAGAGTGGATTAATATCATACTGGAAGGTTTAGTGCCTACTTTCACAGCATTTGCCCAGCCTGGTATGTATACTGTGGTGACAGGTTCACTTTAAATCCATCATATGGGTTGATTTACTAAAGGCAAAGAGACTATGCACTCTGCAAGTGCATTGGCTCAAGAGCTTAGTAAATGAGCAGAAGCTCTGCTGACTTCCATTATCCAATCATGTGCAAGCAAAAATGCTGTTTTATTTTTCTTGCACGTGATTGGGTATTTTCTACAAAGTAAACTTTTCCCTCATTTACTAAGCTCTGGAGCAACTGCACTTTCAGAATGCACAGTCTATTTTGCCTTAGTAAATCAACCCCGTAGAGTTTTTTTATTATGCAAGGAATGAGGTCCGAACATGGCTTGGCAGACCCCAAGATCAGAAGTTAGTAGTCCCACTCCCTTAGTTGTGAATGAGCTGGGTTTAGTGTGCATGCCACCTTCATTCTCTGTTCAGATTGCTCATGTTCAGATTTATACCGTCTATTTCCGTGAAATGATTTTTATTCTATGAAGCTTAATTCCCCCAGCAATGAATTCTTCTGCCTGACTCTGAATCTTTGGGTGTCTGACATATTTCATAAAACACTTGAAGTAAACTAACAAAAGAAATTTAGTACCCTACAAATTCTACATTGTATCCTCCAAGTGCACTTGGAACATTACCAGCATACATATTCATAAGACTATAGAATATTTCATCTCGCTTGACACAGGCGCCAGCATAACCTTAATTTATAGCCGCATTACTATTTAATTAGTATGTGTAAATAAATGGCACATCTTGATTTTATTCAAACTAATACCATTAAAGTTCTGATATTTCTCAGGAAACTGTCACTGGGAAGGCTGAGTTCTGAAAGTAATTTGATCCACTGCACCCCTAGAAGGGAATGTGTGTTTCATGAAGAGTAATGTCTTAATGAAGCAGAATGTACCAATGTCTAGTGAAGATAGGGGACAGGAGTATTAAAGTGATACAACTACAGGCACTATACTTGTGTCTAGAGGATCTTTTGATAGATTGTATTAAATATAACCAGAAAGGAGGACCCTCACCTTGCCAACGTCCAACTATTAGAGAAAAGGTATGAGAACGTAGAATACACTACTGTATCTAAAAAAAAAAACAGACTTTATGGACACAACATGAGGCAGTACATGTAAAATCAAAATAATATTTATTACAATTATTGTTAAAACCACACACATACTCTAAAATCATTACAACACCCTCTACTTAACAGTAAGTCAACAGGTTCCCAATTACAGATATGGGGGCATGGATCCAATTATATAAGATGTATAAGGTTCCATCAATGTAGAAGACATTATAAGTATATATCAAGAGTCAAGTCCATAACTCCTCCATGCATGCTTGGAGGAGTAATGGATTTGACTCTTGATATCTACTTATACTGTCTTCTACATTGATGGACCCTTATACGTCTTATATGATTGGATCCATGCCCTCATGTCTGTAATTGGGAACCTGTTGACCTACTGTTAAGTAGAGGGTGTTGTAATGATTTTAGAGTATGTGTGTGGTTTTAACAATAATGGTAATAAAGATTATTTTGGTTTTACACATACTGCCTCATGTTGTGCCCATAAAGTCTGTTTTTGTTTTGAGATAGTATATTCTACTTTCTCAATCCTTTTTCTCTTGTATTAAATATACTCAACAGTTAAAATGTATCTAAACTCAAGAACAAAATTTTAATATATTGCAGCTTTTCAGTCCCTAGATGTGATAACTGAATTAGTTTTTTTTCCCCTGGCTAAGGGACTAACAAATAGAAGTTAAAGTGATTGTAAAGTCTCGTTTTTTTTTTGGTCTAAAAATAACAGACTCATCTGCTCAATGCAGTGTTTTTTTCACAGAGCAGCCCATATCCTCCTCTTCTCGTGTCCCTCTTCGGCTCTCCTGGCCCTTCCCTCTTGTTGAGTGCCCCCCATAGCAATCATTCCAAAACCAGCCTCTAGTTCCTGCTTAGCAATACTATCCTTCACTGTTCTTTTCAGTTCAAGTCCTTGGATAAGGGCTGATCTGTGTGAAAACAGAAGGCTTAGGGTAAGGCCACCCATAGACCAATGAAATCCATCGGACATGTGTGCGCAATCCAACTACCTTGAGATAGCAAAATCAGAAGACTTGGGGTAAGGACACCCATAGAACAATGAAAGCCATCGGACATGTGTGCGCAATCCATCTATCCAATCATTCCAAAACCAGCCTCTAGTTCCTGCTTAGCAATACTATCCTTCACTGTTCTTTTCAGTTCAAGTCCTTGGATAAGGGCTGATCTGTGTGAAAACAGAAGGCTTAGGGTAAGGCCACCCATAGACTAATGAAATCCATCGGACATGTGTGCGCAATCCAACTACCTTGAGATAGCAAAATCAGAAGACTTGGGGTAAGGACACCCATAGAACAATGAAAGCCATCGGACATGTGTGCGCAATCCATCTATCCAATCATTCCAAAACCAGCCTCTAGTTCCTGCTTAGCAATACTATCCTTCACTGTTCTTTTCAGTTCAAGTCCTTGGATAAGGGCTGATCTGTGTGAAAACAGAAGGCTTAGGGTAAGGCCACCCATAGACTAATGAAATCCATCGGACATGTGTGCGCAATCCAACTACCTTGAGATAGCAAAATCAGAAGACTTGGGGTAAGGACACCCATAGAACAATGAAAGCCATCGGACATGTGTGCGCAATCCATCTATCCAATCATTCCAAAACCAGCCTCTAGTTCCTGCTTAGCAATACTATCCTTCACTGTTCTTTTCAGTTCAAGTCCTTGGATAAGGGCTGATCTGTGTGAAAACAGAAGGCTTAGGGTAAGGCCACCCATAGACTAATGAAATCCATCGGACATGTGTGCGCAATCCAACTACCTTGAGATAGCAAAATCAGAAGACTTGGGGTAAGGACACCCATAGAACAATGAAAGCCATCGGACATGTGTGCGCAATCCATCTATCCAATCATTCCAAAACCAGCCTCTAGTTCCTGCTTAGCAATACTATCCTTCACTGTTCTTTTCAGTTCAAGTCCTTGGATAAGGGCTGATCTGTGTGAAAACAGAAGGCTTAGGGTAAGGCCACCCATAGACCAATGAAATCCATCGGACATGTGTGCGCAATCCAACTACCTTGAGATAGCAAAATCAGAAGACTTGGGGTAAGGACACCCATAGAACAATGAAAGCCATCGGACATGTGTGCGCAATCCATCTATCCAATCATTCCAAAACCAGCCTCTAGTTCCTGCTTAGCAATACTATCCTTCACTGTTCTTTTCAGTTCAAGTCCTTGGATAAGGGCTGATCTGTGTGAAAACAGAAGGCTTAAGGTAAGGCTACCCATAGACCAATGAAATCCATCGGACATGTGTGCGCAATCCAACTACCTTGAGATAGCAAAATCAGAAGACTTGGGGTAAGGACACCCATAGACCAATGAAAGCCATCGGACATGTGTGCGCAATCCATCTACCCTGAGACAGCAAAATCAGAAGACTTGGAGTAAGGACACCCATAGACCAATGAAAGCCATCAGACATGTGTGCGCAATCCATCTACTCCGAGACAGCAAAATCAAAAGACTTGGGGTAAGGACACCCATAGACCAATGAAAGCTATCGGACATGTGTGCACAATCTATCTACCCTGAGATAGTAAAATCAGAAGACTTGGCATAAGGACACCCATAGACCAATGAAAGCCATCAGACATGTGTGCACAATCCATCTACTCTGAGACAGCAAAATCAGAAGACTTGGGGTAAGGACACCCATAGACCAATGAAAGCCATCAGACATGTGTGCACAATCCAACTACCCTGAGACAGCAAAATCAGATAGACAGTCTACAGGTTGGAGAATGTTACTCTGCACCATCACCCAATCTATAAGAAAATGAATACAGTAATGGTTTATGGATACACTAACTGAGCTTATCAGCGGTGCTAATCACATTTTCTGATATACAGCAGTGGATTAATTGTCTAATGGCCCCTGAGGCTGTTTTTAATTAATGGGCCCCCTGCCAGTTTAACTAAACCATGCATAAGGGTCAATGTACATAAAAATTTGTATGTGCCTCTGATGTGGATTTGTGAAACATTTCAGAAAGATTATGAATTTTGAATTAGATTTTATGCAGCATTCTACGTATTACAAATTACTTGTATGATGGCGGCACATAATTTAAAAATAATGTTTTCAGAGACAAGCAGTATGCAATATGTACTGTGTACGATCATTTGATTATCTTAAAAGAAACCTTTATCGAGAACAATACAAAAAACATTTTGGTATCTCCATGGAACACTGGAATCTGGGGCCTCAGGCAACTACCTGTCCTGACCTTATTATACTCTGCCGTTGCTGATGTATAGAATCAATTCGAAGCAACATTCTTTATATTCAAAATATGAAACGGAGAACAAGTAACACGTTAATGTAATACAATATCTTTCAAGTAAATGTTGCAATATTACTCACTGAAAAAACACTTTTCCTATGGTATGAAATATACTAAAATTTCAATAACATATACTGGCGTCATCAAAGAATCTATAATACCAATCATACACTTATATCAAAATTGCAGTTGTACCAATACAATCAGTAACAGTATAATCTACCAGGTATTAGAATGTTACAAATCCTAGCACAAATCGCCACAGCTCAAGTTAATATTTAATATTAAAAAGCATGTATGATGTTTTGCTTTGTGAAGGAGGAAAGTGTTCCCACTCGATTCATCCAACTTAATTATTTTTACAGAATTGCACTGTTTGAAGTAGAAAAATTAATCCCTCTCAAGTCATATGCGAAACAGTTTTGTGGCTGGTACAAAAGTGTACAAATTAGCTACAGTGCCTATCCACAGATCTTCAAGAAAGACATTTATCCATAGCTGGATATTAAAAAAAATAAAAAAAATAAAACTCTTTTAGGCTGTCTGTATAGTCCAAGTAAAGTAACTTTGAGTCTTCACTAATTAAATTGAACAGTTTGAAAACATACAATAGAGTGGGCGACAATGTGACAATTACAGACTTATTACCCAGGATCCCTTTGACACTGGTGAATACTTATTCTGCAGCTTTTGTATGAGTTTGAATTATTATCATTTTTTTGGGGAGAAAGAGAAAATTGTAGGTACAGAATTATGCTAACACAACATAGTGTTCAATAGATGTGGACGTGCATATAAAGGTTCTCCAGAAATGTGTAACCTTAAAGCAGTCCATACGTGATTTATTTTCTATTGTTCAGCCAGTGATGAGTTAAACTAAAGAAATTAATAGATTCCCCATCTGCACATTTAGGCTAGGTTCACACTGTTGATTTTACCGCGGCCGCAATTTTGCCTTGAATTTGCCGCGATTTTGCCACAATTCGTGGCGGCGATTTCAGGGAATGCCAGTCTATAGAGCTGAATTTGCATCGCACATGGATCAAATCGGCACAGGACCCTTTTTTTCCACAGCTTAGATTCACACTGCACTGGTGTGAACTGCACTGATGTGAACTGCACTAATGGAAAACAATTTTATTTTAATGACTTGCGAATTTGAGCGATCGCAATGGCTCAAATTCGCAAAAGAATTCGCAGCAGTGTGAACCCAGCCTGAATGTGGATGGGAAAATCTTTTCCATTGAGCTATTGCATTCTGACAGCAGGAAGGCTAACTCATCATTGGAAAACACTCATCAACCCTGCCGGCTATAGTCTGCAGCACTGATCGAGCAAAACTTTTCCAACAGGCTGATTGTACAGAAGTCAATTTAGATATTGACTTCTGTACAACAAGCCTGCCCATAGATGGATCCAAACACACCTGGCCCCTGCTGAACTGTCCGAATTACGATCCATCTATGACCGGCTTAAATGACCTCAAAGATAAGTTTGACCACATCCAAGTGCCATCCAACTGAAGGGAAGTATAATTTCCCTTTAAATTGCATTACAACAACATGACAAGTTGATGGTAAAAAAAAACAAAAAAAACCTTAATAACTCTTTAGTCTTATTTTTTTCCTTTTTTAAAGGTAATGAGTGATTTTTATAATTATGTTTAGATATGCACATAGAAATACATTTGTTTCAAATAATATATTATTAAGGTGAGCTTATGCTTTAAAAATCTTGGGGTTGATTTACTAAAGACAAATACACTGTGCACTTTTCAAGTGCAGTTGTACCCTGCAAGGGTGTTTGCTCCAGAGCTTAGTAAATGAGAAGTTCTGCCGACTTCCATCATCCAGTCATGTAAAAGAAAAAATGCAGTTGTTTTTTTTCTCCTTGCATGTGATTGGGTATTCTTTGCAAAGTGAAGCTTCATCTTTTTTACTATGCTCTAGAGCAAATGCCCTTGCAGAGTGCAACTGCACTTACAAAGTACACAGTATATTTGACTTTAGTAGATCAACCCCCTTGCATCTTCATTTAGTTTGTAAAGATATATCTTACAAAAGCCGTTTTCAATCAGAGTTCCTCGGAATCCTAGGATTCTTTCAGAAGTTGCTAAGGGTTTCTTGGGAAATTAGCAATTTCTGACTCTCAGATAAGTAACCACTGACACCAATGATCTTTTTAACTATCTGTGAAGCCTCGTATACACGACCAGTTTTCTTGGCAAAAACCAGCAAGAAAACTGCTTATTGCCGAGATTACCGTTCGTGTGTATGGGGCTTTCAGGTTTCTCATCAGGAAATCTGTCCAGAATCTCAATAAGAAAAAAAGAGAACCTTTTCTCGTCGAGATTCTTGTCGGCCTGTTTCCCGATGAGAAACCTGAGAGTGTGTATACTTACCTGCCGCCGTGGAAACCTGTGCATGCTCAAAATGACTTTAAAACATGCACGGTAGCTTCCACAGCATAGGTAGGGTGAAGAAAGATGGAGGCGACGGCATTGAATGTGATGAGCGCATGCTCGTCTTACGCAATGATGGCACTGCGTTCTTTCCTTTCAAGAGAACCACGGTTCTTTTGAAACAAGAGTCTGTACACTCGGGCGGCAAGAGTTTCTTGCCAAGAATCTCGTTAGGGAAGACAACTTTTTTTTCCTGACGAGATTCTTGCCCGTGTGTACAGGGCCTAAGGGTGGTAACATTTTTGCTGACCACCGGGGATGACCAGTAGGACCCTTCTGTCACTGACCCTCCAAATGTCCATGTAAGGGGCCCTGACTTTTCACCAGTCTCCCCTTCTTCACTGACCACCAATGTCAAGGAGCATTTCACTGACTACCAAAATAAGGTCTGGTATGTATGTAAAGTTCAAGACTGATAGTAGTTGGTTCTCATGGATCTACCGTAAAGTTAATTATTTTTCGAAGTAAAATATCCACTGTTGAAATGTAGTATAGGTAGACCCTGATCTGATCTTGGGCTGCTACCACTGATAGCGTTTAGTGTTATCAAGAAACATTTGTGTTCATCAAGCCTTAACACCGGTCTGCTAGTGCATTCTATCATCATTTTATTAAAATAAAGCCCTGAAGAAGGGAAAGGCCTATTTTGTTGGCTGTATGTATGCTTTTATCTTTAAATATTCCATAAAAATCTTCAAGTGAGATGAACGTTTGTACCAGGTGATCCTTATCATAGTAAGCAGGCATATTTCTACTGGTCACTAATGTGAGGTAATACTTCACTGTCTGTATTTAATTCCTGGCCATTATTATTATTATTTTTTGTTGTTTCATTCCAATATCACTGGAACAAAAATGATCATATAGAATAGCCTTGGGTGTCAAATACACAAAGTATTTTCCATTCCTTATTCTTTTATTTTTTTCTAAATCACAAATAACTATTGAGACTAATGTGCTGTGAGCTATAGATGTAATAGTTATTAGCAGGGGTTCCCTAAGACCTGAACGGTATCTTAAGAGTTTTATGTGTTGAGAAAGGCTGTGCTTTGTAATGGTTGTATTTTACAAGTCTTTTCCACACTGCAAGACAAAGAGACGGATGACTGAATTAAAATAATAATTTTTTTTAGTTAAGGATATTATGAGACATGGTGGAAATCAACATCTTTTTTTGGGGGGATATGTGTTCCCCATCACTTCATATTCCAGAGTGACAACAGGACACACTACACACTACTAGTTATTTTTGTTCAATCCAGTGGGTTGAACAGAAAAAAAAAACTTACAGATCAGGTTGGAAACACTGCTGTGCTGTCCTGACAGGGGGATGGCCCAGAACACTCCGGTCAATGTTCTCACCTACTGGCTGAGGCCTCATACACACGACCGTTTCCCTCGGCAGAATCCATCAAGAAACTGGGTGGGAGAGATTTTTTGCCGAGGAAACCAGTCGTGTGTACATTTTTCATCGAGGAAACTGTCGAGGAACTCGTCGAGCCAAAAAAAGAGCATGTTCTCTTTTTCCTCGACGGGAATGGAGAAAATTGGCTCGTCGAGTTCCTCGACAAGCCTAACAAGAACCCAAAGAGGAAAACTATGTGTTTCGCCCGCCGAGTTCCTCGGTCGTGTGTACGAGGCCTTAGAGCGCCAAAAAGATGCTGGTTGGCAGATCTTTTTTGGCCATGACTCTTCGACAGAAGCCAGCCGAACAGCTGGTTTCTGTCGGACCGACATTCCACCCGACATTCGGCCCATGTGTACTAGGCTTTAGGGGAAGCAATCTCTTAAATAGTTGTCACCAGAACAGATGTCAGCATTTGGGGATCTCCACTCCTTGGGCTTTTCGTCTCACTGACATTGGTCACCAGGACAAGAGAGTAGGCTTCTTCAATGAGGACACAGACATCAATCCCTAAAGAGGTTCTAACAGATTCAAATGCTATCAGTATAGAGTTACCCATGAATGATGCACCCTGAATTATCTTTATCTCTCCAGTGTGCGTGGCAATAACTACTGTGTGTGGCATTTTTGTACATGGGTGCTCATGACATGCATATTTTTGTTTATATGGTGGCAAGGAGCTTTATATATTTTTTTTCTTTTGATTTAGTGCAACTTTAATCCATGTCCTCTATATGATGTACCAGCAGTGTGAAGTAGCTCTGACACCTTTGCAGCCATTGTAGGATTTGCTGGGAGTTCAGTGTGCTCCTGTACCTTTAAGAAGGGGTGGGCTCCCTTCAGTCCACCTGACCTCCACCTATCCATCAGAATGCATGTGCTTCTATTGTGGAGTCTCTCATAATCTAGAGATAGGACCACAGATACCAGGGTGCTGTGACAAGGCTCTGTGTCTTACGCATGTATTTGCAAATGTGTTCAGACTAAACCCCTGTTTTAACGCATACTGTTATATAGGTTGATGCGGCTGTCAACGGGCTGGGCGGTGAGTAAAACTTGGATTTTTCCTTTGTCTTGTTTATATCATATGTTGCCTCCCTATGCTACTTGCTGCAATGACCAGTTATAGGTGGGGGTGGGGGGACACTGTTTTTTGATTTAGTATTACTTTAATAGGTAGCCTGTATGTAAAATATAAATCATATTATTATTCATATTATTATTCTTGCATAAGCCCAGTCGTGACAGGTCCTCTTTAAAATAAAGAATACATCACAGTTGTTGTTTTTTTTTTCTACTCTGTTTTTTTCCTCGGTCTTGCTTATGTTTAGGTGAAATATTTCTATCAGCTTTTTGGTAAGCAAACAAGAAACAGCCTTTTTTATATAAAAATAAAATGGGAGAGATCAAGAGTGATACGAAAACAGCATGAAAACCAGGCAGATGGAACTAGCTCGTTTAAAATTATCAGCAACATTTCATGTGTGAAACAGATCTGTGACCATGCTGAAATTAGGGGAATGGATTAACAAACATTTGGCACAAAATTACAGTCTGAGATAACATTTAAATGGAATGTATTTAATTTCCTTCAGTAATGACCAGAATGAAAATCTAGCCATGGGCATCCTGAGAGCTGAACTGTAAATATATGAAAGATGTACCCTGGGATTCAATCAAATCTTTCCATCCCAGGTTTGTAAACACAAGTATTTAGCAATTACTCTTTAAGACATTTTTCCATTCGAAGATGGAGGAGGCACCACATGGAGTACTAACTAATCAGGCATAAAATACCAGTAGCCTGCCAGTAGTAACTTCAATCCACCAAACCCTTTCCAGATACTCTGTCCAATCCCTTCAGGAAAACCTATGGCACTTTCTGGTAGAAGTGGAACTTGTCCAGTCCATCCTGCCTCCAACACATTCCTATTGGCCGGTGAGTCAGTCCATAGACAGTGGGCAGCCAATATGAATGTGTGGAGGGTAGGAGGAAGTTGGTAAGACCTAACGTTACCATAAAATGTTGGGCCTTTTTTCTAATCAGATTGGCCTAGTATATGGGTAGAGCTGTCAAATTGTTTTCTCTTTGATTTCAGTTAGAGACATTAATCAAGTGTGATTAAATTAATTGTCACATTTTACTTAAAGTGGAACCCATAACAACTTAAAAAACATTCCACATTAAAGTGATTGTAAAGGCTCATTTAAAAAAAATAGCAAACATGTTATTCTTACCTCCTCTGTGCAGTTGGTTTTGCCCATAGCAGCCTGGATCCTCCTCTTCTCGGGTCCCTCTTTGCTGCTCCTAGCCCCTCCTTCCTTTGAGTGCCCCTCAGCCAGTAGCTTGTTACAGGGCGCACCCAAGCCGAGTCAGAGCTCCGTGTATCCGTTCAGACACGATGCCCCGACCTGGCCCCAGCCCCTCTCTCCCATGATTGGCTGACTGACTTTGATTGACAGCCACGGAAGCCAATGGCGCCAGTGCTCTATATCAGACAATCAGGAGGAGTGTTTTGGGTGGCTGAGGATATCGTGGACATCGCTGGAGAGAGAAGGGGCTCAGTTAGGTAATTAAGGGGAGTGCTGGGGGGCTGCTACACACAGAAGGTGTTTCATCTTAATGCGTAGAATGCATTAAGATAAAAAACCTTCTGCCTTTTCAACTCCTTTAATAATTATTCTGCCCAAATTAGTGTGTGCTGTATATTGCCTCCAGCATTGCTCCTGTTTCTTCTTACTGGAGGCTTCCACTTCCATCATCCAATCTTGTGCAAGCACAAATGTTGTTTTTATTTTCCTTGCATGTGATTGGGTACGCTTTACAAAGTGAAGCCTTACCTCATTTACTAAGCTATGGAACAACTGCACTTGCAAAGTGCATTTGCCTTTAGTAAATCAACCCCACTGCGTATTACTGGATTTTAAACAGTCTAGACACTTATTTGTATTATGTTTTACATAGTTATACCTGCAAAAGGGGCAAACCTGAAGTGATCTATCAGGACTTCATGTTCTGACTAAAGTTCCACTTTAAAATAACAATTAAAAAAATGGAATTGGGTTAACTAAAACAGTTTCTGGTTACCTAAGACCCCTTTCACACTGAAGCATTTTTACAGCGTTTTAGCGTTAAAAATAGCACTATTAAAACGCTCATAAAATGCTCTCCATGCATCTCAATGGACCCTTTCACACTGAGTCCTGCAAGCAGCATCTTTGGAGCAGCTTTTAGGCGCTGAAAAAAAACGCTCCAAAAATGCCCCTTTCCATTGAAATGAATTGAAAGCGCTGTAAAAACGCCTTACCCTTTCACACTGAGGCACTGCAAAAACGCCCTGAAACTTTAGGGTCTTAGCAGTGCTTTACCAGCACATTGGTATTGCAGATGGGGCTTTGCTCCAATAACGCTCGAATAACGCTCGAAAAACGCTCGAATAACGCTCGAAAAACACTACAGTGTGAAAGCCCCTTAAAGTGCATGTGAGCCCTAAGTGAAATGAAATGTAGGCCCTGCATCGACAGGCTTTTGTTGTCTTCAGTCACTATGGTGTAATTTACTAAAGGCAAGTTCAGTTGCGCCAGAGATTAGTAGATGAGATAAAGCTTAATTTTGCAAAGAATACTGAATCATGTGCAAGGAAAATTAAAAAAAAAATAAGCATTATTGCTTACACATGATTGGATGATGGAAGTCAGCAGAGCTTCTGGTCATTTATTGAGCTTTGGAGCAACTGCTCTTGCAGAGTGCAACTCCACTTTGCAAAGCACATTCTATTTGTCTTTTGTAAATAAAACCCCAGGGGTCAAGTCCTGGGGAAAAAAGTGTGGGAACTCCCACCCAAGATCTACTCCCCCACCCAAAAAAAAAAAAAATGATACGCGCATATGCATAATTACTAAAGCGCATGTTTTTTTTTAAGCAAGTTCTTTTTAAATCCCGCTATGTCTCCTGGGAACAATGACAAAAGCTCCCAGGAGACAGTGCGGCATCGAGGAAGTGACAGAATACCCGCACACTACCCGATGAATCCATATACAGGAAGCAGTCAGTAACATAAAAGATTACTAAGGTTCGCCTGCCCCTGACAGTGACTCGAGCTGGGCATCGCCGCTCAGTGAAGGTTTGGCTTGGGCGGCTCGGCTGCTCTAGTCCTGCAAAGGGAACTGCGTTCCTGCTGTAAAAAAAGTGCAGGAACTCCGTTCCCACGCGTTCCCACAGGACTTGAGCCCTGTCAAACCCTATCTGTCTACCTGCACTTCAGCAATTCCTGCATGGCATTTCTCAGAGAGGGTTTTACCACTGTGTATACGCCCACATGTGTAACCCTATAGTCACCCTATAGTCACATGGGCTGCTCAGATGTGATAGGGAGGACATGCTGAGGGTATAAAATACACTGAAACCTGAGCATGTGCAGAGCTGCTAACACTGCTCTGACAGAAGGGGGAGATAAAGTACAACAGAATCAATGCAGAATACAGAAAACAAATCCCATAGTGACTGAGTGAGTATGAACGGCATGTAAAACACCATTTATAGCTCATACATAATACGCTGCCTATTTGGTAATCCGGAACTGTTCCTCAAGATTGTCTGTAGTTAAGGCTGGGTTCACACTGCCGCCACATGCGGCGCACAGCAGGGGTCCGATGCGTGCTGGTTCACCGGTTTAGGTCCAATTTCAGCCTGAATTTTGGGCTGAAATCAAACCTGAAACGCACAAAAAAAGGCACGCATTTTTTCAGCACACCGCACCGGAACAAGTGTGGAGATATGTGAACCGGCTCCATAGAGAGCCAGTCACATTCTCCTGCTATGCGAATTGAATGCAG
Organism: Rana temporaria; assembly: GCF_905171775.1. Classification (NCBI taxonomy): domain Eukaryota; kingdom Metazoa; phylum Chordata; class Amphibia; order Anura; family Ranidae; genus Rana; species Rana temporaria. Next base: position 138,204,887 of record NC_053499.1, read on the forward strand.
GGAAACGCGCATTCAATTCTCATAGGTGTAAATACGGCCTCAGCGTTTGGAGGATGCAGGTTTTAAATGTATTTATTTTTGTGTGTTAGTTGAACTCAGTTGACACGTGTCTTTCTCTAACCTAGCTATGTAATGAGGTAACATTGATCGGTGAATGGAAGCCTCCATTATGAACTAATCAGTCAGGTGTTTTGCTTCCTGGTGCAGTCCAAATAGTTACCAAAACGAACAACTCCAAAATGTAATTATGACTTCAAAAATGCAAACCATTCTGATTCCAAAATGTCATAAACTACCCAGAAACATATTAGCATAATGTTTTTTGTTCAGTTTCAAAGATTTATCTAATATTTGTTATATCAGCAGTCACACTGTTTACATATATAACAGGATTTTCCAGTGGCTGATTGAAGCAAAACTGCCTCTTTTTCCCAGCAGAAATCAATTAATCTTTATCTTCAACAAAAGGATGCTGTTCAGAGCCAGTGGTAAAGACAATGTTAATAATAAAAAAAAGAGTCCTTATGATTGGACTTCATTGATTTGCACCTTTGTGCCTTTGACGATTTTATAACGTCAACCAGGAAAACCACTCGGCCTCCGGCGACTGGAGCAGGCTCATCTTTTTTTCTTATTTTAATACACTATAACAGTGGTTCTTAACCTGGGTTCGATCGAACCCCAGGGGTTCGGTGAGTGAGTCTCGGGGGTTCGGTGGAGGTCACACAGGGCCGCCGGTACAAGGCAGGGGCGGATGGGTGCCCTGAGCGATACCATTTCGTATAGGAGGGGGGCGCAGCCGCAGGTGAAGCTCTGCCATGGCTGCCAGCGCGGCCAGCGGCACTGTACAAATTGTGTGCCGAGTGCACTCCTGCATCCGGGACCGTCACCTCCCGGCTCCCTTTCCTGTCTGCTGCAGCCTGTTTACTCCCCCTATGAAGGAGTGTCTTGGTCCCTTCCAGTGGCGTGACGTCACTCCTCTCATGGCCGGAAGGGGGAACTCGGAGCGCTGCGCAGAGAGCTGTGTGTCGGCGCTGCCTGTGACGAGCTAGAGAGGCAAGGACTAGTCTCGGGGAGCCTGCCTGACTAGTGGAATTTGAACCTAGCAGACAGTGTGCTAAAAAAGACCACTGAACTTGTTTAAAAGTAAGTAGAACCTGTTAAGAGCATATAATTAAATGGCTGGATTGGGGGGAGGGGAGGAGGCTGACTGAGGTGAGGTGACCAGCACTTAATATAAAATGGCAGATAAAAAAAATGTTTTTGTGTTATTTTAAATGAGCCTTCTCTGACTAGCAAAAAAAAAATATATATATAAATTTCAGCCTCACTATGCCATCACATGCAGCCTCTGTGCCATCAATTGTCGCCACTGTGCCCATCAAACGCAGCCACTGTGCCCATCAAATGCAGCCACTGTGCCCATCAAAGGCAGCCACTGTGCCCATTACACGCAGCCACTGTGCCCATCACACGAAAAATCATATTTTATTTTTCCAATTAAGAAGAGTTCAGTGAATGCGCATATGAAACTGGTGGGGTTCAGTACCTCCAACAAGGTTAAGAACTACTGCACTATAACATATTCTGTGAGCTTCTCACAGTGTACATTAGAAGCTGCAGCAAGTCAAGTAGGGCCCTGCTCATTTCCTCTGAGCACGCCCAACAGTTCACAAAAAGGATATCGGGGAACTGGAGAAAGTGTAAAGAAGGGCAACCAAACTGATAAGATGCATGGAGGAGCTTAGCTATGAGGAAAGCTTTGAGGAACTTAATGTATTCCCTCTTTAGAAGAGGAGATTAGGGGGAATTTATATGATCAACATGTATAAATACATAAGTGGTCCATATAGTGAACTTGGTGAAGAGATAAGTCATTACAGAGGACAAGGGGCCACACTTTACCTTTGTAGGAAAATAGATTTAACCTTCACATTAGGGGCGGCTCATCGGTTAAGGGGTGCACATGTGCCACTACCTCTATCCTAGCCACCCCCTATATGATTAATAGATAGCATGAATCTATCCGTGGCCACCACGGTCACCCCCTATTCATGTGTCCAGACACTTTCAGGATGCCGGGCACATGAATTACAGAGGCGGGGGTGTTTTTTTGAAGCACCTGATTAGAGCCATAGGCTCTATAAGGCTTCAAAACAGGGTGGACTAGTGGCGCAGAGCATTGCACTCAGAGCCCACCCAGGTATGTTAGAAAAGCAAATTAATATTTGCTTTTCTAACACTGAATCACCTCTCCGCCTAAAAGGGAGCGTGGGTCTGATACCCATTTACATTTACAGGGATCTGGGTCAGGCAACCCTTTTGGATGCCTAGGAGGAAGGGGGGTGCATGGCGTAAGCCCCCATGATCCACACCACAGGAGGAGGAGAAAGCCTAAAGACATACTGCCCGCCCGCTTCCTAGATTTGGTAAGTGCAGGACTTTGATGTCCCAACTGTCCTGGGGGGCTGCCACCCCAGCCCGCCCACTGTGGGGATATGGCTGTTTTCAGCCTCCCAAAATAAAAAAACACCAGCCACCACTGCTTCACATACTGTAATGAAAGGCTTCTTCACAGTAAGAACTGTGAAATTGGAATAGACTCCCTCAAGAACTAGTTCTGGCCAGCTCAGTAGATTATTAAGTAGAGCTGGATTCATTCCTTAATCCACAACATATAACTGAACACGTTTTTTTAGAGGTAATAATGCTAGGCAACATTTTATTGCCTTCTGGGGGATCAAGAAGGAAAATTTCCCCCACTGGAGTGAATTTAATCATGCTTTATTGGGTTTGTTTTTTCCTGCATCTGGATCAACTGTGGGTATAGGATAGTGTATATGGAGATTTTATATTTGTATGTAAGTTTCTTCTCATTTTTTTTTTCTTTCTTTCTTCAACCTGACTATGTAATTATGTAGCATTATCAAGACCATGGGTGCTCAACCTGTGGCCCTCCAGCTGTTGCAAAACAACAAGTCCAATCATGCCCCTACCTTTGGGGTCATACTTGTATATCTGTCAGCCTTGCAATGTCTCATGGGACTTGTAGTTCCACAACAGCTGGAGGGCCACAATGTCTCCCCTGCCCTTCACACCATCTAAACAACTACTGATCTGCTTGGTTAGATGTGTACCCTGGTTGTACTGGCCAGGAAAGGGTGCATCTGAAACTGGATAATTGTTTACATGTGAGATGGAAGCATGGATTGGCCTTGGTCTCACAGCGACCCCCTCCCCTAGCCAGTGGTTGTGTGCTCAGGCTCCGATAAGAGCAGGAGAGCCCCAGGAACCACAGGAGGAGGGGGGCACTGGCGGGAGGGGGGAGGCACTGCGCTGCCGACTCTGTGAAAGTGATCAGCAGCTATGGAGCTCGGCATCCCTTTCACTTTAAGGCTGCATTCACACCTAATCGCTGCATTTTGTCCCGCGAATTGCAGCGTCAAATTGCAGCGTTTTGTACCGCGATTTGCGGTGACAAAACGCCGCGATTTTAACCACCATTAACCCCCAGGTCCACATCTCCTATGCCGAACGCCGAAGCCGCCTGACTTGTTTTGAGCTTCAGGCGTTCGGCGTTTCGGCGTGGAGATGTGAACCATCTCCATAGAGGGCAATGGTATTTCTCCCCTTCAGCGTATCGAGCGTCGGGCGTCGGGCGTAAATACGCCTAGGTGTGAATGGAGACTCAAGCCTGGATTCGACTGGACACTGAATCACATATCCGAATCACAAGCTACTGCAGCCATTAGCTTGTGATTAAAGGTTCATTCTTTGAACTTATGTAGTATGCCCAAAGAGCTGAGCTGGTTATAAAGGTATATAATGAAAATGGAAAGGTTTTATTTAAATTGTAATTACCGTACTAATTTGCATGTTGATAAGGGGTAAAGGAGGAACCAGGGGAGATAAAATATAAGCACGGTAACTGTCAGCCTTATTCCAATACTACAACAATATTTATTGCTGTCTGTGTTTGTCCCTTGTAGGACCTGTCCAAGGGGTCACCACAACAGGCAATGAGGTATAGCAGTAAAATTTATTTTAACAAAAGTGGAGTGATCCTTTTAATGTTAATGCAATTAAACATCCTGTTTTCCTGAAAACTTTAATTTAATTTAAATGAGAAAAATGACACTCAAACTGCAGATATAGAAAACAGAAAATAGATAAATAGGAACAGTTAATATCCACCTTGACACAATAGAATACATTAAAGGCATTTCCATTCTTGGCTGGTATTCCCATAACTTGGATACAGTTTAATAATCTAAAAAAGAAGCTTCACCTGAAAATGCACGCCAATCATTTCGTACAGGGCAGGGGATGAGATAGACCCAGGGGTGATACATTCCTTACATTTAAATGTCAAAGAAAATGCAAGAACATTACAACTTTCTCCAAACAAATACAGAGTTGGAAGGCTCACTTGGGGACAAAGGTTTTGGGCTTTTGAAACAAAGACATCTCTTTTTCTCGATGTTCTGTTCCGTACTGAATAATACCTACTCATGTTCAATTAGATGTACTCATAAACCTGCAATGGATGCTGTTATATTTTTGATCACAGGATTGCTTTAAGCTCCATTCATATTGTATTCTTTTGTCGACTGCAATGTAACTGGGATAATCTGTGTGATCTCTACAGATATTTAGGTGGAGGTTAAAAAAAAAATACACAGAGTCTACAAGACAGAATAAAATTGTGCTCTGCCCATCACCAGGTTATTAATGTTGTAAGGTTTACTTGCTATTAGTGCAGAGAACGCTATTTTTGAATGAGCTAAGCATACAGCAGGGTAGAAGTTGGTGTTGGGGTCTAGTTAAGAGGTTAGATTAGTGTTAGGTTCAAACACTAGGTTAGGTTAGGATAGGTGTCAGGGTTAGGGGTTAATAATAAGGGTTTGTTTACAACAAAGAAGTACCCATTTTATTTAGTGACAGGAGCTTTGACTGGGGTCAGAGAGCTTTAACAAAGTGTGGGCAACTAGGCTTTATTATGTACACCTTACATATGCCCATTCCTAAAAAAAGGAGCTACGTTTTCTATGTTTATATAATTTTCCTTGGCCTCTCCACAAGAGTACCCCAAGAAACCCCCTAACTTCCCTTTAGGTTACCAAGCATGCTTTTAGTGACTGATACCATATTTACCGTTAAAATGGGAGCATTTCTTGTTATCTTGCAGCCGAATGCACCTTCCAAAAATAACCTTTTCTATATTGGAAAGAAAATAAGATCTAGATTTAGATCTTTAATGTGAAGTGAAATGTTCATGACTCAAATTGAAAGTGATGTGTCTGCTCCCCGGTTAAGGTAATGAAATGGATTTAACATTGCAATTTCTTTTAATGCATTTTTATTTCTTTTGCTTTTACTTTTTGTAGTGATGGCTAACTCCATTTTAAAATATTTCTCAATTAGATGCCTATTAATTTAAAATACGGCCTAATTAAAACTGCTTACAGGGACACTTTCATCAAGGGCAATAAATGTGATGTGCTAATTATATTTTCTCTCGTCGTCAAATGCCTTAATACAACATGTTGTTTTGTAATTTTACATTTAAATCTCATAGCTTAACTACAATCATTTTTTATTTTTTTATATTTGGTAACGAGTGGGGAGGGATTAAAGCCTTTGTCAGTCTTATATTCAACTTATTATCACCTTTAAGGGTTTTCTCTTTACCTTCTGTGTCACTGAAACAGGAAGTGAGGACAAAGAAAGCATTAAAAACTTGACAATGGTTGTTCTGTTTGTCACATTGAGGGTGATGCTCCTTTAAGTTAAAGAATATTACCGTATCTTTCAAATATCAATTGTATTAAACAGCCATTTTAATTACTAAATGATTGAAAATAAAAGGTCCTGGAGGAAAATCATATTGGGCTAAATGCCTCACCCTGTTTTGAGTTTTGGCCCGGCCTTGTCAACAGACAACCTGAATTTTCTCTGCTCTGCACCCCCAACTTGTGATGGAACAGTAAGAAAGCACCAACAGGTTGATGAAGTCACCCTAAACCTGTCAACATTTTCCTTGTCTGCATCATTTCTTTTCAATTTGGATAGAGTTTGGCTTTAACTGTTCAACCAAGAAATTATTTCCCAATGGGAACAAAGACGCAATCAACACCTGATGGAATAAAGATTTTAATTGATCAAAACTTGCTATTGTTGTGGTAGGTGACAATTGATGCTTATGTCTCACCCAACGTCTTTACTTATTTTTCCTCCAAGTTAGTATCCCAGAGATGTTTTAAAACAACTGTAATAAACTCAAATTAACTGAAGCTAAATTAGCAATGACAAAAAGAAGGCAAAAGGTCAATAATATGACCATGGGTGTCATAGCCTTGGTCATTATGAAGACATACAAAGCCAATTGTAGAGACTCCTAAGACTATCATTTTCTCAAAAAAAAAATGCAATTTCAGTCAGAGCGTATATTCTAAAAAAATTGCTGAATAATGGCTCTGAAAGTACTGAAGCCATTGGATCGGCATGACATGCAAGCAAAAAGTAAAATGTATTCATGGCAGATTGTTTACTATAGGTTCCCTTTAAAATGGAAGCAATTGCATTATATGTACTTATAGCATATTGAAATTAACCAAAATAATTTTACTGTGTTTGCTACAGATAAGAAAGTCCTGGAAAATGTATTCTTTAGGGGTTTAGCAGAATGGAGTCCATTTCTTACTCTGTACATATACAATATGTGCTGACATGAGTACACCGAAAGAAGAGGAGAGTGAGCAAAGAGATGATCTCATTAGCCTGCTGCTTCTTCATTGTTCAGTCACAGTTTAAAGAGAGGTAGGTAACATTGTAGTGCTTGTTTATAGAGAAAATGGACTGCACCAACCTGGCTGTTCTGCCTGCTAGAGTTGTGTAGATCACACCCCACCCCCCTCCCCTTTCTTTTTCCTCTCCTTTCTCCTCTTTCTTGTTTTTCTCCTTCTCAATCTCTCCCCATTATATCCTGTCAATTTATCTTTTTTACTACCTCTTTCTTTTCTACTTTTTTTTTCCTGTTCCCCTCTTTCCATTCCCCTTTTCCTCCTCCCCCCCCATTTTCTTTCCCTGTTTGTGCCCCCCCTTTTCTTACCCTTTCCCCTTCTATCTTCCCCCTCTGACCACCTTCCTATTGTTCCCTTGGGTTCAAAGGTTCCCCCATGTTTTTGCTACCCTTTACACCACAGTTTTTATACATATTTCTATCAAGCAATTGGTTTAGTACTGTTACATTAACATACTTACAAGTTTTGCACCCCGTGTCCACCATGAGGGAGCTCCTGTGGTCTCCCTATCTTGACTGCCACTGAGGCTCTGATCTTTCTTGGGTAAGCAACCAGTGACTCTTTTCCCCTCACTACAATTTATTGATACTTTGGTACAATTTTTGCTTTAATGTAGATAATACTATATATAACACCTCCTGAAGATGCTGCCTCTGATGCAAAACATGCAGAGGATATACAGTACATTGTGAATCATATACCTCGACTACTATGTAACCAGTTAGACATGTTTGTATACCTTACTGTTTGTTGAGGTTATCATTTATTGTTTTTTTATCACACAATGTGCATCTACTGTATATCTTTTTAACAATGTTGTACAAATTAAATTTATATATTTTTTATATTTTTGTTCAATAATTGGGTACAGAGATAGTCCATTACTGTTCCTACTGTGGTTCTGTAGGGGTCACCCCTAGTTACTGTTCCCTAAAGATCCCAGAAGTAGATAGACAGAAATACAAATTCTTTGGCAGGTAAAACAGATCTCACATATAAATTTCAATTGCATTTTTAACTGTTCAGCTTTAAATTTCACTCATCTTCCCTAAATGTTATAGTCAATGATATATATAAATAAATACAGTAAATATACAGAAAATAATGTAAAAAATAAATGCCTTTGGCCGTGTGCTTTTAGTGAGGGCAATGCAACTGCAGAAACTTGTGGGATGATGGGACTGAGGCAGCTAATCAGAGATGAACAATCAGTGGCTTTGCCTGACGTCTGGTCCTCCCTTTTGACTGAGCATGTAACAGCATGCAGTATTTTCTTCAGGTCAGGCAAATAGTAATGTTCTTTTACTAATCATTTACTATAACTAGGAACATTGATGGACACTGTTGGGTAGAGGAGCTATTTTCACAATCAAACATTTCCAACAGCTCCAGCCATTCTTTCCTTATTATAGCTTTAACTTTTATTTTTTGGAGGGTTTTGATTGTTTGTTTAAGTGTTTTCTTGACAGTTTAAAGTAATCAAAGTAAGTTAAAAAGAAAAGTGAATACTTTGAAAACTTAGAAAAAGTTTATTTTTTTGAGTAATTGACCTGTTCTTATACACGAGGCACAAGCAGACAACAATGGAGGTCTACTTTTGACTTTGCTGTAAACAGTAACTAAACGCAGACCTCCCAAAGATTTATAAAAAAATCCAACTAATATTAGCATTTGACTTGGCTATGTGCCAGACCTCTTTTGTGAGGCTATAAAATATGTCCCCGGGACCCTTAAAAAGGATTAAACAAATTGACTTCTCAGCTCAGCAGTACAGCTGGGGGAATGTTAAACACTTTCAAGATAGTCCAAGAATTATTATAGTCTTTCATTGTGTTTTATTTGCCTCAGTAACCTGCAAATAAAATAAGCAACAAATTACATTTTGGCAGCAGGGATTTTAACACTTTCCCAAATGAACTGTCCCCGAAACGTGCCGATGAATGTAAAATAAGCAAACAAAACATTGACCACGCTTAATAAAAAATACCCCTTTATTGAAATAAATCACAAGGTATTTTTGTGCAGCCTTGGTTTGGACCTTGTTGTTCTATTGGGAATACAACAGAATTACCATGAACTAACATTTCTGTTTACATCTATTATTGGAGCTTTAATTGTGTCTTATGTTGCTTTCTTTTGGCTTGTTGTTTTGTTTGAAGTACTACCTCTGAGATTAAGGGAACACATTTTTTTTTTAAGGAACCAGACACCTAGAAAACAACAGCTTCTCTAACCCTTTATGTTAGCTTTAAAGCGGTAGTAACCCACAAAGAAAGAACACAATCTTCTCCCCACAACTTAATGTCATACGAAGACCTCCAGTGGCTGTGGCCTCTGATTAGTCAAACCAGGAACCACGATGTCCTCACTCCCGCATGCATGCTGAGCCACGATGTTATCACTGCATTCCTTAAGGTCCTTAACACCTTGTTTGTATATTAACTTATCCCATACTGACATCCTGGTTTTAAAATCTACTGTTCAGTTCATTTCATTTCACGCTTTACATTATTATTTTTTCATCCTAGTGTAATAATAAGAAACATTACAGTCTCTCTTCCTTTAGCACTTTGCACTCACTAAAGGTAAAACTCACAGTACTTTGGACATGCTTAGAATTTGGCCTTAAGCTCTGGTCATACTCTTGTTGAAAGTAGTGAGCCAATCCCAAAAACACCAGTTTATGAACAACAAGGTGATACATATTCTTATCACTGTCATTCATATCTCATGTGAGCAGGAATAATAAGCCAGTTTCCCCCTTGTATGCAGTGGTTGTATGGTTTTCTGCACTAGCCAAACATACAGTGGGAAGAGTGGGCAGGACTAAGAAGCATAGATCTGATACATACAAAATTGGGCAAAATGTACTACTATAAGACTGCCTCATTATTGATTAGGCTAGATTTAAAACCATAATGCCTCGTACACACGATCGGTCAAACCGATGAGAATGGTCTGATGGACCGTTTTCATCAGACCAAACCGATCATGTGTGGGCCCCATCGGTTATTTATCCATAGGTTAAAAAAAAGCAATCTTGTTTTAAATTTAAAAAAATCCATGCATGCTCAGAATCAAGTCGACGCATGCTTGGAAGCATTGAACATCATTTTTTTCAGCACGTCGCTGTGTTTTACATCACCGCATTCTGACACGATCGTTTTTTTAACCGATAGTGTGTAGGCACGACTGACCATCAGACCGTTCTCATCGGATTGACCGATCGTGTGTACAGGGCATAGGTCTACCACAACTGGGCAATAGTAAGAACCATAGGTCTAGGACATTAAGAAGTGGACAAGAATATATTAATATGTGCAGGGTTTAGAATTATAGAGCTAGTTACATTAATAAGTGGTGGAATTTAAGGCCATAGGTTTGCTGTTTTAAAGATTGGGCTAAATATAGAACCATAGGTCTAGCACAGGTGGGGGAAACTAAGAACCATAGGTCTAAAACATTAATAAGCAAGTAAGAATATGAACCATAAATCTGGCACAATGATAAGTGGAAGGGAATTAGGACCATACAGTATATCCAGGCACTTTAGCGATTGGAAAGAACTTAGAGCCATGAATTTGGCACATTAAAACCCTTCATTTGCACCAAACACTGCTAAAAATTAAAGATTTGTACTACATAATTTATTTTTTTCTGTACGCAAGGGTATGTGTACCCTTCCTTCTGTCAAATTCATGAGTTTTTAATATTTTAAAAATAGCAAATATCATATAATTATATAAATAATGAATCTTAGAACTATGCATGCACATTTAAGAAGTATGTGCCATACATTGGGATACTTTTAAGGGTACTCTAAAAAATGTTGATATACCAGATGCTGTAGAGCAAACAGCTGATGTTACAAAGGGTTCCATCATACAATAATATTGGAAACATTTGTATTATTAGCCTTAAATAACACTGTATTTGAAGGTGCCTGTTCTATAGAAAATATTGGTCAATAATCTGTGTATTTCATACATGAAGGCCTACAGTAAGCTGGTTTTAAGGCCTGAGGGTGGCATGGTACAGTACAGCAAAACTAGACAATGAACAAAAAATCCTTGAGTTTGTTGGCTCTGCCTCCTCTTTTTATTTCAAGGTGAAAGTTGAAGTTACTACACCCTGTTATGACTTGAAGAACATTTTCCCTGAAGACACAGTCAACAATAATAATAAAAAAAAAAGTTTTTTTTGTTCTTTTTTTAATAGAGAGAGTAGAGTACGAATCTCAAATTCTTATTGTTGTCTGTGATCCTGTTGGCAAAATTTTCTCTCACCTTATATCCCAGTAACAGGTTTCACCAGAAGGGACAGAAGGAGAATAAATAAATGAAATGTTTTGGCTGGAAATCCACTTTTTTTAAATTTTACAGAAAAGTTACCTTCAAAGTAAAGGGAATTGGAGGAACATAAATCAGAAACAAGATATTGGAAAAATATTTGTGCAAACCCCTTTTATTCTGTGACTCTTCCTATTGTTTCCCTTGGGTAAATGTATAATACAGCCAGAGTAGAAAATCAACTCTATTTCAGCTCAAAGATATTCTTTCAATTACACTTCACAAGATGCAGAACATATTACTGTAATAGAGGGTTAGGAACTAAATAATTACTTAGGCCTAAAGCACCAAAAAGGTGACCGCAGCAAAAAGTATTTGGTCTTGATTATTTTCTGATTGTGGTCTCAGCTTGCAGTAAACACCAGCTTTGTTTTTTTTTTCTTTCTTTTTCAAATACAGCTCTTGTTTTATTTAGAGATAAAATTTAATTCCTGAAACATATAAAAAAAATAGCAAGGCCTATTTATACAAATAAAAATACATTAGAGGCTCTGTCTCTGTTCTGAACCATGTATGGGAAGCCTATTTAACAGAAGACTACTAAAGGGCATTTGTTTCATGATAAAAAAAAAGTGGCAAGCTGCCAATTGATGGATGTGGTTGTTAAAATGGACTATGGAAACAAAAGTTTTATGTTCGCAAATGGTATTGCACACGGTTGCATGAGTTTGCAGGGCTCTTCATCTGTCTTTATAGAAAAGATAATAGTATTCTTTATATTTCTCATATGTCACACAAGAATATCTGCTAAAAAGTAGATGGCATTGGCAAGCTTGGGGACAGGAAAAATTATGTTTTTAAACATAAATATATGCATTTATATAGATCTACACATAGTGCATTGTTATAATTTCCATCATCATAATATAATATAGACATATATGTATAGCAAGTAGCACTTGAAGTAGCTCATCAATTTATAGCCAACATTAAAGGGGCTGCTTAGAGGGCAATCCATTAACTTCCCAGCACTCGGTATTGTCAGCTGCCAAAATGGACATAATTGAAAACCTTTTGAAACTTACACATAAAAACATTAGCAATAGAAAAATGTATATACATACATATGTGCAACAACAGCAAAGTTCCCTACTCTCATTGTTGTTGATTGAACAGTGAGTGAATGGGCGTATAGGCAAGCATCTCATATAATATAGACATATTATAGTTCCCAGCATGCAGTATTGTCAGCTACCGAAATAACATGGTCTTAATTGACAACTTTTTGTAAATTATACCTAAAATATATATATATATATATATATATATATATATATATATATATATATATATATATATATATATATATATATATATATATATATATATATATATATATATATATATATATATATACAACAGCAACAAAGTTCCATACTCAGTGAATGGATGGGCATATAGGCAAGTATTTCATATAACACAGAAATATTATAGTTCCAAACGTGTGGTTTTGTCAGCTATCAAAATGGCCTTAATTTACAACTTTTTGTAAATTATACAGAAAAAAAAAATAAGTACACAATGGGGTTTATTTCTAAAGCTGGAAAGCACACAATCAGACTCACTTCGACTTGTTCAATTAAGCTTTAGTAATAAAACCTGGAAGCTCATTGGTTTGTATGCAGAAGTGAGCCTGATTTTGCGCTTTCCAGCTTTAGTAAATAAACCCAATTGTGTACTTAAAAGTGGGGAATGCCTGTACTTGTCTATTGGTCTCTTTATTCACTGACTAGAGAATGCGAATGGGAGAGAGTGATCCATTAGAGACCTGGGTTCCTTTGCAAAGTTAATTGAGGGTACTTTCCCAGGTGGCTTGGTAAGGGATGTAAAGGACCCCTTGGCCAGTTCCTGTTGCACAGATTATCTGCAGAAAATAAACTGATTTTCAAAGCAGGCTGTAAATCTGGAATTGGCAGATCACTGTCAGAGAGAACCCAAGTGAACATGCAAAATTCTATTATTCAGCCCAGGTTCACACTGGGTACGATTTCCTTCGATTTGAGATGCGATTTCACATGTGAAATCGCATCTCAAATCGGCGGCATTTGCCGTCAATTGTCGGCAATGACACTGTCCTAATCGGTGCGACGCCACATCTGCGGCGCTGCATCGATTTCAAAAAGTAGTTCCTGTACTACTTTTTTGCGATTTTGGGCCGCGATTTACATAGACATCTGTGCAGAAACCTGCACAGATGTCTCTTAAATCGCGGCCGAAATCTGGACTGCCGGCGGGTGTGAAATCGTGCAAGTTCAGCTGAACTCGCACGGCTTCACTCCCGCAGCCCAGTGTGAACCAGGGCTGAATGTCATTTCAAAACAAATAATGTAAGCAGGGTAGTAATTGCTCAAAGAATCAATATTAAAGCTGATCTCAGCCTGGTAGAGGGATTGGCTTAGACGCTATGCACATGCTAACAATAAACAAGTTAAAGGGAGAGCAGAGTAACCCAACCTAATAACAAAATCACACAACAACCAAGTCAACTGAATACATTTACTTACACTAGTTGCACACTATATGGTGCTGCATATGTAAAATCTGGCTACAGTACTTGCCTTAAATTAGAACTAAAATCAGAGTTAAAACTTTTTTTATAGAGTGTTTAGAAATTGTTTGGATAGATCAAGAGAGGCTTATAACTCTTGCCACTTTTTTGGCCATCTGTGTCATATTGGGGGATTGCCTTTCATTTCCTGTCCCTAATCTAAAACAGGAAGTGAGAAGAAATCCTTCAAAGGTGAATGGATCTCTAGTTGTCACCAGGGTCACCAGAACTACTGTCTCCATTGAATGTTTTCCCCTCTATTATTGTTCTGGGAAAACCCCAAATTTGCGATTTTCTTTCACTTTCGCTCTCAGTGATAACGGTAAACATGACAACGTTTTAGCTTTTAGTTATATTTTAAATGCTTTCTGTAAAATTAGAGAATACACCAAATGTAAACCAATGTAATCTGTAGATTAAAAAATATAAAAATAATTTCAACAGTTGAAAGGCTAAAAGGCACTAACATTTCTAATTCATAATAAATTTCACTAATGGCAGTAAGCAAAAATAAAGGAAAAATCTAGCACAGGATGGGTTCTTAAAGACAAAGTGGCTGGTTAAGACCAAATAACTGTTTTGACTTTATTCATTTCTAAAAAAAAGAAATAAAAAATGATATAAATACAAATATGACATAAATTTATGATATTTTTGATATTTTGTTGGAATGTCATGAAACTGTGTATTTTTCATAGCTAATTTTTGCATATCATCTTTGCATAGATTTAATAGATAAGGCAGTTGCATTTGAAAGATGTGATGTGCATACAAAAACTGAATTCATGTAATTCAAAGAAAAGTGAGGGCAATGTGAACTCCGCTATGAGATCAGTGTCAGTTGTCAGAGTAATTGAAGTCTGCACGGTATAACAAGGCTGGGCACCAGCAGATGCAGACAGGTCAGGATGACCAAAAAAATGAGGACCTTGTCTAAAACTAAATTACAAAAGGCATCTGACCAGCAGTCAAAGAACTTTTAATGTACTGCTGAGCACTGTAATCTTATTCCGGGAAGAAATAACGGGCAGTACACAACTGGAAACTTTGTAAAAAATTTGGAAAACGGAAACAAGACTTCTAGTTCATAGAAACTTCATTTTTGCATCCAAAAGTTCACTAAACATAATTTCCATCTAACCATGATAGATATTTAGGCAAGCTCCAGTCCAGCTTCTGGGGTAAACAATGACTTTTAGAGCTCCCCAATATCTCTAAGTTTCGAGAAAAAAACGTTGAATACGGTATATATATTTTAACAATAATCACAATAAACATAGATTTTTTTTGTGGATATATATATATCCACAAAAAAAATCTAAGTTTATTGTGATTTTATTAAAATTACTAGTTTCCATAGTAGAAGGACAAGGATTTAAAGATTGCATGTAACATCTAATCCTCCATAATGAAGCCCATTGGGTAAATCATGCCAGATGGGGTGGGACTATATGCTAAAATGTATTGGCTGATTAAAGTTTTTGCCTGTGAAGACATCACCAGTGTGCAGCCTTTAATTTGGATTATACCAAGTTATGGGTTTGATTTACTAAAGCTGGAAAATGCTAAATCTGGTGCAGCTGTGAGTGGTAGCCAATCAGCTTCTAACTTAAGCTTGTTCAATTAAAATTTGACATAAAAATAAAAACTGGAAGCTGATTGGTTTCTATCTAGAGCTGCCCAGATTTTGAACTCTCCAGTTTTAGTTATTCAGCCCCTACAGTATTTGTGGATGAGTGATGGACTCAAGCCAGCATCTGATTCAAGCATATGAGGGAATATCTTTGAGGGTCGGAACAATGCATTTTTCTTTGACCCAAATATTATTTTTGTTTATTAAAAATATTGTTCTTTATATATGGTCTACAATATTCTGACCAATTATTGCAATAAAATACTCTAGCAAAATTCATAAAAGTCAAAAAAAAATCTCTTCTTGAAATGCTGAATATATGGTGCATTTCCAGAAACAGTAATCATAATTCATTTATTTTTAAGTTTAGGAATATTAGTTGTAGTCAGTTGTAGTTATTAAATACTGTATCAGAATGATTCTTTTTTTTTTTTTTCTCAGCAACGGTACGCAGTGTTAAGCTAGTCAACAGCATAAGGTGTCTTTCAGCTAAGCGATGTCTCATACATATGTCCCTTGTCTTTATAGGCACAACTGCATCTGCTCTTGTGTTAGTGCCAAAAAATGCCAATCTTCAAGCCTACACTGAAAAATATTAAACAGTCTTGCATATGGAATTCCAGAATGTCATGTTAACTGA
This sequence comes from Rana temporaria, assembly GCF_905171775.1. Lineage (NCBI taxonomy): Eukaryota > Metazoa > Chordata > Amphibia > Anura > Ranidae > Rana > Rana temporaria. The sequence goes on from NC_053499.1 coordinate 138,220,860, forward strand.
CCAGTAAGAAATAACAACTATATGATACTACAGTGGGGTTGATTTACTAAAGGTAAATTGGCAGTTTACTTTGCAAGGGAATTTTCACTTTGCACTCATGCTCTGTTGTTTTTTGTTTTGCCTTCCTCTGGATCAACTGTGGGTATAGGATTGTGTATATGGGGTTGTATGATCCCCCCCCCCTTTTATAGGTTGAACTAGATAGACTTGTGTCTTTTTTTCAACCTGACAAACTATGTAACTTTGAAAGGGAATTTTACCCAGAGCTTAGTGAATGAGGTGAAGCTCTGCTGACACCCATCATCAGATTATGTGCAAGAATTTTTTTCCCATGAACATTATTGGGTATTTTTTTCTAAATGAAATTTCATCTCCTTCACTCCTTGCAAAGTGAACAGACTATTTGCCTTTAGTAGATTCACCCCAACCTATACAGCACATCATTAATTACATGTCCACAGTTGTATACAAAACTGTTTATGTGGCTCTGCTTACTGTGCTAATATTAGAAATGAACCCCTTGTTTTCCATTTTTACATTTTACAGTGATGATATGTTAATACTATACCTTAGGCTCCATGCACACTGGGAACAAGAAAAAATGCTCATATAGAGCGTTTTTTTGTACAAAATTTAGACAAGTTTGGGAGACTTTAGCTTTTTTTTCTGCCAGTAAGCTTCAACTAGAAACGCAAACCAGAAGGTTTTTTTTTCTGCCTCTAAATGTTGAGCTCAAAATATGCCTGTAATCATCCTAATGTGCATGGACACATAGGAAAACATTGAGCTGCTTCTACAGGCAGGACACAAAACTCCTGTAGAAACAACGATTTTTAAGCCAGTGTGCATGGAACCTCAGGCCTCGTACACACGACCGAGGAACTCAACGGGCGAAACACATCGTCGAGTTCCTTGTTAGGCTTGTCAAGGAACTCGACAAGCTTGCTTTGCATGCACACTGTCAAGACAAAATCTCCTCGTTCTCAAACGCGGTGACATACAACACATACAACGGCAGGGGAAGTTCGATTCCACTAGCACAACTCTTGGGGCTGGTTTTGCTAATCTCATGTGTTTGCGTGTTAAGTAAAAGTTTGGTAAGAGACGATTTGCACTTTTCAGTCTGTTACAGCTTGAAAAATGTGTTATCTCCATTACAAAAGCTACTTTTACTCCCGTCTCATACTTTATTCTGAGCAAGCGCGGGTTTCTTAGCATACACACGCTCGAGTTTCTCGTTGAAAACCAACCCGTCCAGGAACTTGACGAGCCAATTTGAGACTCCCGTCGAGGAAATAGAGAACTTGCTCTCTTTTTGGCTCGTCGAGTTTCTCGACAGTTTCCTCGACGAAAATGTAAACACGACCGCTTTCCTCGGCAAAAAAATATCTCCCAGCAAGTTTCTTGCTGGTTTTTGCCGAGAAACTCGGTCGTGTGTACGAGGCTTTACATAGAGCGTGGGGCAGCTTTTTGTTTATTTTTTCTCCTACAAGTTTTTTTTATATTAATATGACATATGTTACAGAGAGCAGCTGAAGTTAAATTGATACAAATACTCAATAGGAATGAGTAAAATTGGGAGTTTTCAATGCATTGAAATTTTGGCAAAAAAAAATAAATTTCTGTGAAATTTAAAAGTAAAAATGATGGAAAGTCAAAAAAATCAAAAGTCAAAATGATGAAATTTCAAAAGATTCAAAAGTCAAAATGACGAAAAGTCCAAAAATTCCAAAAATTATAGAAAGTTAATATTATGGTGGTTTTAAGCTTTAAAAAGCTGTCAACTTAACTATTTTAGATTTTTAGTTGCCAAAGTGCTACACATTTGACCATCCACAATACCAGCCATTAAAGGGCTTGAAAGTTTGACTGCAAGCTGACATAAGCACACAAGGAAACACTTCAGAAAACAACATTGGCATGCTTGATTAAGGATTCTAAAAATCTGTATTTCTATTTTCCTTTTTGGAAACAGTTAAATGTGGTTGTTTTATTACATAGTTACATAGTAGGTGAGGTTGAAAAAAGTCCATCAAGTCCAACCTATGTGTGTGATTATATGTCAGTATTACATTGTATATCCCTGTATGTTGTGGTCGTTCAGGTAATCTAATAGTTTCTTGAAACCATCGGTGCTCCCCGCTGAGACCACCGCCTGTGGAAGGGAATTCCACATCCTTGCCACTCTTACAGTAAAGAACCATCTATGTGGTTTAAGGTTAAACCTTTTTTCTTCGAATTTTAAGGAGTGGCCATGTGTCTTGTTAAACTCCCATCCGTGAAAAAGTTTTATCCCTATTGTGGGATCACTAGTATGGTATTTGTAAATTGAAATCATATCTAAGTTCAGTGCTTGCAACCTTTCCTCATAACTAATATCCTCCAGACCCTTTTTTAGCTTTGTTGCCCTTCTTTGTACTCTCTCCATTTCCAGTACATCCTTCCTGAGGACTGGTGCCCAGAACTGGACAGCATACATCAGGTGCAGCCGGACCAGAGTCTTGTAGAGCGGAAGAATTATCATTTTATCTCAGAAGTTAATACCCTTTTTAATTCATGCAAATATTCAGTTTACTTTGTTAGCAGAAGCTTTGCATTGCATGCTTTAATTCTAGGATTGACATAGCACTGGAAGGCCCCATACACACGAGAGAATTTATCCGCGGATACGGTCCAGCGGACCGTTTCCACGGATAAATCCTCTCAAAGATTTCCGCAGATTTCTATGCGATGGAGTGTACACACCATCGCATTGAAATCCACGCGGAAATCCTCTGGCGATGACGTGTCGCGCCGTCGCCGCGATTATGACGCGGCGACGGGCGCGACGCTATCAAGGAATTCCACGCATGCGTCAAATCATTACGACGCGTGCAGGGAATCCCTTTGGACGGATGGATCCGGTGAGTCTGTACAGACAAGCGGATCCATCCGTTGGGATGGATTCCAGCAGATGGATTTGTTGTGCATGTCAGCAAATATCCGATCTGCTGGAATCCATCCCAGGGGAGATTTATCCGCGGAAAAAGATCCGCTGGCGTGTATACACCATAGGATCTATCCGCAGAAACCCATTTGCTGGGATTTATCTGCGGATGGATTCTATCGTGTGTATGGGGCCGAAGACAAATTCTATTTTATGGATTTATTTGGGAAGTATGCCATGTATAGTTTGGATGAACAGTCTGGATCAACTGTTCAACAATGAACTTTCTTGCATTAGAAGCTGTTGAAGTTATATCCTCAAATGATTACTCTGTATACAGATGCTTATCGTACCAAATAGACAAATGTCACTTGTGCGCAGTACAGTGAGTCCCAAGGTGGAGTGCACAAAACAGTGCTTTTGTATTCAATACTTTGGTATCATGCAGCAAGCCCAAAATACATGAAAATAACATCAATATCAAAGCCACATCTAAAATCTTTGTCATTTTGTATAATGTTTATTTTGTAAAGCATGTGTGATAAAAAAAAGGATGATGAACAAGACAAAACAAAACTGTATGTCATTTTTGGTTATTACAGTTGAGAAAAATAAAATCCATTTCTTCGAGCCTTCACCTGAAAAATTATTTACAATCAAAGCTGATTGTAAATGGTCAGAAAGTCATTTTCATAAAAGTCCAATAAACCTATAAAAACAACTTACTAATATAAAAGACCATTAACAGCATTTATAGATAAACATAAATAATTCTAGGAGGCAATAAAAGATGATGATATTTGTGATAAAGAAGAAAGCATAGGCAGAGATACCTTGTTACAGACAACTAAATTCCTTCCTGCTAAAATAATAAAAACCCATTGTAGTCAAGATCTTTTAAAGTGTGTAGCCAAAACTTTTTTTATGTGTTAAATAAAGTAGGGAAGTAGCAGGGTATTTTTTTTTACTGACTGCTGAAGAGTTTTCTCTTCAATTCTGGTGTCTGAAATGCAACAGGAAGTGATAGGAAACCTCTCCAAAATGAGAGGAATTCCCATCTTAGATAGTTGTTAACAAAATATTTTTCTCTGTTGGTAAATTTCCACTTAATTCAAATTGTTTTAACTTATTTTGAACTTATTTTCAGTTTCAGTGACAGTAAGGTTGATGTACAAAACTAGAGAGTGCAAAATCTTGTGCAGCTCTGCATAGAAAGCTTCCAGTTTTAGTAAATCAACCCAAATGGTCACATAGCATTGGTTGTAACTCTCCCCCACCCTATCCAAAAAGAAGTCTTTACACTTACACTTCAATCCTAAATGGCGAGGATGTAAAATACCAGTAAATATAACATTAAACATCAAATGTTAATGAGGAAGTAAACTTCCATGTATTGTTGGCACCTATAGGTATGCCTAGCCTATAATAAGGCTTACCTATAGGTACTGTAAATATCGCCTAAATGTGCTAGGAGTACAAATCAAATTAGCAGAGGGTGCAATCTGAGTGTAGTAAGTAAGGTACATTTATTATTAAACAGCAAATTGGCAACTGACATATAGCCAGGTTCACTTATAATCAAAGTCAGACTGGGATGGTGTAGATCTCAGTGGTTCAGGGCTGTCAGCTGGATATACCTATAAGGCTAAGAGAATGCCAGAGGGCACCAGAATAAGAGTAGCATATAAAGGCATGGTAATTTATTTTTTATCTGTGAGTTGGTAATCAGGCAGGCTTGTTAGTAGCTTTTCAGTGCCGGTTCACACAGGGGCAACCCCAGTTACAGCGTGACTTTGCAAGGCAACTTCCGCACGACTTCAATGCGACTTGGAGCAACCTACAACGCAACTTATACTTGCCTCCAGCACAGGCGACTTTGGCTGTGGCCAATCACAGAATAATCAGCTCTGTGGGAGGGAGGGTTTTGCCTGAGTAAACTTTTTTCTCTTCCTGTAAAGTTTTTTCAGTTAAGACAGAGATCCAGCTTGGAGGCAACTTCCATTGAAATCTATGGGTACAATTTGCCTAGAAGTCACTTTGAAGTAGTACAGGAACCTTTTCTGAAGTCGGAGTGACTGCAGTAGTGCACATTAAGACGGCTCTCATTCACTTCAATTGAATTTCTCATGTCGGGCGACTTGGGGTGACACAAGTCGGATCCCAAGTCACGGTAGTGTGAACCGGCACTTAGGGTATTGTATATTAGGTGGATGGTGGTAATAGCGAAGGATATACAGTATACTGTAAACATATATTGTTTTTCTGTTTGTTTACACTGTCCAATTGTTATAATGTTAGATTATGTTTTCTTAAGACCCCAGAATATTTTTTCTGGATAACCATTGCTTCTATGGATGGAGATAAACTAGTGGAAAGGATCAAATACTATTTAAAAGCTTCTTCAAGAACATCCAAAGACAGAAACATCTGAAATATTGGCATTTGCAACAAACAATCCTCCATGAAAATCTTGAGGCAAAATTAAGAATTATGGGATATCATGCTAATGCAACCATCATGAGGCCTGGCAGAATAGAAATGAAGACGATGCATCAATAATATGGGCTTTATGTTATATATTATTCTTTTAAGGCCTCCTGATATTTCACTTCAATACTATTCCTTCAAACATCTCCTTCTTGAGATATAAAATAGTTCTAAGCATTCCCTATGGTGGTAAGGTCATCCTTCGCTACATGCCTCTGATCCATACATTTGTTTCACACCTACTAAAAAAGCAGAGCCTGAAGACAAGTTGATGCTACCTGGTGCTTCACGGCATCCTGCCGCTTGGTGATATTTACTTTTTGTAGCTTTCACTCTATACTTTCGGAATATGCAGGGAAAAAAGTAAGCCAGACAGACATATTTTTTCATTAAACTTCTAAAAAACAGTCTACCATTTCCCGACTACAATGTCAGCTTCATTTTGAATTCTGTTATTGTCTCCTGCGGAAGAACAGTGACATTTGATTCACCACACATTTCCAAGCACATCTGCCATGAAGTTGTAATGCATGCAGAGGAGGCAAAGAACATACAGAAGCATATATCAAGTAAGAGTTCCATCTAACTAATCAAGTCCATGGGGACACTGTGCTGTGTCATAAGACATATCATTCCACAGTTGAATGAGATTGTCAGTCATAGCAAGCCAGGCTGCTGTAAAGCTATTCGCACCACTCAGCAGTATGGCACTGTTGAAAAGTAGACGGGGGCATACTTTAAAAGCAGCTACACTCACCCTTGAACGTGCCAGTTTTTGCCAGGCACCAACGCTTTTCTTTATTACAATACAATTTGCAAATCAGAGGGAACAGATTGTTGATAGCTTAAAGAACATAAGGACTTTCTTTATTCTGGACAGTTAAGGAATACCCAGAAGCTGAGGAGCCTGAGCAATTTGCTTACAGTGAAATTTTAAATTGTCTTTTCTTAACTCTTGCAAGAAATAAGAGATTATGTTCAAAGTAATCACTGGCTACTTAAAGGAGGTTTCCACTTTCAGAGGGAAAAAAAAACTTAAAACACTGACATTTTTCCCACCCATTTTGGGTTCTCCTGGGCTCAATCTTTTGGCTTTGACATCTGAGAAGTGGGACCCATCCTGCTGGACATGTTTTCACAATAAAAGGGGTACATCCCTGTTGGCAAAATATTACATTATCCATACATGAAGCGTCGTACACACGACTGGTTTTCCCGGCAGGAAAACTGCCAGGAGAGCTTTTGGCCTGGAAAACTGGACGTGTGTATACTTCCTTGCAGTTTTCCCATCAGGAGAACCTGCTCTCTATTTTACCGTGGGGATTCCCGGTGTTTTTTTCTGCCAGATCTACTACTTACCTATGGGAAACACTTCGAGGCAGTGCCGATGGAGCATACACACGGCTGGGATTCCCAGCCAAAGCTCCATGGCAGTTTTTCTGCCAGGTTCTCAGCTTTCCCTTCGGTTTTCTCAGCTGACTTTACCGCTGAGAAAACCGAGCAGGGCAGGGCTTTAAGATTTGTTAGCCCATCAAAAATGCCTGACACTCCTAAAGTCTTTTGACCCAACAGGCTTCTGTAAGTTGTGCGCATTGACACCATCCAATACACAAAAATCCTCCATGTCCAGTCAAATTTGTATAACTTTAATGTACCTACCTAATCAGGTGCAATACTTTAAAGAAAAAACATTTTCTAGGTAAAGAAAATTATTCATTCTGGACGTTGATCAGTTAAATGGTTCACTTAACAATTTAAAAATAATTTAAATCACCACCTTGATGATACTATGCTGAAAAGGGATATTGGAATTAATTTACAAAAAACTAGAGCTAAGAAACTAGAAAAAAGTAAAGAAAGGGATTGGTTACTTAAAGCAGAGATCCACCCTTAAAAAAAAAAATGCCAAAAAGGCAACAAAAAAATTGAAAAAAAAAATGTTTTAGCCCAGGTTCACACTGGGCTGTGGGAGTCCTGATTTTGGCCGCGATATTTAGCGCTCCTTGAGTCCCTTCCACTCGTACAGTATTAAAACTCCTTATGGCATAGCTCCGTGATGTCATCAAGGAGGAGGAGTGGAAGAGGACTCCAGTGGCAACCTGTGAATCTCTGGTGAACTCCATGCCCAAGAGCAGTGGTTCTGAACCTGGGGGTCGGCTGAGAGTTGGGATGAGTGGCAGTGCTGGTGGGGGGTGGGATCAGTGGCAGTGCTGGGGGGAGTTTTGATCAGCCAACTTGGGTGCTCTTGAACAAAGTTGTCTGTTGATCTGAGAACTGTAGTTGGAAATGTTATTGGCAACTATAATCACAGGTAGTGTAATTCACTGTGTCTCTGACTTTGTGGTGTCTCGTAGAAGTGACTTCACATTCCTCACCAGTCAGCTGGCCTCTAGTCTTTGCCCCCCAGCCATGCTGTGAACTGAATGGGTGGCTGCGAAGAGGCTGAGTGGGTGACCACAGGCTCCTGGAACAGCCCAGCTGGGTGGCCACAGGCTTTAGAGACAGCTCTGCTATGCGACTATGAAAAAAGGCTGGGAGCAGTGGTTCAGGAACAGCCCAGGATTTGGTGACCTCTGGCAAATTGTCATTCAACCCCCAGGTTGAGAACCACTGAAATGTGTTTGTTATTCAGGATTTTTCTTCCAACAACAGCTACATAGAGATGTCAGGCTGTGATGTACTGGACAAAGTCAAACTCTGAGGCACAACAACTAGTTAATTACACTTTTTAAACATTGGATCAGTAATAGTAGCCCGCCAGAAGCAGTGTAAGGGAGAATGCAAACTGGTTTCCCCCTACAGGAAATGGGAAAACAGTTGGCAACTATGGCAATAACTACTGTACAGCATGCTGAAGTCCATTATCATAGTACTGGTGAATACATAATTGAGTTGTGCATAAGTAGTTGGGTAATTGTATCTTAATTGTAATTACTCCTGTCTTTAAAGCTTCAAACAATGATCTTAGTAGATTTTCTTTAATGTATCTTGATATAGCCCTGCAGGCCAAGGGTTTACTTAATCATACACCATTGGATTCATGTATATGGTTTGGTGAAAAATTCTTCCACATCTGTATTACAAAATTCCTCAACCTGCCTTGAATATTTGAAACTAAGGTGATAAACTCTAGATTAGAGGTCTACATTGTTTTGTTTGGGGCTTCAGATGTTGAGCCCCTCTATTGTGGGACCCCAAGCATGGATTTCAATGAAACACCCCCCCCCCCCCAATATGTTATGGATATCAGAAGAGAGGGAAGTATTCTGAAGCTCAGGTGAAAATTGGGGCAAGGCTGACAACACATCTTTGGATTTCAGTGCAGCAAAGTCACATCGTCAAAGGGATTAGGGAGCTCAATGGATTTCTGGCAAATTAACAAGTATCTTTCTGTTCTTTAATGAGACAAAACATAGAGAAATGTGCAAGATTACCTGAATACATGTTGATTTTTTTGTTACCTAGGCATACCAATTATTACCTTGCAAAATATTGTTCAAAAGACTGGGAAACATCAGGCTGCTATAGACTTGGCTAGTTCCAATGCAATGTACCCAGACGGCCTCTAGAGAGGTTGTGATTGGTTGCTATGAGTAACACAGCAGTGACATTCTATAACTTAATTTTTTTGCAGTATGTGCAGATTGTGCACTCCTCTTCCTTGTGGTTTAACACATAAAACCCCTATATAAATGTATCCAAGCTTGCCTAAAATCTGACTGTGACAGCATTAAATGTGTGAATTTTAATGGTAGCCCCACTATCACATCTTATAACATTGACAAGAATCATTTTTTTTTTGGTCATGTAAAATCTCCAAAACTACTTAATTTCACTTGGCAGAGCTGTCTTTCTATGGATAAAAATGCTAAAAATAGTAAACACAACAAACCAAGCTAAAATGTTAAAATCTTCACACCCTACAGGCAAAAATCGAGACTCCTCAGCAAAAATCATACAAAATGGCTGTTTTACAGAATGCACAAAATTTTCCTTGCTATATGAATGCATAAGATTGTCTGTCTTATATTATTCTATGCAGTTAACATATATCACAATTTTCTGAAACTTTGCAACTAACAGTAACCTCATTTTAAAACTGGCACACATCGCCAAAGTTTTGTTTTACTGGAAACTATTTGAAACACAATATCTAATATTTACTTAAAGGGGAATATTTATAAAAAAGTGAATCTGACTTTCACCAAACATTCAGTGGTGGGGACTCAATCACTGTCATTCAAGAACCTAAATGATTCACCTGCAGATTTACTGCTTTATTATTTGGCCCTATGTATGTCTGGGCAAAAAAACACAAAAAAAACCTCATATTCTGTAATGCATATTTCCCTATTTATTGTCTCTTTAAAATGCTTCAAGTGCAAAAAAATAACAGTTTATCTGCCTGTAATCCAATGGGCTTCTAAATTCCTGTTGTAAACTGACAAATCTGCCTCTACTGCACTGAAACCCTAAGCCTTGTTGTCAACTTTGACAGAGCTCTCCCCTGCTGGACTACAAAATAAAACTCTATTGCTACACTTATTGAACACAGCCAAGTGTGCTCCACTTTAATGAAAATGAAATACACCTCCAGCAATTGGCCTTTGGTTCTCGAAGGTTAAAGTGGTAAATGCCAAAGGTTTTTTACCTTTATGTATTCTATGAGCTCCCCCTTGATTCAGCAATGTGCACTAGATCATCGGTTCTCTGGAAACGCTCCCTTCTCATTGGCTGAGACAGCAGTGGGAGCCATTAGCTCCCACTGCTGTCAATCACAGCCAGTGAGCCAATAGGGAGAAAGAGGGGACAGGGCCAAGCTATGGCTCAGTGTCTAAATCGACGGGAGCTTTCCTGCTTGGGTGCCCCCATTGTAAGCTACTAGCTCTGGGAGCACTCAAGAGGAGGGAGGGGCAAGGAGTGCCGGTGGGGGACCCAAAAGAGAGGAGGATTGGGGCTGCTCTGTGCAAAACCACAGCACAGAGCAGGTAAGTATGAAATGTTTGTTATTTTTAATAAAAAAAGTTTGCCTTTAATGTTACTTACTAATGAAAATAAATTGATGGGGGAACTATTGGCTGCTGTAAAACCATAGAGAAGACCAGTTTCACAAAATATGGTACTATTGGTTCGATTTTTACCTTCTTAAGGACATATTGGTAATTTTTAAATTCTAGCATTACAGCCCATGAGACCGCTTCACCGGCTGAAACCTTTGAATGCAAATGGGGACCATGCCCCATACGGGTTCACTCAGTGCCAGTTACATCCAGAACCCCTTCTCCCTTCCCTCCCTGACCTATTCACCCCCTCCCCCATTCCTGTAATGCTGTTCTCTCCATTCCTTCCCCATGCTTTCTCATTTCCACAGGTCTTTTTCTCAGTATATATATATATAGGTATATGTTGCCTAATTACACTTTCCTTGTTCCCCCCTCAGCAGTCATAAATCTGATCAACCTTTACCTCCTACAGAGGCAGATGAGGGTGCTACCGAAATGTTCAGGAGAAATATTACTTTAAAATTATATACATAAATGGAATGCTTTCTGTCACTCAATGTTTTTCTCTTTGACAATGTACGCCTCAATGTGAAATGGACTGGAAACACCGCTCTCTGCAGTTTCATAACTAGTGTTGACTGTACAACTGCAAATGCTTTAAAACTAAAAAAAAAAGTTCCATATCTCTTTATCTGTGTAATTTAAGGAGGAGGTGTTCTATTGTGCAGCACAAAAGGTCTTAGGCAGGGTTTATAGTGCTGCTTGGGATCATAGTTCAAACAGAGCAGACTAATCTATAGACTATAAATTCAATGGGTTTGAGGCAGATCAACAGGTATGTTTCTGTAACTGCATGCCACAACTAGGAAAGCTTTTAATTAGTTAAGACCTCTGCTGGCGCAGAGAACTGCTAGGGATGTTCATAGTCTTGGAAGTTTCTTTGCTGAAGTAAAGGTCCACAGCCACCCAGTGAATCTCTAGACAAAAAACTTTGAGATAGATTCACGTAGCTCGGCGTATATTTTGGCCGGCGTAGCGCATCTCATATGCGCTACGCCGGCGTAAAATAGGGCGCCCAGACCAGTATTCACAAAGATCTGGTGCCGACGTTGCGCCGGCGTAGTGTAAATAGGCAGGCGTAAGCCCGCCTAATTTAAATGTGGAAGGTAGTGGGCGTGTTGTATACAAATTAGCCGTGACCCCATGTAAATGTCTTCCCGAACGAACGGCGCATGCGTGTGCATGCTCAGAGTCACGTTGCATATACTCCCTAAGATACGTCGGCTCAATGCTTTCGACGTGAACGTAACCTACACACAGCCCCATTCACGTAACACTTACGTAAACGACGTAAATTTAGACGGCTGTTCCGACGTCCATACCTTAACACTGGCTGCGCCTCATATAGCAGGGGTAACGTTACGCCGGACGTAAGCCTTACGTAAACGGCGTAGCGGGCGCAAGTACGTTCGTGAATCTGACACTAAGTGACCAGTGACACCAATACAATGATCAGTGCTAAAAGAAATGCACTGTTACTGTACTAATGACACTGGCAGTGAAAGGGGTTAACATCAGGGATGATCAAATGGTTAAATGTGTTCCCTGGGAGTGCTTTCTAACTGTGGGGAGGTGCTTTGACTGGGGGCAGACAGCGATCCATGTTCCTGCTTAGCAGAAACACAAGATCTCCATGTTCCACTCTGACAGAACGGCGATCTGCCTTGTTTACATAGGCAGAACTCCGTTCTGCCACTCTTTGTAATGATCGCAGGGTGCCAGCGAACATCGGGTCTGCCGGTCCGCTGACTGGCTTCCGATGTGTCCAATCACTGCGGGAGCGGGTTGCCGGCGGCGCAAGCGCACCCCAGACCCGGAAATTGAAATCATGTGCAGGTAAATGTAGTAAATGTACGGTGGGGCTGTCTGGAAGCCATTAAAGAAGAAGTGGAGTCGAGATGACACTGGAAAACGTGAATAGGAGTAAAGAGTTCAACCAACTTGATGACTATGACCCGTATCATATTCATAGGCAATGTGCCATATAAAAAAAAACAAAAAAAACAAACAAGAATAAAAGAAAATATGCGCACACAACAATACATTCTTTTAAGATGACACTGATGCAATCTCAATTTAACGATCACAAAGAATGCAAGTCTAAATGAGGTTGCATGGCAGCATGGCAGTAATTTACAGGAGCGAAAATAGCTGACATTGGTTTCAGGATCAGAAGGGCAATGTTAGTATTTTTGAGATGTACTGTAGAGCTCCCTCCACTGAAAGCAATGCCATACTCGACCCCCCCCCACCCCCTTTATCCCCTGGGTTGTGTAGAGGTGGACAATAAATAAAGATGAGACAAGGAAGATATGAGTGATATTTTAAGTCAATCTTCACACAAATATTATTTGTTAGTGTTGTTCTTGTTTAAACTCTTCGGCATTGACATAACTTGCATTTAAGGCATACCAACTTTAAAATGGATTGTAATTATGTTGTCACAAGATACTGAAATAATAATTATGCCTGGCATAGCATGGCGCTGGTACAGTGCATCCAAGAGTCTAAAAATATATACTGCACCGTCTGACGAAAGCCCGAGGACTTATTGAGATTAAGAGCAGTTGAGTTATGAATAGTTTGCTAGCTTTCTAGCATCTCCCCAAAGCACAATAGCAAGTTCCCATTCCACACCGTAATCTTGACAGGCAGAATACTTTATGTGAAAGGTGCCTCTGATTGCATATTTGGGAATGTTAAAAAAAGCGAAAAGCACAAAATTAAGGAGCTAGGGGTAACTTTAGCCAAAAAGGGCTCAAGGTTGGCTCTATCGCAAACTGCAGCTCTTTAACCACTTCTGCCCCAAGCCTCATTTTGAGATTTAATGTTTACAGAGGGCGAGTGTTTAATTGCCAATAAATAATCATATACTGTATGCCCACATTTATGGCATCTTATCCCTTTATTAATATGTATTATTATTGTTCAGATTTTTTATGTTGTGGTATGTGTTGGGTGTATTATGGGGTTGTACAATCCCATGAGCGGTAATGTAGCACCTCTGTATGTACGCCATATCTCCGCTTCCATTGCATCTGGTTTCATAGTGCCTTCTGTTCACCCCTAAAACGTCCTTAAATTCTTTTAATGAAAAGCCATTGTTATTTATTCACTTTCAACATAACTCACTTAAAGCACACTTACTTGAATTGCTGTGTCTGTTTTCATTTAATTTAACATCATATTTATCTTAGTGACCCGTGATTGTACAACGGCTTTAGTACAGAAACCTCTATCTGACCCCTAAAATCTAATTACCCAAAGTTCCTGCTGATAATTTCTTAGGCCAGGTTCCAAATTGCTCATCACATCCTTTACCGTTTGATCCTACTTCAATTTACATTAATAAAGCAAACTCTGCAGTAGTTTCATTTGCGACAAAATACCTTTGACTAGGGGGTGCCATGTCACTTTATACAGCACGTATGTCATGTTTACAGCATCGGCTAATTTTGTAAATAAATTGAAGTGGTATAGCTTTTACTTCAGACTATTTTAGAACAAAGGAAAAACATCTATGGATATTTAAAGCAGTGCTCCAGGCAAACAGCTGAATTGGCAAATGAAATACATATTCAAGGTCTGACTTATTTCAAAAGAATTTGTATTTTTGTCCATCCTTTTCTGAGACTTAAGCCTCGTACACAAGGTATGATTGTTGGCCAACCGAGCGTCTGATTTTTGTCAAAAGGGCGTGTGCCAGGATCTTGTCTTGCATACTAACTTTACATAATTCTCATGCCACAAACACGAACGTAGTAACGTACTACCCTTTGGGTCCCTTCTGCTAATTTCATATTTGGTGAGCATTAATTTCCGAGAATGCGTGTTTGTACTTTCGACTTTTGTGTGACAGATTTGTGTACTGACCATACAAAAATCAGACATGGAGCCGTTGTCTCTGACGAAAATCTACTAGCTTGCCATCCAGCATTTGTTGGCCGAAAATTGGAAAACAATTGTCTCAAGGAGCGTACTAATGGTAAAAATTTAGGACAACAGTCTGTCAACAGGCGATCCCCTTCCAACAATCGAACAGTGTGTACAAGGCTTTACACAGCTCTTATATACAGTAAAGCTCTTTCTGGTAAGGCAGGAGATATTATTTTCTATGCTGAAGAAAAACACTTGCAGGTCTTGTCCTTGCCAAAGTTTGACTGGACAGTAAAAAGAGAAGCAGCACTCTGGGGAGAGAGCTTTCTGTTACGTTTCTCTCTCCTCCTAGCAACATGTTTTGTGTTAGAAAATGAGCTCTGTAGCACAACTGACTGGCTCAAAACTGGCCACCTCTCTCAATCTGAGCTCTATGGTACACAGGACTTTAAGAGGCAGATGTCAAGACACATTCAGGTGTCAAAATTAAAAAAATAGGTTTGATGATGTGTTTATGAATAAGGGCTTGTCCACACTTGACTAAATTTCTAGCACCTAAAAAATGCTCCTATAGCGTTAGTATGGGCGTTAGACTCGCATTAATGAGCTTTAGTATGAGCGTTAGACTGGCATTTTACAAGAGTTAATGACAAGTTAAATATGCTCCCCAAATGCCCTATGGGCAGTTTTGAAGCATTTGATGCGCCTTAAGGCATGTTGAAACCGCTCTACAAATGCCTATTCTATTACAGGAAATAAACTAATCTTACCGCCCCACAATCGCACAGCAACTGCCTACTAGAGTGTTTGGGAAGAGTTACCACAGACTTGAATGGAAGGTGTTGAAAGGCTTCAAATGCCTCCTGACTCATCAGGAGGCTTCAATTTTGAAGCAAAACAATGCTAACGCTTCAGGTTTTCATAGTGTGAACAGCACTGGGTGCTGTCTTATTGAATTATTTGCATAGGCATTTAAGGGACACCTCTCAAACACCTGCTTTAAATGCCAGCGTGAACTTAGCCTAAGAGCTGCATTAATGTATTGTCTTTGTCAGTACGTCAGCGGAGAATGCTGGAGAATATCGCGCTTCTAGAAACTGGACTGTGGAGCTTACACTCAAACGGTTTACAAGTACAAGTCCCTCCTCTCCTCCCCAATTGGTTAGACGGCTGCCTCCCTTTCCCCTGTGTTACCTGAGCTGCGTTAAGCAGGTTACTCTCCGCTTGGCCTTGCTTTTTGACCTCTGGTGGATCACTCCACATAGGCATCGACCATCCATCCATTTTGGTTAACATAACTTGTTACGTTAACTAGCAACTCGTTTTTGGAGGTCGTATGAGAGCTGCAGCGATTGATTGGTCCTACAGGATTTACATCATGTCTGATTGACTCTTTTGAACGTATGTTCCTCAGGGTTCAATTCTTCCGGTAAGCCTCTCTCCAGATGATGACGGCTTCTTCTTTCCTTTGTATATTCATTTACATGTTTGGAATAAGGGAGCACCATCACCTTCAATTTCATTGGACTATAATCATTTTTTACATTTTACAGAGACTGTTTTCTGTTTTATGCCTATATAGTTTAACTCAGCGTTTTTATCATTGGTTACACATTAGCACTACATTTATGTGTTTTGTTTGTTTTTCCACTTGTCAATTGGTTTTGTAACTGCTCACCATTTACAGACAGCGCATAATTATTTTGCTTTTTGTTCCCATTGTCTTTGTCAGTAACCAACCAGAATGTCCTATTCACTGATGTGACTAAAGTCCCCTTTCACACCGGGGCGTTTTACCACTGTTATTGTGGCATTTTTCGGCTTTAACCCCAACTAGTGGCCAAAGAAAGGGTTAATAGCGCCCATGCTGCGGCGCTGCCGAAGTACTTTGCAGGTGTTTCGGCAGCACTGCCCATTCATTTCAATGGACAGGGGCGGTTTGGGAGCGCTATATACACCGCCCCCACACTGCCCCAAAGATGCTGCTTGCAGGACTTTTTCCCGTCCTGCAAGCGCACCACTCCGGTGTGAAAGCACTCACACTGGGGTGGCTTGAGGGGCACTTTTCAGGTGCTTTACAGGCAATATGTTTAGCGCTAAACTGCCAGAAAAGCGCCCCAGTGTGAAAGGGGTCTTAGCAAAGCTAAAGCAACCCTGCTGTTCAAAGTTTCTAAACTGCTAACATGGGTTCCTCTGGGCACCTTTACAAATGCCCCACGAAGTTGCAGTAGCTTTTAGTGCAGCAACCAATTCAAATTTACATTTTTTTTAATTACTGCACTATACATAATATCATAATTGCTTTGGTGCTGACTTGACTAAATATGAAAATATTGATTTGCTACTGTTAACTATTTTATTTCTGATGGCTAAAGAATTTTCCAGAGTAAGCTAAACTCATATTAAAATATTCTTTATCATTGTGCACTTATAGACAAGAAAAAAAATGTAGTCATTTGCATGTATCATATTTCAATACAAAGAAGTGGTAGGGCTAATGGGGTTATGGGGGCAACCATGGCTGGTTCCCAGGGGCTGGATGAAGCAGCATGGGTAGGGATAAATCCAAAGGCTCAAGCCAATACTTGATGCTCTTGGCATGAAAGCCAGTAAGCATAATTCCATGGCTGTGAATGCAGTGACCTCATCAAATGCTTAAACTTTTCCTGTCCACTGAAGTTCTGCTATTTAATTGCCAAGCATTGGAACTTGGACAGCCAAAACACCCCCTTAATTTACATTTAATCAGATTTTTATGTAATCTTATGCAACCAGATTCAGAAAGCTTTTCTCAGCATTGCATGTGGATACTAGTCTACAGTACATTGTCTTTTCACATGATTCTGTGTTTTGCAACATCTCTGACACAGAGCACTGCCTAGGCATTTGATACCACATGGGTTCACAATGCGGGGCAACAAGCCACTGAATGCCAAGAAAAAAACGTAGGGGTTGATTTACTATAGGCATATAGGCTGCGCACTTTTCAAGAACAGTTGAATTCTTCTGCAAGGGCATTTGTTTCAGAGCTTAGTAAATAAGGTTAAGTTTAATTTTGCAAAGAGGTTTTCTGTACAACTGCAGAGATTGGCACCACAGAAAAAGGAGAGCTTAGTATTACATTTTTAGGGAACCATTTACACTAAAGATTTAAGCTGGCATTACAACTGCAGATTTTTTTTTTCAAAATTGTTGCAAAACTTTCAATTTTAAAGGAAACATTTAGACAATTGTTTTCAACCAGAGCATGTGAAAAAGTTAAAAGACAAGGATAGAAAGCTTTTAATGAAACTAATGGGGAACAACCACATTTCTCAGGCCCCGTACACACGGCCAAGGAACTCGACGTGCCAAACACATCGAGTTCCTCGGCCAGTTCAGCCCTGAAGCCGCCGAGGAGCTCCCATAGAACAACGAGGAAATAGAGAACATGTTCTCTATTTCCTCGTCGAGCTCCTCGTCTGCTTCCTCGGCGAAATTGTACACACGGCCGGGTTTCTCGGCAGAATTCAGCCAGAGACTCGGTCGGAAGCTGAATTCTGCCGAGGAAACTGGTCGTGTGTACGGGGCTTAAGAGTTGAATTGGCTCCTGGTTGAGAAAAAAATTATTTGGCTTATACACTTGCACATTGACATGGTACTCGAATGCAAAAGTCATTTGAAATTAGTCAAGTCCATGAAGGTTTCATAGAATGGTTGGACGAGCAATTTTTATACTTTCTAATCTGAATTTTCAAGCAACTATAGGAGTAAGGTCAGCTTTACTTTAGATCACTTTAAAGTTTGATTTTAGGAATCTTTAGCTGTATCTTTAGAGAAACCTATAAGCTTTTCATCCTGGGTGATAATGTGGCCATATATCTTCAGGGAGACTGAGGAGGCAATGATTTTATCATTACAATACTGGAACTGATCAAGTGATCAATGAAGGAAGACCTTTCCTTCCAGCAATGCATTTTTGGAAGTGTCTAAAATGAGTTGTCTCAGCATTCACAGAACTAGAGTGGGTAAGAGTCTGCAATGAAGTTTGTTAAAAACTTGAAAAACCTGGAAAGTAAATTGCTAGCCTGGAACAAATTTACCTTGAATCAGCAAAGAAAGAAGGCTCATCTCAAAACCTTTCAGCCCAACTAAGGTTTGAAAATCTATCTACCTGGATTGTTTCAGGATCTTGCGCTATCCATTTGTTGAACGTCAAAATAATTTGGATCGTACTGCAATTTAACTATATTCAAACTTTGAGTTGAAGACTGTTTAATCAGCTAAACATTTCAAAAGTACATTTCATTAGAACATTATCAGTACCGTGTACATACAGCATAACAGCTAATCAAAACAGGATAAACAAATGAAGTAATTACGCCAGGCAAGAACAAAGGAAGGCGGAAGTTATATATGATTGCACAAGGTCATTAGAAGTAAGCTGCTTGGTTAAAAAGAAACATTTATTAAGACACCTTGTTCGATCATTTATTTCAACTCCAAGCTGAGTTTGGAATGGAATCTTCCTATTAGCATGACCTTGAAGGGATCATCATATTTTTTTTAAAAGGCTGGAAGAAATTGTGTTAAATTAGTTTTATGTACATGGAAGCTCATTACAATTATGCAGCCTGTTAAAGACAAGGGGGGAAAAATGGCTTCTTGAAAAGCATTGTAAATTGACTCATTTGCCAACAGTTCAGACTCCTCCTGAATATATGAGCCATTTTTACATTAACGTTTTAAGGACTGTAAGAAGAAATAGTGTTAAGTCCTATATAAATTATATATGTGGTATGATTTGTGTCTAGGGGTAAAGTAAAAATGTTTTTCTCTCCAAAATACAGTCTTTCTCAACTAGGGTTCTTCCCAAGGTTGCTAGTGGTTCCTTCAGCAATGAGAAATTTCGAACTCTCAGATAAGTAACCTCTGACAACAATATTTTTCATTATCTGTAAAGAGGCATACTTACTGCTGACCACAGATGTAAGAAGCATTCTTCCCATTGACAATCATGCTACTGTTTATGAGCTGTAGGATATAGTAATTATTAGCACATTATTGATGTGGCCTGCTCTCTCTGCTCACTCTAGATCAGGGGTGTCAAACTCCATTTCCTTGTGGGCCACATCAGCATTATGTTTGTCCTCAAAGGGCCGGTTGTATCAGCACCCCACCCCCCCTTACATCAGATGTCAAGAGCCCCCACACCATCAGAAGTCGAGCACCCCCCCCCCCACTATCCCTTACATCGGTACACCCCTTTGCCTTGTGCAGCTGCCAGGAGGGCTGGGCAGAGAAGTGCAGGATCTGGTGGAGGAGTCCTGTCCTCTCTGCTGCTGTCTGCTGAGACCAGGTGGGGGTATAAGGGCCACATGAAATGACCTGGAGGGCCGGATTTGGCCCGCGGGCCTTGTGTTTGACACCTGTGCCAAACACAGGTCAATATGCCAAAATTGGCCATGCTCCCTGCAAGATGACTTTTGTCATCTTTTATAGTATTGAGGAGGGAACAGAAAATCTCTAGTTTCCAGTGTGGACTAGGTGGTTTAAAGAGAACATGCTCATGGATGATTTCACAACTGTTGAAAAGACATCAACCGCAATGGAAAAGCATTGTTTGCAATGAGTTTTTTTACTCATAAACTTTGGCTGGCCATACATGAATCTTTTTTTTTTTTTCATTTAAGCAGCGTTGAATCCTGCTTCTGGTACCAGTAAGGCTGGCCTTACATTATACACATTTTCTTGTACAATTTAACTTTAGAGTTACCAAAGCCATATACTAAAAATGTTTAATTTGTATGTACTTGGATGTCAAAGTTGAAGGTAAAGCGCAAGAAAATTGAGAAAGAAGAGTGTATAATGTATGGTCAGACTTTAATCAGTTAATCAGTTTTAGGGTGGGGATAGGAACATTCAATAAGCCTTCTTACAGCCAGTGACTTCTCCTTGACAGAGAACACGGTTTTGTGTTCAAAATATGCCAAATACTGTAGGTCACTGGTGATGTCACCAAAGGCAGAGGAGCCTCACTCCAAGGTTGCATATGCTGCAATATCCACCAGACCTCTACAGCCAGGAGTCTAAGGGATAAGAAGCGATCCTTCCCTCCCTATTCCCACAAGCACACTGACACCATACTTGATTATAGCTTCAGTGGTTCAAAGTGGAACTAAGCAAATACAGCCTAAAGTGAAGCACCCAGACAGACAGCGTTCAAACATTAATTCCTGCAGTACTGACAGATATGATCCAGCACTTAGTGCTTGGGAATTGTTACTACTGTGCTGAGCGATTATATATCTACTTCTGAGGCAGATGACATAAGCCTATTTAAACTATTTATGCTGGCTGGACTGCGGTTGTAAAGTGTGGCACGTTGTGTTCAAATATTCATTTACTATATACAAAATGGTCTGACCTGGGACAAATTGGTATGCTGAAAGGCAGGTACCCTACATGCTATTAATATTATTAGTGCAAAATGTGGTCTAATGTGATTAAATAATTAATTTACATTCGTTCCAGGTGTCCTTATTTGATTATAGTAAATTTCACTATGTTGAATGCTGTAAGGTAGGTACTCCAATTTGTAAAAGTACAAGTATACCCTTATAAAAAAAGTACCCTAAAGGATTTGCTTCATTTACTTGAAGAACAGGCAGAGTTTTATTTCAATGAATATATATATATATATATATATATATATATATATATATATATATATATATATATATATTTTTATATATATATATATATATATATATATATATATATATATATATATATATATATATATATATATATATATATATAGTATTTTTTTCCAACATTACTGACTTTAAAGTTCAATTCTTATATTGACACAGGGTAAAGAAATGTATTTAAGACAATTAAGCGTCTTTATTTTCATGACACAACTGATGCAGCTAAGAGAATATCTCCAGACATTTCGACCAGCCTAAGGGTCAATCACTTGCTATTTCTGACTAGTAGAACTGGGTCAAACCTCCCGTAGCAGTATATATTTATATATTGCAAGAAAAAAACAATAATAGTTAAAAGGCAGATGGTAAATTTGGAACACGGTATGCTTTCAGCTTCAGGACTCAAAATTTAAAAGCCAAACATTTACAGGAAGCAAAATAGCTCATCAGTTGAAACAGTAAATACCCAGCATGATGGTTTTGTGTTACAGTAAGCCACACGACTTATGGCCAGAGTTACAAACTGCTTTACAGAAAAATGTTTGATGAGATTGTTTGAAAATCCATTTTTCTGGATGACATCACAATTTTTTTAGGGTGAGACGTTTAGGGAAGAATAATTCTTTTGTCTTTAAGAGTATCTTTGCTGGTGTAATGGAATCTGTTATGGCCAAGTTGAACCTCAAAACTACTTTGACTATAGAGTATATTTCTCTAGTGGATTTAAAAAAAAATTAGAAATACATTTTTGTCCAAGAGCTTTCTCTTAACCAATGACTAATAGATAACATCATAGCTTCTGGTGATAGCTCGGCAACACAATGTCCAGACCGGCATAACAAACTTCTCAGATTCCCATCAATAGCATTGAAGATAGGGTGAGAAATCTCAATGCAATATTTTTATTAACTGGAAGTAATATGTTAAAAAGTTTAGTGAACACAGATGATTCCTCTCTCTCATAACAATCTGTTGAAATGTTTTAGCCAATTTATTCCAGATTTGATTCCCCCCCCCATTAATCACTTAAGCTGGCCTTACACCTTGCTCATCTGACCATTTGATGATACGTTCATGTATTTGACTAATTTTGAATGGCTTTCTGTTCAAGTACAATATGTCAATATATACTTCTGGATTACCTTTGACAAGTGCATGTTCATAAGACTAATTGCAAGTTTTTGGGGGCTTGGAACAAATTCAACTATTAGAAATAATTTAGTTCTCATTAGATTGATTCAACAGAAACCCACAAGCAACTGTATTGTTCCTTTTGGGTCCTGAAGAAGTGGCGTGACCGCGAAACGCGTAGACCCCAGTTTTCAAGGATATACGCTATTAATGCAGGAACTTATTGTACCACAGAAAAGTATTTTATGATTTGTTTGCAACTATGTATATTTCCAGAATATATTTTTGTCCAATGTTTAATAAAAATGCTATACAAATTGATGTTATTAGTTCATGTGATCGTCAGAAATATATTTAAAGTCCCACCCTACCTATACATTTCCATTTCCAGAACCAAGCCATCTGTGTGCTAGCAATAATAAAAAGATCCTACTTTCTCTTAGATATCTGCATTCTGTTCCGTTAGCCCTGTACTATGAGTGTTTCTCTATGTCCTTGGAGGATTCTTTTTTTACTGTTATTTTTTGTGAATAGTGTGGTTCATTCTGTTTTTTTTCCAGGTCTATGTTATAAAAAGCTATGTCTGTATCTGCACCAAGGGAAACAGCCTTTTGTCTAAGTTCCGACCTTACGAAATACAAAGCACTTTAAATATTTACAATACCCGGCAAACATGCTGGGTTACACTTTCTAGGGTCTCCTACAGTAAATGAAATAAATTATATTATTCACAGGTAAGTGGAAAAGCCTGCTCTCCAAGAGCCTCGTAATTAATAAATGCATTGGCAAAGCCTGTAACAAAATACAACCCTCATATAATTGTCAAGTTTAATGAGCAGTGAGTCCGATGGCTTCAAGATGAAGACCCTAATTTTGAAGATCTAGAACATCTTGTTTTATTATGGGATGTGATTATGCCTTGTTATGTGTATAAAATCATAGGAAGCTTTAATTTTATCCTAGACATATCATTCTTTATTCATTCTGTGGTATCATTAAAATATCTTGGAATTAAGGCTTCCTTCAGAGCACTACAGCGTGAGCTTGGAGATATAGATAGCCAAGTTTTTAACAAGGCTAACCTCATACTGAAGGTCTAATTTCCGGGCTGCTGCTTATTTTTATTTTTTTCAGTGCATTTGATATGTATGATAACATTTTTCATATTGCTTCTTTTTTTTTTGTTGCCTCCTTTAGCGCAGAAGCAGAGATAATTGAATATCAGTAGCTGCTGAAATTATGTTTGTGCATCGGGATGAAAAGACACAGCATATAGATGGCAAGGCCTCCTTCAGTCACATGCATCGTTGATGTAGTCCTTCGAGGTGTGGAAGGAATCCATGAAAAATAAGGCTAATGAATGTCAAAACATTCTTTGTGCATTGTTTACTTTAACTGGCAAAATGTCATTTTGTGTCTGCTAAAAGGGTTTTCTACTGTGCATGTAGATTTATCCAATCCTGACTGGAACCTCTTGATAATTAAAAGATAAAGTTGTCTAGTTGTGCCGAATGCAGCTTATGGCACTATATATTCTTAGCTAAGTGACTAACCCCCTCTATGCTTACATTTCTCCTGAATGTGAGTGGGTAGACACTTCTAAAAAGCAGCCTTTTTTGTTTGTTTTGTTTATTAAAATACTTAACAATAGGCTGTAGTGTTGAGTTCTTGTTTTTAAAGCAGTAAGGCCTCGTACACACGACTGAATTTCTCTGCAAAAACCAGCAAGAAACTTGCTGGGAGATAATTTTTTGCCGAGGAAACCGGTCGGGTGTACATTTTCGTGGAGGAAACTGTCGAGAAACACGACAAGCCAAAAATAAAGCATGTTCTCTATTTCCTTGACGGGAATGGAGAAAATTGGCTTGTCGAGTTTCTCGACGGCTTCACTCGACGAGCAAAACGATGTGTTTTGCCCGTCAAGTTTCTCGGTCGTGTGTACGAGGCCTAAGGGTTGGTTTACATTTAGGGCCAGAAGGCAGTAAAAACTTGAAATTGAGCTGTGTTTTTACTGCTTCCCCTTAAGCTGCAAAAGCAGTAGACGGGAATGTACACATGCAAAAAATGATCCCCCCTCTTGCACTATGTGGGCAGCACCCCTTGTGATAGGTGTGTGTACAGGGAGTGCCAGGTGTGCCTGGGCACACCCTAATAACCTTGTGCGCATTTACCGTTTACCTGCATTTACCTCTTATTGGCTCTGCCATCTTTCACTGTGCCGTCAGGGAAATCAATATGTCGGGTCATATATATGTAGACACATGCATGTGTGTTTGAGCTGCCGGGTGCATACCCTAATGTAATAGGCTGCGCACCCCTGTGTACCTTACCATGACCCATTCGCCTCAATGGGGCTACACCACAACCAGCCTCCAACTGCATTCAATGCACACAGTTGCAGCATGGTGGAGTTTTGTTAAGAGGTTAAAAACAATAATGAGGAGGCAACATAAAGCCTCCTCAGCACCTGTCAAATGCCCACCACTATTTTTGAAAACTGCTTGCTAATCCTTTCTTACCTGTCCTGTGGCTGGGTTGACTTCAAGCAGTTATAGAAAGCTAGAAAAAAATTTATGCCATCCCTAAAGTCCAACTGGCCCCTCTTTCTGCAAGATGGGGGCTTAAAGAGGACCTTCAACCTACTCTCTACCATTTTTTTATACACCCACTTACTGGGTGTTGTTGTGTGCACTGTTTGGATACTCATGACCCAGCGGATCAATAGTTCTTCCATTGACACCCTTCTGTCAATAGACACCCCTCTGTCCTGCGATGCCATCTTACTTGTGACATCATCAAGAGGCCCGCCTTCCTCCTATTTAGTGAATGAAAGGCTAAAGCCCAGTAAGCACTGTGCACGTCATTGACCTAGGCGAATGACGTGCATGGAAGGGTAAAGAAAAAAATCTGTGTAGAGGAAGGGGAGAGAAGGGGTAACTTTATGTAGTGGGTGAAGATCCACTTTTAACTGCAAAGGGCTCGATCTGACTAAGGGGTCTTATTACAAAAACATTCACTTCGGGAATTAAACTGGCCATAGTTGGAGCAATTTTCCTTCCTGCAACCACGGGTTGCAGGACAGAAAATAGCTCAATTCCCCCACCAATACAGTCAGTGTTGATCCTAAGTGGATAAGTGGGGGGGAGCCGTCCTGGCAAGGAGAGCACCCAGTGATTATTGCCAGCAGTAAGTCCAATGATGAGGAAACACTACTCAATGTGTGAGTGCTGCAAGTATTATATTGCAGGCAGAGGTGCCCACCCGGCTCGCCTCCGAGATCAACAGGGAAAAATAGATGAATGGCTTCACATTCCGGAAATATGCCAACATTTTCATCGTAATAATCAACAATTAAAAGTATATACAGCACAGCGATAGGCAATAATCGCATGAAACATTCAACAGGCTAGTTTAATGCCATGTACACACGGTCGGAAAATCCAACCCTGGGTAGGCTCCATGGGACATTTGCTGTCCGAATTTCCTACAACAAATGTTTGAGAGCACAAAACGCACAAAAAACACGCATGCTCGAAAAAAGTTCGACACATGCTCAGAATCATTGAACTTGTTTCTCGGCTCATTGTAGTGTTGTACGTCACCGCGTTCTTGGCATTCGGAATTTCCGACAACATTTGTGTGACTGTGTGTGTATGCAAGACAAGTTTGAGCCAACACCTGTCGGAAAAAAATCTAAGTTTTTTTTGGCGGAATGTCTGATCGTGTGTACGCGGCATTAGGCTCTATTTTTCCTGATTGAGATATGTCAGGAAAATTTTGCATTATGGCCACTAAATGGAGCTGACAATCATAGGAAATAACAATATTCAGTACTTTATGGTAATTATTCATGATGACTGAAAATTTTCTAAAAATGGACCCCATACAGTTCACGGGCGTAGCCCAGTTATGCCACGTACACACGATCGGTTCATCCGATAAAAACAGAGCGATGGATATTTCATCAGATATCCGATGAAGCTGACTTTCATCAGTCTTGCCTACACACCATCAGTTAAAAATTCGTTCATGTCAGAACGCGGTGACGTAAAACACTACGACGTGCTGAGAAAAATGAAGTTCAGTGCTTCCGAGCATGCGTCGACTTGATTCTGAGCATGCATGGATTTTTAACCGATGGACTTGCCCACAGACGATTGTTTTTTTCTATTGTTTTTTTAACCATCAGATAATTTTAAAACAGGTTCTACTTTTTTCACTGATGGTAAAAAAAACGATGGGGCCCACACACAATTGGTTTGTCCGATGAAAACGGTCCTTTGGACAATACCGATCCATCGGACCGTTTTCATCAGACGAACCGATCGTGTGTACGCGGCATTAGAGTAATTATTTATTCAAAAAGCATTGTACACTTTACACACCCAGCTTTGTTTATTTTTTGATATATTTCACTAGTGATGAACCTTTTTCCAGAAAAATAGAATAGAGAATGCAACTTGCATGCATGGGCCCTGCAGAAAAGATTTTGATGAGCGGCCATTTCAGGGACAAGGACAGATAAGTATACAAATGAGGAGGTTCAAATGTAAATGATCAATCCTCCCATCAGGGACACAGAGAGCAGAAAAAGCCCAACAGGGTTTTCTGCATTTTCCCACAATAACCAAAACATGAACTAAAATCCTATTTGGCCTTAGATGTCAGTGAAAAGATCATTATTGGAATGCATAGTAGTACGTGTAATGGTTAATGTGTCTGATATGCACAGAAGCAGGTCATTGTCTGCTAGCTGCACAAAGGTCTTGTACTATTATCTTTCAAATCAGGCAATAATAAAGGGCAAGCCGGTAGGTGCTCATTTTCTTCCTAATGAGGGCATTAAGGTTTTGTTTTTTCTTATTGGCGCTTGTGATTTTTTTTTTTCATTAGCTAAAAAAATAAAAAATGCCACAACATTATATCACATCTGATTATTTACATTGTCTATAGATCGTATGAGAAGATTTTTTTGCAGTTGATGCCTCTAGTGGATGCATTGTGTACGGCATCGGTCTGTGCACTTCAATGACATCTCTGAGGCTTAGTACATTGAACTGACTGCACCCTGAGCTATTTCAGCCATAAACCAAACTTTCAAACTCACTCAGTCAAAGTAAATGTGAAAAAAAAAATGGGTGGAATACAGCAATTTCTCTAATGGAAGAAGGGAAAATGTATTTTATATGTAATTTTCCTGCTGACATGGCTAGAATATGATTATGATGTACTTTGATGCATTAACCACAAATGTACAGGAGGAAATATTGCTCACTTAGGGCCTTATATTATTATGTTTTCAGTGCAAACACACTAGAAAATATTTTATCATTGAGGCATGAACACTTCTAAATTCCGCTATATGCAGGAGGAAGCTCCAGCCACAATTGGTACAAACTATGGGAAAGCTAATAACATGTTTGGCAGCCATTTAATATCACAGTTTATATCCTAAGTGGACATGTCATCATATATACTTTGTCCTGGTAAGTGCATGCATTCTGAGTAATATGTAATTAAAAGATTTACAGACTCAGTACTCTCCCTTACAATGCCTTCATCTACTTTTTAACCCAGAAGGAATTATCCAGAATCATTATCTAGCTGTAGTGCAACCTTGTCGAGGGTTGTTATGCTATTTCCCATGCTGGAGCCTATTGCATTTTTTTCAATCAATGGAGGGTCTACAGCCCATAAAACCTCTATACCCTCCTTGGCCTACAGGTCACAACAGGAAACACACCTTCACTTACTTATGGGGAGCCCCTTAGATCCCAGTGGCCATAGGCCATAGACCATAGACCCGGTCCATTTAGGGTCCCAATGAACACCTGGACACAAAAGTTTCCAGGGTCACTGGTTACAAAGTGCCATTTTTAAGTCTTTCTTTCCAAGGTATGGACTACCCTCTGTTCTATAGGAATAACGTTCTGATGGATATACTGTAAGGCAGCCCTAAAAATTTCAACTCGCCTTCTCACATTAGGTGAGTGGAAATAAACTGAGGGCGAGTGTGGAGCCATATCAAAGGGGAGACAGGAGCTGCCAGCAGGTGGAGTTGAACAGAAGCCGATTCTTCTCCCAGTGTCCACCCCCAGTCATTCTCTTGGCAGGGCCTGGCATATAGTGGGAGTTGGCAAATAACTAGATGAGGTTGGGGCCCAGCGGTGGGTTTGGTTGGAGCTGCCAAAGTTACTTTTCCCATTAACAAGCTGGTGATTGGTTAGTTGTAAGTAGGAAAGGTTAACTTTGGCCACTCCCACTCCCCAGTTTAGTGCTATGTTATGTATGTCTCTATGCATCCTAAATCAATGAAAGTGTTATATATTTATATTTAAAGATTTATTTATTTAATATAGTATTAAAATATGTACTTTAAACTGTACAGTTTTTATCTTACTGAAAAAAGACAAGAGGATTGTTCAGAGCTGCATTAACTGTTTGTGGCCAGACAGGGCACAAATGACATGAACTCCTATACTGTACAAGGTGCAAGCCTTAATTAACTTTAATCAGTCAATGTTAATAAAATCATGACAGAATGCACTAAGGCCTATTGAAGACTAACTTCACCCAACAGACATGAAAGGAGGCCAGCTTTAGTGTTTTTTCATGATTTTAATAATGTAAACTGCTCAAGCCCTGAAGAAGGGGGCGGCTCCTGAAATGCATTGATTATATTTGATGTTCTTAACCATTAAATGTTTTAAAAAGTCCTTCAAGTGAAAGGAACGTTTGTATCAAGTGCTCCTTCCTACACATTCAAGAAAGGGAATAAAGAGGCTCAGTCCACATCCCCATTTAACTCTTCTTTGCAGCATGTAAACTTGCACAACAAGAGTCACTATCTAAACTCCATATTTTAGGCCACATTTCTCACTCACCAAGAAGTGAGTAACTTCCTGCTATCCTGGTGATGTCCACTGATATAGCAGATGGCTTTCCCCCTAAGGGGAAGCCACATATCAAGTACTTTACAACTTCCAAGCTGAGGCCCTAACCCTACCACAAGTACTCAAACTGTTTACTACCTAGATATAGGCACTGTCTATCACTAGCAGGCCTTTAAATACTTCCCTAAACTTGGATACCATTTTAGAGATGACATAGTCATACAATTATTAGTGCCTGTGCAGTTCTTACACAGCTCGGCCTCCTAATACAGCCTCTTAACTTGATACAAAGTAAAAATGTTGCATTGTGATTTCTAGAGAGAGAGACTACAGAAATGCTTCCTCCTATCTGCAGCAGACTGGTGACAACATCTCAGCCTAGGCAAATACACTTGTCTGGAGCTTAAAGCCCTTGGTTTTGTTTTTTGTTTAAATCAGCACAAGGGACAGTGCTTGCATTCAAGGAGTCCCTTGTGCTGGCGCTTGCTTTCTTAGTGGAAGTCTACCATCCTCTGCTCCCTCATACTCCCACATCTTCCAGTACTCTTCCACTGTGAGGATTAATGCAGCTGCTGGAACTGTCATAGGCACTAGTCAGGAGTGCCGACTATGCTCACCCTTTTCGCTCCCTTCTCCATAGCTGTACTATAGCTTCCCACAATGTAAATCACTCTATGAATGAAGAATGGGTGGATGAATGAAAGGTTTTCCTTCTCAATCCATAGAGAATGTTTCATTGAATGGAGGAGGTGGGTAGAAAGGGTGGTCATAGTCATCATTTTTGATGAGTGCCTATTATATCTCCAACAGCTGTAATTAAAGCCAAGCACTGCCCCCCAACACTGGAGTATCAGCACAGTAGGGGTATGGGGAGGGGGTGGGACTAAATATTTTCAACTAAGAGAGTAGTCACCAGCACAAAGAACTCTGCTTATTGAATGTAAGATGATCTGGACAGAAACACTTCCTGTCCTAGGTTGACAATGTCTACTTACTGTTCTGTACCTATATAGAAGCCACATTGTCATCCTAGGACAGGAGGGGGTTCTGTAGTCCTTAGAGATAGCTAGGAACAATGTAACTGATACCAGTCAACACATGTTGTTATCAGCTAACAAGATTTCTGGTAGTATCCACAGGTATGTTTTGCATGAATCAATTCGATATAACAAAATGTTTCTATTATATAATTGCCAAACCAAAAGGGGCTATATGAGAACAGTTTCTTGTGAGGGTCTACGTATCCTTTAATGAGTGCATTTCTTTTGCTTTTTTGCAAAACTGATACTGTTGCTTTAATACATTGTTGCATGCCAAAAAGGTACTGAAGCTGACAAATCCACTTGAACAATTTTATATCTCTGGTTGAATCCCGGGGCAGGAATTGCATGCACACTTTAAACACAAATATATAATAAAACCAAGGCATCATGAGTACAGATTACAAATGATCATGTAATATGGGAAAAAAAAGATTAAATTATGACTACATTAGGGCTTGCATGTGGTTGTCACTCTACCAAGATGTTCCTCCAACAAGATGGAAGCCAAATTGCTCAGTGACTCTGTTATTCTGCAGTCCTGCCAAACTAACATATTGCCGTGTGTGTCAGTTCCATTACTTTTATCTTAGCTGCAGAAATAAGAACATGATGTTCTTTGAATATCCCCTCAGTTGTCTCTATATTTGAACCAATTAAAGTGTACCTGTCCCTCAGACACAGCAGGGGTCACCATTGTGTTTGCGGAACAAATGCACGTCCTTTTAATTCTCCAGGATTGAGTGACATTACCGCTACAGTGATGTCAAAAGTTCCTAATAAATTGTGTTGTACTGCTTCTACAATCCAGGTTATTCGGTAAGGGAATATAAAGAGTAATAAGGATGCAAAGCAACTCATAACAACCTATGCATGAAAGCAATCAGACATTGCCATCAAGTGTAACAAAAATGCAAATACTTGAGTTAACTAAATGGGTAGATATACTAAAACTGGTGCAGCTGTGCATAGTTGCAAATCAGCTTCTAACTTCAGGTCATAGTTACATAGTTAGTCAGTTAGTCAGGTTGAAAAAAGACACAAGTGAGCCCTGGTTCACACTGGGTACGATTTGGAATGACATGTCAAATCGCATCTCAAATTGGCGGCATTTGCCGGCAATTGTCGGCAATGGCACTGTCCTAATCAGTGCGACGCCGCATCTGCGATTTCAAAAAGTAGTTCCTGTACTACTTTTTGCGATTTCGGGCCGCGATTTACATTAAATTGAAGCCGAAATTGCGGCAAAATTGCGGCCGCGAAATTGCGGTAAAATCGCGCATTTTACCGCGATTTTGAATTTGCAGCAGTGTGAACCTAGGCTCCATCCAGTTCAACCAGGTCGTTCAATTAAGCTTTGTCAATGCAATCTGGAAGCTGATTGGTTACAATGCACAGCTGCGCCAGATTCTGCAAAGGAAGTTGCACTTTGCAGGAAAGTTTGCCCCTGAGCTTAGTTAATAACGCTCTCCTGACTTAATTTTTTTTTAATTTTCCTAGTACATGATTGGGTATTGTTTACAAAGTGAAATGTCACTCCATTCACTAAGTCTGGGGCAAATTTCTGTTTAAAGTGCATCTTCCTTTGAAATTTTAACAGCCTTTGCCTTTAGTAAATAAAACATCCAATAGGTATGCACTGACAACATTTCAACGTGTAAATCATGCCTAATTAAAACTTTGGCTGTGACATCGAATAGTGATAAAGTCAACTTGATTTAGCTGACAGTAGGAACTAATAAAAATTCAAAACATACCCTTCCAACTAGTATGGGTTCAGGGCCAGAGAACTCTTCCAGAACAAACATTTGATTCCACACCCAGCCTCTCTTGGATCGGTTCAAAACTTTTTGCTCATCGTTGACTCCAGTAAGTTCCAAGGTGGCATCAGTCGCCAGTACATGGGAATCATCCCTCGGAGCCATATATACATGAGGAAGTACTGCAATCCATAATATGATTAATGGAGTCCAAACATCCATGAATGTTTCCCCCAGTCTTTCTGGCATTTTAACGCAGGTTAAAGGGAGCGTGGACAACATGAAACAAATGTTCTTGCTCACATCCAGATCGCAGCCATCCAATTCATCATGCGGCGAGAGATATTTACTTGCAGCTGATCCGAGGCTTTATTGCTCAATAAACATAAGCATAAATAGTTCACATTTGAAGGACATGACGTGTCTGGAATATCACTCATCGATGTTTCCCTTAAATGGAAAAATGGAGAGAAGAAAAAGTAAGGAATTTGTTCAGCATAACATGGTATGTTATTAACAGTTAATAGGCATTGTAAGCACAAATATTGAAGACGTTCAGAAGACGAGAGAGTGGAAAACAAGAGGTATGAAGAATTATCAGAAATAAGGGCTGAAATGGTACAATTTTTTAAAAGCTAAGATTGAATTAATGTTCAGACTCTGTTAGTCAAAATGTATGCAATTTACTGTGACTTTTGAGAAAACGATTTTTCTTAAGCAATTCCATTTAAAATGCCAAACCAATCACTGAAATCATACAGCTATTCAACAATTGTTACAACTGTGCCAAGGGAAATTGGTTCACCTTATTAAAAGCCCCATTTTGGCCCCCCTTCGTCACTTTCAGTGTTCCTGCCCTACAGTAGGAGTTACTCTGGGCATTAGCTACTGTGATTCAAAAAGTGAAAAAAAAAAAAAAAATTACAAGCTTTTGGCTGAAACCGTAGCAGGTTCACCACCAGGAAAAAAAGGAATGATCTATAAGAGGGTTTCTCAATCAGGTTTTCATAGAACCTTAGGGTTCCTCTAGAGCTTGCTAGGGGTTCCTTGAACAATGACCAATTTCTGCTTCTCACATAAGTTCTCACTGACACCATTGATCTTTTTAGCTATCGGTAAGGGGGTAATTCTTCTCAATGACCACAAGTAAAAGGAACATTTTCCCATTGACCATCACACAAATTTATCATGAGTAGTAGATATCGTAATTTTTACAAGGGGTTCCTTCTGTTTCAAATGTTTTATTGAATTTTGAAAAAAGGTTACAAAGTACAATTAAGTATTGCACGTTGCGCAACAACGTTGTTGAACATAGATTATGATAGTAGCTATATGTAACCACTAACATTTTGCATAATTCAAACAAAAGGTGGAGAACGTAAACTAATGATATACAAATAACGCTCGAGCCCCTCCCCTAGTGTGGCACCCCAAGTGGGATCTGTTTTGTGCCACAGGAGTGGAGAGGCTTCACTGATACGGGGTTCCTTGATACGGAAAAGTTATTTCAAGGGTTCCACTGTGTTCCTACAAGTAGACTGAAAGTTTTAGATATCTCAGCTCACCTAAAAAAAAGGTGAGCTCACAGAGGTCATATTCTCTCATTGGTACATGTCCCCATTGAAAGTGACTGTTTTCTCATGCTTTTTGTTGGACTATAAACAGTTTATTAGCCCTACATAAGGCCAGAATTTAATAGCAAGATTCACCCCCTATAGACGTTAATGGGGTTTATTTCAAAGTTCTTGATTTTCAAGTAAATATTTTGGAAATTTTTCGCAAACCAAACCCACTTCCTACCCCCCAGGTGTTCTGTTATTCAGTTAAAGGCCATCACAAAGGTAAACGTGGCACGCCTTACATCTGGAGAGAAAAAGAGATTTAATCTCCAAATATAGAAAGATTTCTTCACAGTAAAGCCCTGTACACACCATCAGTGCATCCGATTAGAATGCTCAGAAGGATCGTTGTCTAATGTGCCTACACACCATCAGTTAAAAAAATGACCAAGTCCAACGTGGTGACGTAAAACACAACGACAAGCAGAGAAAAATGAAGTTCAAAGCTTCCAAGCTTGATTCTGAGCATGCGTGGGTTT
This sequence comes from Rana temporaria, assembly GCF_905171775.1. Taxonomy (NCBI): domain Eukaryota; kingdom Metazoa; phylum Chordata; class Amphibia; order Anura; family Ranidae; genus Rana; species Rana temporaria. The sequence continues at coordinate 138,254,826 of NC_053499.1, forward strand.
TTAACCGATGCTTTTGCGTACTAACCATCGGTTTTGACCTACCGGTTAGGCGTCCATCGGTTCAATTTTAAAGCAAGTTCTAAAATTTTTGACCGAAGGATAACTGACCGATGGGGCCCACACACTATCGTTTGGACCAATGAAAAGGTCCTTCAGTCCGTTTTCATCGGTTTGGACCGACCGTGTGTACGCGGCCTAAGAGCTGTAAAAAAGTGGAATAGACTCCCTCCAGAGGTGGTTCTGGCCAGCTCAGTAGATTGCTTTTAAAAAAAGGCCTGGATTCTTTCCTAAATGTACAGAATATAACTGAGTACTAATATTTATAGGTAAAGCTGATCCAGGGAATATCCGATTGCCTCTCGGGGGATCAGGAAGGAATTTTTTGACCCGCTGGAGCAAAATGGATCATGCTTTGCTGTAGGTTTTTGCCTTCCTCTGAATCAACTGTGGGTATAGGACTGTGTATATGGGATTTTATATATATATATATATATATATATATATATATATATATTTTTTTTTTTTTTTTTTTTTTTTTCATTTATAGGTTGAACTAGATGGACATGTGTCTTTTTATTATATAGTATATCCTAAAAAAAAAATCACATTGTGTTTCTAATCATCTTTTGGTATTATGGGCGAAATCAGATATGAATTCCAACTGCATAACTATCTTCCCTTTAGTGAGTAGACACCTCTTCATGGGACTTCCAGGTTCTGTCATCTCAGCCATGATGTCTCAGTCTATCTGCTATATTCTCCACAATGTAAAGTATTTAAAAAATCCATAATGGAAAGGGAAACTCTGTCATAATATACATAGCAGATGTTATGAGCTATCCATAGCATGATGTTACTTGAGCTATATTAATTGACCAATGCAGCCATCTACCCAAAAATGTCAACTACAAAATTAAATCACCAGTTGTCAGTATAATATAATTGTACAATATATAAATAATTGAAGAAATACAGCAAAGCTGTTAAAAAGGCCATGATAAAAGAAGAAACTTATGGACTTCAGTTGGCTGCCAAGGCAGATGTGACAGTTAGTTGATAGAAAAAAACTGACCATGCCCCGGTACGTGCTCCTCTCAGATTATTGGAATGGAAAGAGTTTTTGCTATGGTCAACATATATGCCCTATTCCAAGGTTTTGTTCCCACAAAAGGATGATCAAATGACGTCTACGCTCTTCACTGCAAGTGTGTACCTTGTTTTTTTGCTTAGCTCGTATTGTTCCATGATTACAAAGCTGCTTTGTCATTTGAGAAGACACAAAGCTCCCAATTTCTGTTTAGGGAAATCAGGTGGTTATGTGCTTGTGCAAGCATGCTCCAAGCTTACGCATGCATATTTCTGACAAATATAACCTTGCATAGAACATTGGGGAGAAGACAAAGAAGCCAACTACACGTAACAGGCAGGGTTTTATTAAAAGTCATGAAGAACATTGTTGCCTTGCAACGGCACTGACAATATTTGCAAGTTAATGTTCCTTTGGAAACTACTGGTAAGATGTAATTTAAATACGACTTAGAAGGCAACAAGTGCAGCCTGAGAAAATTTTAAAAAAATTGAATTTAATCCACAGATACTTATGTAGACGTGTAAAGATCAGTCAAACACCAATGACTCACTGAGTGTGACACTTGTGTATACTTCTATCTAAGCCTCACAGAGCCGCAAAATTCTCAATGACCCACCTGCCCTAATTACCAAGGTGATAATATATTGTGTATTAATTAACTCATTGCTGATTGTTGCAAGCAGTGGTGCAAATGTTTGGTATTGCTTGCAAATATTTTATTCTTTAGATTATTGAACACAATCCTAGAATATGACATATAATCTGATCTTGTTGGTCCTAATTCATGAAGGTGCAATGACATTTAAGGTGTTCTAAATAGCACCTAATGTTGTGGTAAACCTCTGATATGGTAAGGGAACAAAGCATATCACCCTAAGGTGTGTACTTGCCTCAATCCAAAGCACCTAGTTTGATTTCTAGCTTTTCTTTCCTCCCTCTGCTATCTGCAGTCACTTCTGATAATCTATCCTGACACCAAGCAATTCTGGGAGACAGTCCTGCCATGCCCTCCAGCACAAAGCAGGTCAGTAACAGCCTCAGCTGTGTATGTTTCCCTATGAGCCTGTATCCACTCCCTCCAGTCAGGTCTCAGATGACATTCTGCTCCCTGTGCTGTGCAGTGTGCGTAATCAAATCCCTGACCCTTGCCTCCTTAAAGGGGTTGTAAAGGTAAAAAAAAAAATCCTTAAATAGCTTCCTTTACCTTAGTGCAGTCCTCCTTCACTTACCTCACCCTTCGATTTTGCTTTTAAATGTCCTCATTTCTTCTGAGAAATCCTCACTTCCTGTTCTTCTGTCTGTAACTCCACACAGTAATGGGAGGCTTTCTCCCTGGTGTGGAGAAAGCCTCTTGAAGGGGCGAGCAGGAGTGTCAGGATGCCCACTAACACACAGCTTCTTTCTCTATCTGCAAAGTAGAGAGTGTCCTGACACTCCTGCTTGCCCCCTCAAGTGGCTTTCTCCACACCAGGGAGAAAGCCTTGCATTACTGTGTGAAGTTACAGACAGAAGAACAGGAAGTGAGGATTTCTCAGAAGAAATAAAGACATTTAAAAGCAAAATGGAAGGATGAGGTAAGTGAAGGAGGACTACACTAGGGTAAAGGAAGCTATTTAGGGAACAAAAATGTACCTTTACAACCCCTTTAAGCTCAGAAATGCAGTTTCAACTGTGCACTTTGAATTCCTGTAGAGAAGACAGTGTTGCAGATAAACAGGTAAAACTGATGTTATAGATACCACAGCCTTACAGTGCTGCTGGCTGTGCCATAGCACCAAGACACAGTTAATTGCTTATTCAAAAAAAATCACATAGCGCATATGGTATATAGTATTTCAGGAAACTACCACATTAGATGGAGATACCCACAAGTGGAGTTACCCTTTAGGAATGTTATATATAAATTCAAAATATATTTAGGAGTGTATAGAATTTTTAAAGCTGAGGTTTCAATTTAAAAGACCAGCGTGCTTCTTCACCAAAGCAACTTTGCCAGAAATAAGGAGTTAAGTTTATTAACAGAGGATATGGCACAGTTATTGAGAATTCCATATGAAAGACTTCAACATTTTCATACAATAGTCCTCCGCTATAATGCTATTTTCCCTATACTCCAGTTTAATAACACAGCCATACAGTATAACAGGATTTAGAGCAATTTCCTCCCTTCTCACTTCATTTAATCCTTTTACAAATCTAGTCTGCATCAGTTAGAAAAGACCATTTCCTTCACTCCCTTTTATTCTCCACAAACTGAGAGATATCACATTCAACTGTAAAACAATCAATTCCACAAATGATTTTAATCATTATGTATATCAACAAATATGACTCACAATGGTCCCTAAGCCCTAATGAAACCGGATAATCGTTACACGATACACGCAAAGCTTGCGCATAGCCTTCGTTTAATTATTACACTTTACAAGGTGGTAGAATTTATCATTCCCTTTCTTGTGGCACAAATATATGTATGTAATTAATATGCGGAACACTTTAACAAGGAACCTAATTGCAGCGTTCCGTGTTTAAATAACTCGGTGCTAATATGGTTCATTTTCAAGCCCATTTCAACCGCATGTAACATACATATGGTCCTTTAAGTAAGAAGGCTGCAAGCACTGTGTAAAGTATTGTCACTCATTGAAATCAATAGGAAACCATCTTTTTTTTGGCGTAGACTACTGAGAATGAAAAAAAAGTTTTCTAAGTATAAATGTTTTTTTTTTTTTTTTTTTACAATATGTTAGAATATGTTGCTAAATTTGTCTACAACCTTTCTAGTCAGTATTACCCTAATGACCAAAGTCTAATTAAGCTATTTGAATATTCATTCAATTTTGAAGATGGCGTATCTGAGGGCTGTTGCCTGGGGTAATTGATTTGGCTGTCTTTGGCAGTAATATAACCCGTGTAATCACTGAGATAATCACAAAATATAGATAGATGGATAGATAGATAGATAGATAGATAGATAGATAGATAGATAGATAGATAGATAGATAGATAGATAGATAGATAGATAAATTTTTTTTGCAAATAAAATCTAGTCTTGAGATTGTATAATGCAATATAATACAAATAATACATTTAACTCACAAATATCCACTAAAAAAAGATATGAGAAATATAGAAAAGTTAGAAAGAAAAAGAAAGAAAGAAAGAAAGAAAGAAAGAAAGAAAGAAAGAAAGAAAGAAAGAAAGAAAGAAAGAAAGAAAGAGGAAAAAAAAGAGACAGAAAGAAAGAGAAGGTACGAAAGATACATAGATAGATAGATAGATAGATAGATAGATAGATAGATAGATAAAATCTAGTCTTGAGATTGCATAATGCAATATAATACAAATAATAAATTTAACTCATAAATATCCACTAAAAAAAGATATGAGAAATATAGAAAAGTTAGAAAAGAAAGAAAGAGAACAAAAGAAAGAAAGAAAGAAAGACAGAAAGAGGAAGAAAAAAAGAGAAAGAAAGAAAAAGAAGGTACAAAAGATAGATAGATAGATAGATAGATAGATAGATAGATAGATAGATAGATAGATAGATAGATAGATAGATAGATAATTAGATAGATAGATATATACTTTAAGACAAGGGTCTCAAACTGGTGGCCCTCCAGCTGTTGTAAAACTACAAGTCCCATCATGCCTCTGCCTGTGGGAGTCATGCTGGTAACTGTCATTCTTGCAATACCTCATTGGACTTGTAGTTTTGCAACAGCTGGAGGGCCGCCAGTTTGAGACGCCTGCTTTAAGACATGGGATATATACGATACATAGGAACTGATAATTAGGACAGCATAGACTATAGGACATGGGATTTACAGTATAGGATACATAGAAAGGAATCAACAATAAAGGTAACTAATGCCCTGTACGCACGAGCGGAATTTCCATTGTATAAAGGTTGGATGGTTTTTCCGACTGAATTCCACTCAAGCTTGGCTTGCATACCCACGGTAACACAAAATTTCTCTGAACTTTCTAGCTTTAAGAATGCAGTGACGTACAACACTACGACAAGGCGAAAAAAAGAAGTTCAATGCTTCCGGGCATGCATATTTTTTTTCCCCCGTCAGAATTCCATACAGACGAATGGATTTTCCGATAGGAATTTTTTCCATCGGAAAAATTGAGAACCTGCTCTCAAACTTTTTCTGGCGGAGATTCCACCAGCAAAAGTCTGATGGAGCATACACACGGTCAAAATTTCCGATTATAAGCTCACATCAGACTTTTGCTGGCGGAAATTTCACTTGTGTGTACTGGGCATCTGGCTCCATAGAACCTGGGATAATAAGCTACATAGAAAGGCATTGATAATATAGTATAATCTATAGGACATGGGATAATTTGGGATAATTTGATACATGGAATTGGATACATGGTCATTGAGAATAATAATAACTATGTTTATAGTGCATGGGATACTAAGAAACATGGAAGACACTGATAATATAATGTAGACTATAGTACATGGAATAATATGATACATCTAAAGGCACTGATAATAAACATAACATAGTCTATAAGACATGGATTAAAACAACACATAGAAAGTCACTAATAATAAGGATAAAATACACTAGGACATGGGATAATACAATACATGAAGAGACACTAATAATAAAGGTAACATAGTCTATAGGACATGGGATAATACAACACATAGAAAGGCACTAATACTAAAGATAACATACACTAAAGGATATGTGATAATACAATACATGAAAAAGCACTAATAATTAAGGTAACATAGTCTAGGACATGGGATAATACAACACATAGAAAGGCACTAATACTAAAGATAACATACACTAAAGGATATGTGATAATACAATACATGAAAAAGCACTAATAATTAAGGTAACATAGTCTAGGACATGGGATAATACAACACATAGAAAGGCACTAATACTAAAGATAACATACACTAAAGGATATGTGATAATACAATACATGAAAAAACACTAATAATAAAGGTAACCTAGTCTAGGACATGGGATAATACAACACATAGAAAGGCACTAATACAAAAGATAACATACACTAAAGGACATGTGATAATACAATACATGAAAAGGTGCTGATAATAAAGGTAACATACACTAAAGGACATGGGATAATACAATACATAGAAATACACTGATAATAAAGGTAACAAACACTATAGGACATGTGTGATAATACAACACACAGAAAGTCACTGATAATAAGGGTAACATCAGCTCTAGGACTAGGGATAATAACTTAGGCTATAGGACATGTGATATATAAGATACAAAGACAGACATCAATGCTGATAGTAGTATGGGCTACAGGGCATGAGCTATATAAGATGCATAGACTAACACTGATCAATAAAATACCATAGGCTATAGGACATGAATTACATAAGATAAATGCACAGAAAGACACTGATAATAATAATAATAATAATAATAATAATAATAATAATAACATATACTAAATGCGTCCTTGGATATATAAATTACATAGGATGACACTAATAATTAGGATTGCATAGGGTTAACAATGAGGGGTACATGAAATATACAGACAAACACTGATGGTTATGATGACATAGGCTTTAGAACATGAGATATATAATTTATAGTCTGACATTGATAATTTGGACAGTATAGGTTATAGGAATTGGCATACTGTATGTACAATATAAGATACAAAGACAATCACCAGTGCTTCTTACAATATAGGCTCCAGAACATGAGATATATAATGATACATATTGATCATTGGGAGATTAGAGTCTATAGTGCATTGGATATATACAGTCTTTAAGATATCAAAGCAGACAGATAGAGAAAATTAATGCAAAGTCAACTTTGTTATCATAAAGAGGTGAAACCAAATTTAAAATCTGTGCACTAAAAATAAATACCCTATACCTATACAGAAAGGACTGGATAAAAGACATTAATAAGTAGACAGATGTAGGGGAGAAAACGAATAAGGAGCTAAGACAAGGAGAGTCAAAAACATAGACAGAGAGAAGCAAAACACAAATAAAAAAGGAATGGTGAAAAACAGGAAAAGAGAGATGAAGAAGGAGAGGAAGACAGTGAAATAACAGAGAAATATGGACCAAGATACAGAAGATCAGATAAAAAGCAGAAAAGAAGATAGAGATAAGGAAAGGTAGCGAAAGGCAAACATATGCTTAGAAGATAGAAGGAGATAGAAAAAAAAAAAAAAAAGGAGACGAAGACACAAGAGATGGAGAGATACGCTAGAAGTCCTGTAGATATGAGACAAGAGAGAAGAAAACACACAAGACAGGTGGGACGTAGACGGATCCTGGAGCTCTATTCTTGTAGATTCCTTCTAGCTTTGGAACTACTTCCAGCCTTATGTTTCTGATTTGTATTGGCTGACAGCTCTGCTCGGAAAGCCACCGTTACACATGTTCCATGCTAACCTTTTCCTTTTAAGAGGACTCACTTCTCCCACACAAGATGTTTTCTCAATGAATTAATATGTAGGCAGCAACGTTTCCGTAATAAGCAACTGTAAGAGGACAATCATGTTTATGTATGTTTTGTGCTGGGAGGGCACTACACAATATAGTGTGCCCTTCAGATTCAATAAAACCTGACATCTGACAAATGGAATTGATATATATATATATTATATATACAGTATATGTGCCTGTATTGTGCTACAAGAAATGTAGAAATGTAATGAGCAGAAAAAAAACCCATCTAATATGCAATTATCCACTGAATGAGATTTCCAAGGAAACTGGACATCCCAATGTCTGCTCAAGATGTTACGTTGTAGTAACACAGAGGGGTCAGGGCATTGTACTAAAAGATATCACTACATGCATCGGAAAACTCATTTTCTACATGATCTGTAAATGCAATGGTTTTCTAAGGTGGTCTTTCTCAACCTTTTTACCCCAGAGGAACCCATGAAATAATTTTCAGGTCCCAAGGAAACCCTTTTTAAAACCAATTCCTTGAGGGTGTATGGAAAAATGCCCTTCACATTGGCAGTCAGTAAGAAGATTGCAACCTGTACAGTAGTGGTCAGAATGCCACCATTACAGGCAGCTAAATTGGCCCAAAAACTATGCAGGCACTACCAAATGGCAATCACCATTAAATTAACTACTTCAGGACCACCTACCACACATACTGCAGCGCAGTTCCAGGTAGGGAGCATGCATAAGTGCGCTGCCCCGGCTGTGCTGTCATTCGCTACAGCCCAAGCCAATCAGCTGGTTCCACCCAATGATTTATGACCAGAGTCGGCTGATCATGAGAACATGACAGTAGAGATCTCTGTGTTGGTAAACAACACAGGACTCTTTACAGACAGCAGCAATGTGCTGTTTTTTTCCTCTCTTGGTTTAGTAAAAACAGCACTCAGTAAACATTGTTAAGCACACTGTTAACCCCTTGATTGTACCTAAATATTAACTCTTTCCCAGCCAGTGTCATTAGTACAGTGACAGTTATATTGTTAGCACTGATTACTATATTAGGGTCACTGGTGATGACAGTGTCAGTTAGTCAGTCGTCGTCCCAGAGCATCAGTTAGTGTCAGACTGCCCGCTGCACTATCCCAGTCTCACTATAAGTTGCTTAACACTGCCATTACTAGTATAAAATAATAAATAAATAAATACAAATTCCAGTATATATAGATATAATATATCTATATCTATATCTATATATATATATATATATATATATATATATATATATATATATATATATATATATATATATATATATATATATATATATATATATATATATATATATATATATATATATAGATATATAGATATATATATATATATATAGATAGATATATAGATAGATCTCTATATATATATATATATATATATATATATATATATATATATATATATATATATATATATATATATATATATAGATATATATATATATATATATATAGATATAGATATATATCTATAGATAGATAGATAGATATACTATAGTTTGTAGACACTGCAACTTACAAACCAATAATGAAACAATAAATACACATTTTTGGAGATTTTTTTTTTTACCAAAAACATGTAGCAGAATATATTTTGGCCTAAATGTATGAATTAATTCGATTTTTTTTTAATTGGCTTTAGAACAAATTAAATATATATTTTTTCCCACATTTTCAGTCTTTTTTTGGTTTATAGCGCACAAATAAATAAATAATCACAGAGGTGATCAAGCACTACCAAAAGAAAACTCTATTTGTGTAAAAAAAATGATTTCAATTATGATTTAAATTTAATTTAGGTACAGGGTTGCAATAACCTGTTAAATAAACACAGTGCTAACTAGTAAAAAAAGGCTTATTCATGAAGGGGGTAAAATCTTCTGGAGCTTAAGGGGTTAAGACAATCAACCACAGTTCAAGGAACCTCTGGAGGAATCCTAGTGTTCCTCAGAACCCTGGTTAAAAAAGGGCTGCTCTAAAGCATGAATAAAAATGTGTCTGCTTCAGTAGGGACTGGACTCATTTTGATCCATGTACGGTCAAGCTGGTTGTACAGAAGTCAAGCTACAGATTGACTTCTGTACAACCAGCCTATTGGAAAACCTTCACACAATCCCCAGGGAAACAGAGATTTCTTCGCTGTCAGAACACAATAGCTCATTGGGAGAGATTCCCCCATCCACACACTAGAAGGATCATTTCTTTTCTCTAGTTGAATGAAAAAAATTATTAAGATATGGGCTGCCTTAGGGAACAGTTAGATCCTTGTGACCTTTCATCCATCCAGCACTTCAACAATAAAGGGTTCTTACTGTTGTTTGATAAAACATTTCAAGAGGTGAGGAACCTCCTATTTGGCTTGATGAACAAATCACAACCACCACTGGATTTTATCATTTGGAGGTCGGTCTAATCAAAATGAATATTTCTATTTTCCTAGATGCTGGAGAATGAAACCACTGGACACATTTTTATACCTTCAGCACTATATTTAGTCAGGCTTGAGCTTCGGTCCGAAAACTGCCGCGGACATTATGAGGTGGTCAACTCTCCCTGTTGGATTTCTTACATATTGTAAGTAATGGAGAGTGCAAAACTTTTATCAGAAAAGGAGAAAAAACTATTTTAGTCAACTTGTTAGTCAAGTCCATCTCAATCTGCAAGTGCATCAAACACTACCCTCTCCCCATGCTTCTGTCCAAAGATGTCTCCTTCGTCCTCCATCCAGAGTAGAGACACCCTAGGACAGGAAGTGTGTTACTTGGCGGATCACCAGGTATGGATAAAGGAAAAATAAAATTAATGCTCTGTTCACACTGGATGCTAATGCAGCTCCCAGCAGGGATCCGGTGCGTCCTGGTTCACCGTTTCAGGTCTGATTTCAGTGCGATTTTTAGGCTGAATTTGGACCTGAAACAGACCAAAAGACACACAGGGCTCCTGTGCAAATTCGCAGATATCGGAGATATGTGAACTGGTTCCATAGAGAGCCGGTCACATTCTCCTGCTATTCACGAACTCACATCAAATTCACAATACTGTGAATCCGGCCCCAAGCGTTTGTTACCCTACATATTCCTTAAATGTGCCTGCTGTACCATGTATTCATATGAGAAAGCATCCTATTCTCTTTGCATTGCTTCCTTTGTGTGAAATCCCTGGTGTTCCTGCCAGTTCCCTTGCTTTGCTATTAAAAAATGTACCACATTTAGTGGGAGAGCACACTGTGAACAGTTTTCTAGCTATGCTGGGAACTTAGTGTACGCTCTTCCAATGATCAGCCTATCCTAACACACACCCCCCTGCATAGCCAATCATAGCCAATCACTGGGATGTCTGCTGCTGCTGCTTTCCCTCCCCCAGCTCTTAGGCAGCTAAGAATAGAGGGAATGTGATCACTTTAAAAAAAACAAGGAGAAAGGGTATTTATAATTTATTTCATACATGTTTTGCCTTTCAATTCCATTTCAACCTGAATAGGTTTTTTTACAAGGTGTTTGTTTACAATCACTTTAATGCAGCATATGGTGTCAGGTTGGCTCTCCTGCGCAAATCGCCAGAGCAGGTTGGGTGTACTCGATGTCCACTGGCCACCCACAATCGCATAATATAGAGGCAGAATATGGATCTGCTTTTGTAAACAAGGCAGACCCCCATTCAGACAGGGGATCTACTCTTCCCAGTGATCTCTGTCCTGACTTTGATTCACAGCGGTGGGAACCAATGGCGCTCAATGCTGTCTCAACCAATGAGGAAGGATAGTCCCGGACAGCCAATTCTCTCATGCAACATCCCTGGATCGAGATGGGGCTCAGGTACGTATTAGGGGGGTGAGGGGGGCTGCTGCTTTCAGCAAAAAAGACAAGTTATTACATCAAGCCACTAAGAGCTCCCTCTAGTGACTAGCCTATCAACCTCTATACTTAATACCACAACCAAATTATTAAAAGCAAGCTTGTCAAATATTTAAATTATACAAAAAATTACTTTTAGATATTGCGTCCCAAAACTAAAATATAGATTAGCTGTAAATATTTTCCCTTTATTCAACCAGGGGGCAATATGCAATAACAGCCACATTCTTTTGCTGATCTGACTTTTAAAAAATGATGATAATGCATATCTGTTTTTGCTCCTTGGCACAGTAATATAACAGAGAATTTATACAACAATTTAAATCAACAAATCAAAAATCTGCTTTTACCACCAGATAATTAGCTTTTTATAATAGGCTGTTATGCCTTATTGAACATATTTACATTGCTTATTAAATTAAATCGTAGAAGTTTGTGGATATGAAAAAAAAGAGCAGACAAAGTAACAATTATGCTCTTAGAAAATCATATTTCAGTAAAACTCACATTGTTAAGCTAACCTGCATAGGAAGAAAGCATTAAAAAAAACCTCTGTCATATGTAAGGAAATATCACATAAATGTGGGGGAAATTAAACAATGGAGACATATTGTATATAATAAAAATAATAATTAACATTCCATTGCTTATTAATCAGCAGTGCAAACTCTGATCTGGCTATTCAATTCAAAGAAAATTTGCAACACTATGCAAGGGCACTGATACAAAAGCCTTTACAGGTCCAAGTGATATTTTAAGTAAAAATTAATAAACAATCTAGTTTAGAGTGAATGATCATTATAACATAAAATACAAAATGCACTCACTTACTTACATTTTCAGTTGTGAGTGCATTTCTGTCTGTAAAAAATGAAAAGTGGAACTCCGGTAAAAACGTAGATTTGGATAGAAGGTGGTGGGGCTTGGTACCTCGTCTGTTTTATAGTGCTGCTTTTTAACTCATAGATCACCCTTCATCCAACTTATAGTTTTATTATGACAACCCGAAGTTCTTCTCCAAGTTTAAAACAGAACACCAGCCAAAAATAATAAGATAAAAATAGCCTATCAAAAGATACAATACAAAAAAAATAGTTTTTGCTGTAAGATTTACCTTCAATTTAGAGATTTCCAGGACGGTACTATTTTCTGCCACTAGAGGTCCTCAGTTTGATGGTCAGCATCATTCAATCCCCTTCCTCTGAACCCAACTCCCCCCTAACCTGCCCCTAGTCTGTGACTGGACAAGAAGCTCAGTGGTGAGCCCATCTCTGTGCCACTTTGCTTTCTCCTCCTATCAGCATGTTTCTGATCAGCTAATGATCTGTTTGCCCCCAATGCCTAGACCAGGGATAGGCAACCTAGGCCCTCCAGCTGTGGTGAAACTACAAATCCTACCATGCCTCTGCCTCTAGGAGTCATGCCTGTTATTGTCTGGGTCTTGCAATGTCTCATAGGACTTGTAGTTTCAAAACAGCTGGAGGGCTGAGGTCGTCTACCCCTAGGCTAGACCTTCTGTACAGGGGTGGACACCAGGTCAGATTCAAGTACCTACACTATATTTAATAATGCATTTATGATTACATAGCTGCATTATTTGTGTCTTTTATATATGTCTAAAGTTCAGCTTTGAGTTTCTGGTTCCTTTTTCTGCTGTAGGAATAAGGTTTTGTTTTGCCAATACCATGGGTTTGAGGCAAATCCTGCAGACTCTATATTTCTGAGATTTTTTTTAAATTGTAATGCAATGCATGGCCTTTGAACTATGACCAACAGGCTTACAAGTGCCAACACTGGGGCTTTTGTTTTTAGCAAGCCCCCCTCATTATAAAATGGGGTACAGAGTAGCCATAGTGTCAATGAATTGGAAGCTGTTGACGGAAAAAAGTATTTTTTTTTATCTTTAAAAAAGAGGGCATTTTGTGATTTTCATTTGTTTGAAGCTATATTGTTTTTTTATTTTATGTTGTAGGATGGATGGGGCTTTTATTTTAGGGGAAACATTTATTTTATATTTTTGTTTTCATCTTAATTGTGTTTTTTTTTCATTTTATGTTGATAGGGCTTTTTTTAAAGTTTGGGGAGTTTAGAGTGGAACAGTTCTAGTGGCTGCCTTTTGTTCACAGCATCACTTAAATAAAAGAGCAAAAATAGTGTGCACCTAAACCAACACACCTTATATCACTTAAATTCACCACACATCTTTATCCTCATAGATACATTAAATGTTAGACATACACCACTCTGGCCTATTATCCCTAATTAAAAATGCCCTGCTGATGGCCAATTTTACACTGTTGTAACCTCTGTAGTATCTTAAAATTGTAAAACCTTAGATAAAGTATACCCAGTGAAGTGACCAGACTCAAATGATACACAGAGATGAAAAAAAATCCTCCTACATAAGTTGGAACTGTTTATCTGTGGCCACCTCTTCTCCAGATCTGTTCAAAGTACACAAATCAAAGGACCTTTCTCAGCAATAGAAGGCAGGGGGCAGAAATCTGATTTGACACACATTGAAAAGCTAGAGCACAGAGCTTGGTGAAACCTGAAAGCTGGAGGGAATAGACACAACCCCTTCTACATAGTCTCATGGGAAAATATACAGAGCTGACGCTCTCAGTCAGCTGCTGTGTGCTGGAAGGGTCCCGGGCTATGACCCGGAATTCTGTGGAGTTAGCATGGACTATTATTAGTGACTAATGCAGAGGGAAGAGGCAGCAGAAACAATATTACACAGTGCTTTGGATTATGGCTGTTACACGCCATACAAAGATATACTTTGTACATTTTTCATGCCAGAGGTTTACAACCACCATTCATAATGAGAACTGGATAGACATTGACTGGTGGGCAGGACAACTTTGCATCAGCAAGGACAGTGACAGCCACAGCCACAGCCACAGTAAGCTACTGGCCAATTACTATCTACCCCTCAAAGGAGGTCTGTTAACATTTAATGAAAAAGCATTAGTAGCTTCCAAAACTACCTGAAAAAAAAGGCATTTGATTCAGATTGGGATACTGTTGCTGTATGTAAGCAAAACTAATAAAAAAAAAATCTGTTCCACAATCAAATATGTGCTGCTATTATATGCTGTCACTGAGACTATCTATGATAATTGTATAGTCCTTTACCACCAGGTAAAGCATTAAGGAATTCTCCAAGCATGTTATTTCAAGGATTTGTGTATTTCCAATGCTGCCCTCAAAGCTGCATGAAAAGACCCTCTCGTCTCTATATGGAATTTTTCAAATAAATGTTTTAGAATTGGTCCACGTCAGTGTTCAGCTTCCCCTGCCTTTTTCTTTTGCAGCAGTTTACCTATTAGCCATAAAGGGGCCAGAATTTAACACCAAGGTTCCTATCCCCCTCCCTTCCCATAGACTTTAATTAAATTTGCGTCCTAATGCCGTGTACACACGATTGGTCCATCCGATGAGAACGGTCTGATTGACCGTTTTCATCGGTTAACCGATGAAGCTGACTGATGGTCAGTCGTGCCTACACACCATCTGTTAAAAAAACTATTGTGTCAGAACGCGGTGACGTAAAACACGAAGTGCTGAAAAAAAATAAGTTCAATGCCTCCAAGCATGCGTCGACTTGATTCTGAGCATGCGTGGATTTTTAACCGATGGTCGTGCCTACTAACGATCGTTTTTTTTCCATCGGTTAAATTTAAAACAAGATTGCTTTTTTTAACCTATGAATAAATAACCGATGGGGCCCACACACGATCAGTTTGGTCCGATGAAAACGGTCCATCAGACCGTTCTCATCAGTTTGACCGATCGTGTGTACGCGGCATAAGTTCGAATTTGCCGAAGTCTTATTTGCTGAACCCTAATGAACCGAACCCAAGCAGATTCACCCGTCCCTATCACTATTACCCATGTAATTCTACAATTCCACTAAAAAGATAGTGACACCATAACTCTGGTGTCATTGGCCCCCTAGAGGATACCCCATAGAAATACATATTTGGAAATTGCTTGGCTTTGTATAATTTTTTTTTTTTACATGTTCAAAATAAAATTGTTACTACTACTACTACTACCACTACTACTAAACTTTAGCCTTCTATACAACAACATTAATGCCTTCACTCTTTCTATTATAGATCGAACCTACAACTATATTGAATTGATGTATAGATTGTTTTTATTACACTAGAATACCATTTCAGCATCTTTTATGTTATTCTTCAAATACTGTATAAAGTGTCTCAGTTTCGATGAATCAATTGGTCAATCAATGTTGTAATAGAACTTGACAATTTATTGAAGATTCCCAGTCAGTGATACTTGTGCCTCTAGTGCTCCTGACAGATTCAATGGGTAATTTCACAGCCCAACGCAGCAGTTTGAAGTTTAAAGTACATTTCTGACTGGTATTATTTTGTATTTAAAGGAACTCAGGAAAAAAAAAACATGGGAGCTGCCATTGATGTTGTTTTTTTATGAAGGTACTTTGGAGGTACATCCATGCTTCAGTATATTCATTATTACTTAAATGGAGCAAGCATATCCTTATTGGGTGTGTTGACCTCAATGTAAAAAGTCTATTCCCAGGACCCTGGCTCCCTAAAAGTTAACAGTCCTGGAGTATGTTCCTTAAGCAGCGGACACCATCCTGATAGGCTTGCTTATTTTCAAGACAATGTAAGGAAAAAAGATAATGTTTAAAATGTAGAGTCCACCACATGGGAACTGAACGGTGAGCTAAAAGATGATTGCTGATCCTTTACTATAATGTTGTTTTTGCATTTAAACAGTCATTAAATCCATTGAGGAGTTACTGGTAATAATTGAACATATTTTAGGGGACGTTCAGAAACAATTAAAGGATGTCTTGTAAAAATTTCTAGTAATAACGGGAAACAATATGAACATTTTTAGAAACTAAGCATTAGGGTATTTTTATTTATTTTAGTTTTTTGGTGGAGGATGCAGGCTTTAGGGTATTTATTAGTAGTTTTGTATACTCCAAATTGTCAACTCAACCCATCTCTATATGATGCAATGTGGTATAAAGATGACTTTAGTCCCTCCTTTTTTGTGTGAGATATAAAATGAGTTTCCAGTTCTGTAAATCCATCTCTCTACGTTCAGTTCTCTATTGTCTGCCAGAACTTTTACCTTGCCAACACCAATGCATATCTTGGCTTATTAACAAAGCAGAGCAAAGAGCAACGATAATGTGAAAAGTGCAGTAACCCATAGCAAACTATCAAAATCCATATTTTACTGATATGGATCCAGTAGCTGAAATGTGTTACGGGGCTCTGCACAATGTCCTTTCTCATTGAACGGCCTTATGAAATAAGCCAGCTGCAGTAGTAGACTCACGAGCTGGGCATTCTAAGACTCAATGAACGAAGTTAAGAGAAAATAGGCAGCAAAATCTTTGATCAGGGTAGTCAGTAAAAGCACTTGTGAACAGGATCTTCTTTGGGATTAATAAAGTATTCCAAATCTGAATGTAATGACCATAAATTTTGCATATTTAGGTCAATACAAAAATATATCTTGTAGAAGACATACAATGAGTATAGACTTTATTGTATCCTCTTTTCTTGTTATAGACAACTGACACTAATTACCATTTAAGGGTAAAGGCTCACTATATACACCTTGTTCTTTATTTTAAAGAAGATTGTTTAAATCAAGGACATACATTCATATTACCAGTATAGACATGTGTTGGGTTTGTTTTTAATGGTGTCCAAACTAGAGTAACCTCTCAACCGATCTTCATCCTTCTGGCTGCCCTAAACTGATGGCAGGAGAACTATGGTTTCTTTGGCTCACCACCCATTGGCATTTTTAAATAAACTCTCAAAAACGTTGCATCTTCTGCTTATTCATACTTGGAAAAAGTGGTAGATATTTATTGCTATTACATTGAAAAATGTCTCCTCCTATCTAAATCAATAGGACAACTTTTTAATAGCTTAGATGCCAGTTCAAAAGTAGTATATATAGCTATGTGCTCTTTGTGAAGATCCTTGTATTATATACACTCATCCAATCACAAATTTGGAATTTCATCATTGATAATTTAAGGTAATGCAGTGAGCTGTAATGTACACCGCTGGCTAATCAACCCCAATGTGTCCATGAAGACAATTTACTAGAACAGTATTTGTTGGAATGCTTCCATTCCTACTTTAAGGTACTTGCATTCAAAAGAAGGGGGCCAGTTTTCATCAGAACTTTTAAAGCCATGTATGAAATCGGATTCCTAGCTCATACTATTAAAGAAAAGCTTTCTGTAGCAGGTCCTTATGATTGTCTGAACTTAGTCTATGTTGGACAGCACAGTAGGCAACCTGCTGAAGGGCACGCTGCTGTATTGTCAACAACCAAACTCACAAGTACTTTACTATACTTGTTGTATAGAGTATACAAAATGAACCATTTGATCCATCTGGCCGGTCACCTTTGACAGCAAGTAAAATTTTAGGATCTACTTCCTTGAACATCAACTGTCAAAGACAAAGTAAAGACAAATCGGGAAGCTTTTTATCCAGGCGAGAACACACCGAAACAGGAGAAATGAACAACTTGACATATTAACATTTCAACATTACAAATGGTCTTTCTTTGATTGCCTCTTTCAAGCCAAGAATATACACAGTTTACAGCTAAGCATTTAATCTAGATTGCCAACTAGGATTCATGTGTAATATTTTTTTCCTTCTTCTAGAAGACATTTTATAAGTAATTGCAGTCACTATAACCAGCCTGAAAAGTTCAATCACATCAGCGGTGTAGTAAACATAATGAGAAGAGATTTTACATTTTTCACACGGCTTAATAATAGTCTTTGTTATACCCAGAGCCAGCTGTTATAGAAATTGAATGTACACATAGAACGTTTGAACCCCCTGCCTTTGCTAACAAACTTCAGATCAGTAGCTTTGTTCCATCCACATTCAGAAACCCGTTGAGTTTACTATTTTTTGTTGTCATTTACGTTTGGAGAATTACACTTTAGTTCCTTCCCTACAGGGCCTTAAGAAAAAAAACTTTGAGAAAGTTACAATGAAGATATAATTATGGTATTACAACAAGGTAGGAAAAAGATTGAACAAAATGATCGTCCTTTGAGTGTTTAGGGGCCTTTTGCCAATAAAAGGGTCTTAAAATGTAGGCTGCTCTTCATGGTGAGTGATAATACAAAGTATTAAATATGTTCCAACAAACGTGCTTGAGTAACAAAAGCCATTGATACTGCCTTTCATGAGCTGAGATTGTTCAAGCGTAAACAACAGACGGACCCCAATGGATGGAAAGTTTAATTTCCTACCATCTAAATCAAGACATACAAAATCACTTAGTCAATCATACCTAGGTAAAGAAACCTATCACAAAAAGCTCAACAGATACAACTTGAATTTTCTCAGTTCTCTATGTAAAAAAAAAGAGATATTTTGCAAATTAGAGATGCTCTTTATGTGAAGCTCTATTTCATAACATTATAAATATCCCATGAATTTCACACTGAGTATATAGATGATATATCTTTATCCCCATATGACCCCCATACTACGTACATCCAACTAATCATTTATGTCTGCCATCTGTTCCTTGTTGCCTTCCAAATCAATTATTAATAATTCATCTTAATTTTATTCCAATTTAAATAAAGTAACCTTGACGAAAAATACCAAAAGCTATATCACATAATGCACTGATAGTGTATTTTGTGCCTAATAGGGGTCTTACTTTTTTGAAAATCAGAAAAAGAACCTCTAGACTTTGGACAACCTTAAATTTTGCTTTTATCCAAATATTTTGCACATAGGGCACTAATTGTGTATTTTGTGACTATTAGGGGGTCTTACTTTTTTGAAAATCAGAAAAAGAACCTTTAGACTTTGGACAACCTTAAAATGTACTTGTATCCAAATATTTTGCACATAATGCACTAATAGTGTATTTTGTGACTTTTAGGGGTCTTACTTTTTTGAAATTCAGAAAAAGAACCTGTAGACTTTGGACAACCTTAAAATGTACTTGTATCCAAACATTTTGCACATAATGCACTAATAGTGTATTTTGTGACTATTACGATATTTACTTTTTGTTTTGAAAATCAGAAGAAGAACCTCTAGACTTTGGACAACCTTATAGTTTACTTGTGATTTATTCAAACATTTTATCTGGTAGCCAAAGTCATCTGTGTACATCGAATATGTACGGTGAACTAACTGACCTACAACCCTAGAAAGGACCTACTTGCCCCAGAGATCTCCAAACTATTATTTGCAGACTCATTAAAAAGCCAGTAAACTTGTCAGGCGTCCTGTGAGTATTCCTTGACTGTCGAGCGAAAGCGAAGAATCAATAATTACGAAGCAGATGACAGACAGAAAATGCCATCTTTACAGGTATGACTCAAAGACTGTTGTTTAGGCTGTCACAAGGATCATCCTTTTTCAAAACGTAAGGTAATGGAAGGCAAAGGTACATTTTTTTTTTATTCAAAAAGTCTCCGAAAGCTGGTTACTTAATTTACCAGATTAAAAAAAAAAAAAATTGGCCATTTTCCAATACGGCCAGAAATGTGTTTTTCACAAAGCTGTCACAAGAATCATCCTTTTAACACTTAAGGTAATGAAAGGCAAAGGTAAGGCTTTTTTTTTTACTATTCAAAAAGTCTTACAAAACTGGTTACTTAATTTACTTTTTTTTTTTTTTACTTTAGAAAATCATTTAAAAAATGGGAGTTGATTGGCTGTTTTCCAATACTCCCATAATTGTGTTTTTTTTTTACAAAGCTGTCACAAAAAATCATCCTTTTTGAAAATTTAAGGTAATGGAAGGCAAAAGTAAAGTTTTTTTTTTTAATTCTTTTTACAGGTATGGCTCAAAGACTGTTCTGTCACACGGATCATCCTTTTTGAAAACTTAAGGTAATGGGAGGCACAGGTAAAGCCTATATATATAGTTTCATAAAGTCTCCCAAAACTGGTTACTTAATTTAGTGGACTAAAAAAAAAAAAAAAATAGGTGTTGATTGGCCCTTTCCCAATACTTCCATAAAAGTGTTTTTCACAAAACAGTAAGACCTTTTTTCAATATAAGTCATCATATAATAACATAAAATGTAGCATTTTGGCCCTCAATTGGTTAAAAAAAAAATGACTGTACAGTTGTGTCTATAGGAAGTAAACCACTGAGTTGCTTAATGATGGCACACTTCTATTTGGCTGTATCCAAAATTTGCATAAGATACCAAAAACACCGCGATATGGAAATGAGACAGCGCACGTGCGATCATAAAATATTTATACTTTTTTTTGTCTCTCCTAGTTACACCTGCCCTTCTCTGCCATCTTATCTTTTGAGCATCAATTAAAATGCAGCAACACGTCTCAAATTAAATCTATCTGAGATGTATATATGGAAATACCCACAAACGTCCCACATTTGATATTCATCCGGCGGTGCCGTGCCGCAAAAATAATTAAAGAAAGGACAGACCTCCAGTGGACACATCAAATCCTAGTGCTCATGAAGAAAAAAAAAATCCGGGAGGCAATTTTGGGCTGTAAAATCCCTTATGGATATGAATAGGTATGAATCTATATTTCTATATTTCTTTTTTTCAAAGGTTTCGAAAAAAAAACCCCGAACTGTTATTTGAATGCCAGTTCTGAGGACCTAGTGAGATGTAACCAGCGTGGTGCCGGTGCTAATTTTGTGTAATGTTTTATATATGGCTTCTGTGATATAAAAATGTGATAGACAACTTTTTTTTATTCATAGTCAACCTACCTGAAGCTCAGCTTGAGGTATGAATCGCTGAGTAGATGGATAACTAGGGACAACCGGTAACTCCTTTAAACTGCATGCAAAAAAAAAAAAATGGTTGCAACCCAGAGCTCCAACAGGTTTCAAACAAAATTTTGTAGACACTTCTCATTTCCTCTTAGAACATATTCAAATATTGGCAACTTCACCTGCCCAGAAACAGGTAGGCTGTTCCTCTATTCTGCGAACCTGTTGGATTATACGGTAAGCCTCTCCATGCATCCATGCAAAACCTTTCCATACGATTTGACTGTCCCTCTCGTACTTTAATATTACAGTTTTTGCGTGGCTCTTTCCATCATTTTTCTGTAATTAATTCCGATGCTTATCTATTGCAGTGCTCTCCGGATTTGCATGGTGCTGCAGCGGCTTAACCCTTCGGTGCCAATGGAAAAAGGGAGAATAGACACCGGGCTTCAGCAATACCAGTGGTGGGAATCCAGAATCTGTTCTATTGCACCATCAAGTGTCATCAACGCAAGACGTTTCCGTAGTGCACGGGTCCCTAGATGCAAGAGCCGGAGCAGAGCATTAAGCTCCAGGCACATAAGGCTACGTCTAGCCACCACTTCATATTTTAATGATGTCTCTAACCTGCCAGGGATAAGTTTTTTGGAATTGCTGGGGTTTTGTAGGAAGTCAAAGGAGAGATGAGGAAAGGAGAGGAAGGAAAGTACCTGCCACCTACAGCTAGAATCTGACAAGCAGCTGCAATCAAATTAGAATATCTAAATAGTCGACTCCAAGCAAGTGTCATGCAGTAGGTGTAAATCTTACAGGTCCTCACCCCACCTGTTCCCTCTCGATCTGAAGGACCCCCCCCCCCCTTAGACTGATCTCCATCAATTTACATAGGAGGGTCGCCAATGATATTTATCCTCAGCACGCAAAAAAAAACATTACAGGACATGATGGCAAGCTGACATCTGCTTGAAATGCAAACAGTGATAAAATGTAAAGGGATGGGGGGGAGGGGGGGGGGACTCTGCATCACTATCACACCAAACTCTGATGGACCTTATACTGCAGGATGACCCCAAGCAGTCGCCTTAATCATAAGAAACTCTGAGATTAAATGAGACCCCCCTAAAAAGTGCACCACAAATAAAAGAAAAAGAGGAAGGTAGGTACTTACTGTGCCAGTGATCAGTTTGTTCCTCCGGCCAATAAAAAAAAATATAAAAAAAGAACAATAATGATTGACTTCTAATAGTGCCAAAGCTGGATCCTGGATAAGCCCCTCACTCAGCCAGGCTCCTGATCCTATTCATAGTGATGCACTCTCTTCTCTTCTCCGGCTCTATGGGTCCTGATGAATAAGATGCAGGTCTGTGTCTCCGCACATCAGCAGTGCATTGAGAAAGGGAGAGAGAGAGAGAGCAAAGGAAAAAAGAGAAAAAAAAAAAGAAAAGCACACGCAGACAAAAGAGGCGAGAGGGATATTCCCAGTAAATCCTCGAATTTTATCAGTGAGCTGCTCCAATGTGCCTGGCTGCTGAGCAAAACAGTGAAGGGTTTGAGAAAGTGATCTTACCAAGAGCCTCCCCTGTCAGCTCTTATTGGGCTGCCAGTCTGGGGAGGCTGGTCCGTCGATTGAACATTCATGGACGCTTTTTCTTTTTTTCTTTTTTTTTTCCCTTTCCTTTCCTTTTCTCTCCTTCTTCTTCTTTATTATCATTTCAAGCCAAGTGCCCAACTTTTCTTGTCATTGTTGATTCAATCGTTGTCCTGACGGCAGGCAGGCGACCGTTAACCCCTCGGCTGCCGAGGGATTAGGCTGATCCCCCCCTGGGATTGTAATTAATATCAGGGGGGTGTTTTTAATTGATTGATATAGATAGGATGTTGGAATGATCCAGGGGTCCTCCTGGGGGGTTGTTATTTAAAGGGTCCCAGGGTGATTAACCCTTGCAGCTATGGGAAAGAGTGATGATGGATTGGCAGGGGTGTTGGTGATGATATGGCTCTGTATAAAAATAAATACAAAATATAACAATACATAAAAAACATAGAAATACATTAATATAAAACTAGCTAAAAAATATAAATATAAACAAAATGTAAAATAAATAAAAAATATATATATATAAAAATTAATGACTATACAAAGATACAGGGTGATTAACCCTTGCAGCAATGGGAAAGAGTGATGATGGATTGGCAGGGGTGTTGGTGATGATATGGCTCTGTATAAAAATAAATACAAAATATAAAAATACATAGAAAACATAGAATTAGATAAATATAAAACTAGATAAAAAATATAAATATAAACAAAATTTAAAAAAAAAAAATATATATATATATAAAAAAATTAATGACTATACAAAGATACAGGGTGATTAACCCTTGCAGCAATGGGAAGGAGTGATGATGGATTGGCAGGGGTGTTTGTGATGATATGGCTCTGTATAAATATATATAAAAATACATTAAAAAAAACATAGAAATACATTAATATAAAGCTAGCAAAAAAATATAAATATAAACAAAATTTCAAAGAAAAAAAAATATAAAAAAAAAAATAATATACAAAGAGGGTCCCAGGGTGATTAACCCTTGCAGCTATGGGAAAGAGTGATGATGGATTGGCAGGGGTGTTTGTGATGATATGGCTCTGTATAAATATATATAAAAATACATAAAAAAAACATAGAAATACATTAATATAAAGCTAGCAAAAAAATATAAATATAAACAAAATTTCAAAGAAAAAAAAATATAAAAAAAAAAATAATATACAAAGAGGGTCCCAGGGTGATTAACCCTTGCAGCTATGGGAAAGAGTGATGATGGATTGGCAGGGGTGTTTGTGATGATATGGCTCTGTATAAATATATATAAAAATACATAAAAAAAACATAGAAATACATTAATATAAAGCTAGCAAAAAAATATAAATATAAACAAAATTTCAAAGAAAAAAAAATATAAAAAAATAAATAATATAC
This sequence comes from Rana temporaria, assembly GCF_905171775.1. Lineage (NCBI taxonomy): Eukaryota > Metazoa > Chordata > Amphibia > Anura > Ranidae > Rana > Rana temporaria. The sequence continues at coordinate 138,279,050 of NC_053499.1, forward strand.
AAAGAGGGTCCCAGGGTGATTAACCCTTGCAGCTATGGGAAAGAGTGATGATGGATTGGCAGGGGTGTTGATGATGATATGGCTCTGAATAAAAATAAATAAAAATAAATAAATACATAAAACATATAAAAATACATAAAAAACATAGAAATACATTAATATAAAACTATCTAAAAAATATAAATATAAACAAAATACAAAAAAATATATGTATAAAAATAAATGAATATACAAAGAGGGTCCCAGGGTGATTAACCCTTGCAGCTATGGGAAAGAGTGATGGAAAAATAAACAAAATTAAAAAATATATAGAAAAATACATTAATATAAAGGTAAATAAGAAAAAATAAAACATAATCATAAATAAATATAAAAATCGATTAAAAATATACAAATTAATAAACAAATTAAAAATAAATAAATACAAATCTAAATCTAAATTTTCATCTAAATAAAAAACATACATATAAATAAACATGTAAATAAATAATTATAAAATATACATAAAAAAAACGTAAAAACTTAAATCCCGGGACGCTTTTGGGATAGCATTACTCTTTAATGGCACCCCAATCACTGCATCATTTTGCCATGATTGACGCATGATAAATTGCGCTGCAATTGCGGAAAATTGCAATGTGCGACAGTTGCATGTTGCGATTTGCCGCGATTGCAGGGGGGTTTGTTATTTAAAGGGTCCCAGGGTGTTTAACCCTTGCAGCTATAGGAAGGAGTGATGATGGATTGGCAGGGGTGATGGTGATGATATGTTTAAAAAATCAAAATATATAAAAAATACATAAATAAAACTAGATAAAAAATATGAATATAAACAAAATTAAGAAGAATAAAAAGAGGGGAAAAAAATCAAAATAAAAAAATATATAAAAATAAATCAAAATATAAAGGTAAATAAAAAAAAAACATAATCATAAATAAATACAAAGAACTGATTAAAAATGTAAAAATAAATAAACAAAATAAAAATAAATAAATAAAAATCTAAATCTAAATTTAAATCTAAATAAAAAACATAAATATAATTAAAAACATAAATAAATAATTATAAAAAAATACATAAAAAAACGATAAAAATAAATATAAAAAAATAAATAAATAGATAAAAAAAGATGTGAATAGATAATGGATGAGATTTACTAAAACTGGAGCACACAGAACATGCCCATGATTCCACAACATTTGATGCACATTTGGGTACCATTATCCTTTATTTGCTGCGATTGTGCCTGCGCTTTGAAATTGTGGCAAATCACAGGACGCTTGTGCGATGCCATTACCAATTACCGATTTTGCCCCGATTGTCGCTTGATAAATTGCGCTGCAATTGCGGCAAATCTCAAAGTGCTGTTGCTCAAAAAGGAGCAGAAGCTTTTTTTAAGCAACAGCATCGCATGTTGCGATTTGCAGCATGATTTATCACTGCAAAATTGCACCACGATTGGGGTGCCATTGAGAAGTAATGGAATCGCACAAGCGTCCTGTGATTTGCCGCGATTTGGGAATTGCGGGAAAAATCATGGCGATTCCGCCAGCGATTCGGATCGCTCAGGAGTGAACGGAGACTCTGAAGCCCAATCCGCTTTGCAGTACCCCATTGCTTCCTTGTATGCTAGACTCTGTAGTGTTCCATGTGCTTTGCCGTCCGCCAATCACTACTTGTCGGGTGAACTTTGGCGCAGGTGTAAAGCGAAGCATCACAGCTGGGGCATGTAAACCACCCCCATGTATGCTGCCTATTGCAGAGGATATGTCTCAAGCATGCATTTTTTTTTTTTACTGCTATGTCTAAACAAGGCCTGAATGGCACCCCAAACGCGATGCGATTTTGCCATTGTTTCGTTATCGGTGTCAGATCTGACCTGACAATCTGACAGCAATCGTTCAGTTTTTGCAAAGCGTTTCCTTAGACTGTGTGTGCTGCGTAAGGCCCCATTCACACTTGTGTAACCTGAAAGTCGCACAACCTATATGTGATTTTGCTGCGACTTTGACACACTTTGAAGCAATGCCTGTGTATCAAGTCACCTCAAAGTCGGACCAAATTAGTGCAGGGACTACCTTGAAGTTGCACAAATATGAACGGTACTCTTTGGAAATCATGGGGTACAACTTGCCATGAGACTTTGCAGCCGCAAGTCGCATGACAAGTTGCACAAGTGTCAAAGGGGCCTTACATTGTCTGCCAGGTTGGGGGGAAATGGGACCATAAGGCTCGGTTTCCACTTGTGCGACTTGTCATGTTTGGGACTGCAAAGTCGCATGGCAAGTCATACCCCATGATTTCCAATGAGTACTGTTCATATCTGTGCGACGTCAAGTCACAGCGACTTCAAAGTAGTCCCTGTACTACTTTGGTCCGACTTTGATGTGACGTGAGGTCCATAGACCTCGAGATTACACCGGCATTGCTTCAAGTCATCAAAACTGCGGCAAACAACTGCGGCAAATTCGTGCAACTTTCGGGTCGCAATAGAGGAACCCTAGGCTAAGTAATATTGGTCGTATGTGATTATTGTTTATTTTCCGATCGATGTGAGTTTCTATCAAAACAGTCTAAATTGTCAACAACCTAATGGGGACCATACAGGCTTTAATTGTATTATTCGATCGATGTGTGATTCGATCAAAAAGATCAAAGTGGCGAACAATCTATTGGTACCCATACAGGCTTAAATTCAATCATTCAATCAATGTGTGATCAGATAACAACGTTTGAATTGGTGAATGATTGCCATACATGGTTAGTTTTTATTTTTCAATCGATGTGCAATCTGACCAAAATGTTCAAATTGGTAAACAACCTAATGGTGGCCATATACGTTTTGTTTGTATTATTCGATCGACATGTGATTCGGTGAACAATCTAATGAAGGCTATACATGGTTAGCGTTTATTATCAAATATAAATGTTTGAATTGGCAAATAATTATATACACAGTTATACACAGTTTGTTTCTTATCCAATTAATCCAAGCAATCTGATCAAAACGTTCAAATCGGCAAACAACCTAATGGTGACTGTGCACCCTTTGATTGATACTATTTGGTCGATGTGTGATTTGATCAAAGTGATTGAATTGGTAAACAATCGAATGCTGGCCTTACATAGTTAGTGTTTATTATCCAATCAATAAGCAGATCGATCGAAATGTTCAAATTAGAAAACAATCTAATGCTGGTCATTCACACATGTATTAAAATCTGATTGATGATCGATTCAATTGAAGCAATTAAATTGGTGAATCGCACAAGTGTCCTGAAAATATGGGCTTTAAGCGTATCATCCAATCAATGTGGGATCCAATCCAAACGCTTGAATTGGTGAACAATCTAATGATGGCAATACGTGTTTTGATCGTATTATCCAATCAATGTTTAAAAATCTTCAAATTGGCAAACAGTTTGGCCATAAACAGTTAGTGTTCATTATCCAATCAATGTCTTATCCATCAAAACTTTTCAAAAAGGGGAACAATCTAACGGTTGCCGTATATACTTTGATTATATGATCTGTTCGATGTAAGATTCAGTCAAGATAACTGAATTGGCAAACAATCTATTGGTGGCCATATACACTTCAATCTTATTTATCGAGCGATGTGCAATTCAATCAAATTGATGAATTCAGCAAACAATCGAATACACATAACTTCCCATCCAACTGATTCAGACTCAATTTAGATTGGATTTATGCAAATTGAGTTTATCGGCCAAGCCAAAATTTACCGATCGTGTTGTATCAATCGACAGCACTGATGAGGCTGTACTGGTGAACACTGGTGAGGTTTCACTGGTGGATACTGATAGGTAGCAATGAGAGGTAGCATTGATGGGTGGTACTGATGGGTGGCACTAAAGGGCATTGATAGGTGGCATTGAAGGGGACTGATAAGTGGCAATGATGGGTGGCAGCAATGGGCACTGATAAGTGGCAGTGATTGGCACTGGTGGGTCGCAGTGATGGGCACTGGTAGGTGACACTAATAAGGCAGCACTGCTGGGTGGCACTGACAATGAGGCACTGATGGGCACTGATTGGTACCACTGGTGGGCATTGATAGGTGGCACTGATTGCTGGCACTCATATGCACTGCTGGGCACTGATTGTTGGCACTGATATGCACTGGTGGTCACTGGTAGATGGCACAGATGAGGTGGCTGTGCCTCTTTCTCTTCGGGACCAATGTCCCTTCCACAGAAGCCGGTGAAAAACGATTACCAATCTTCTGTTTACATCACATGATCAGCTGTCATTGGCTGACAGCTGATCATGTGGTAAGGGGCCCGGATCAGCCCCTTACGCTGATCTGTGATCAGCCGAGTATCATTGATTTGGTGGTCACAGAGCGCACCGCGTGCGTCCCGGAGGGGACGTTCAAAAGGTCGGACATCATATGACAGCGTCCCAGCAAAGTAGGCCCCTGTTGTAGCCGTCATTCGGTTCTAGCGTGGACAGGAAGGAGTTAAAGTGGTTGTAAACCTCGGACATGAAATAACAAAGTATTTCCCTCTAGTGTGCTCTTGTCTCAATCCGGAAAACTAAGGGTCAATTCAGTCTGCTGCTTCCTTCCTCTGATATCTCCATCAGTCACTTCTGACAAGTTTTCCTGACACCAAGAGAAAAAAGGTGACAGGGGAGGCACCTCCAGCTGATTGACAGCCTCAGCTATGTTCCTGTGTGATGTGTGAAGGGGGGTGTGTCCCCTTCCTCCAATCAGCTGTCAGAGCTCCCCTCACGGAATAATGCTGAGTGTAACTTCAGCCAATCACAATCTCCCGTCATGCCAATTAGATGTGGAGAAAACCACATCCAATTCTCACTAGTGTGAACCCAATCTCACTGATCATGTTTTATCGATCGGCAGCTCTGAGAGGCTTTGCTCATGAATTTAATCATATTTCAGTGTGTGTCACATTGTTCAAACAGGTTGTCGACTATAGATCGAGTATTACTATTGGGAGTGATCGATTGTAAAATAAATCAATATAATACACAATCAATCAATAGATTAAATAATTAATAATGACATAATCAATAAATATAATCAATCATTTATTAAAGTCATCATTTATTCTGCCGTAATAGGCAGAACTTCCCTAACGATCAATTTAGACTCAATTTAGGTTGTATCTGATTAAACTGAGGTGATGGGTCAGGACGGAATTTACCGATCATGTTGTATCGATCGGCGCCATTGAGATGCGTTATTCATTCATTGGATTGTAGCTTAATCGACCAGATCATGAGACTGCGTGGTGGAAACAAATTACTTTTATATTATAGTATATATATTATATTATATATTATAGGGCCATTGATAACTTCTGATTGTATCTTCCAACTATCGATCAAAATCCACTATCCCAATTGTGCCATGTTAAGTGAATGTGCTCATATATATATATTTATATTTATATATATATATATATATATATATATATATATATATATATATATATATATATATATATATATATATATATATATATATATATATATATATATATATATTTAATTATGTATTATTAATATTGTTAGTATTATTATTATTATTATTGTTATTGCTATTATATATATATATATATATATATACAGAGAATATACACAATATATATATATATATAATTGTATTGTTATTTGTATCTTCCAACTATCGATCGAGATCCACTATCCCATGTGTGCCATGTTAAGTGAATGTGTAAATATATACATTATATTATTATAATTATATATAATTGTGTTATTTATTTAATTATTTATTATTATTATTATTATTATTATTATTATTATTATTATTATTATTATTATATATATATATATATATATATATATATATATATATATATATATATATATATATATATATATATATATAATCATCCCTATTATAGGACCATTGATAACTGAGGTATACTTACTGATAGGTATCTTTCAACTATCGTCCAAATTCCACTATCCCACATATGTAATATTACATAATTATTTATATATATATATGTATATATATATATATATATATATATATATATATATATATATATATATATACATAATAATTATGTAATATTACATATGTGGGATAGTGGAATTTGGTCGATAGTTGAAAGATATATATATATATATAAAATATTTAAATAATATTGTTATTAGTATTGTTGTTTTTATTATATGTATTATTATTATTATTATTATTATTATTATTATTATTATTATTATTATTATTATTATTAATAATAATAATCATACAAATTATATATATATATATATATATATATATATATATATATATATATATATATAAATAAAATTAATTGTATTATTTTTTTAATTATTTATTATTATTATTATTATTATTATTATTATTATTATTATTATTATTATTATTATGTATTTAAGCATTATATATTATTGTTATTGCTATTATTATTATTATTATTATTAATAAATATATATTGTATAATCATCCCTATTATAGGACCAATGATAACTTATGATTGTATCTTCCAACTATGGATTGAAATCCACTACCCCACGTGTGCCATGTTAAGTGAATGTTCTATCTATCTATCTATCTATCTATCTATCTATCTATCTATCTATCTATCTATCTATCTATCTATCTATCTATCTATCTATCTATCTATCTATCTATCTATCCATCTTATTCCTATTGGGAATGATTCATCGGATAAGAAATCGATCATCTATCAGGATATCTATGGCCAACATAACAATGAGTTATATACACTGTCGGGATTATCGGTGACAGATCTCCCTGTATATGGCCAGAAACAATCAGATCTTAGATACACATCTGGTTACTGGTGCGATATCATTCACAGCAAACCAGACTCAGCTGCTGCAGAACCTCTTTGGCAGTCCAGCTGTCCATCATTCACCATCAGACAGAAATGGGATCATCGGCTCCGTCTCCCAAGAGGTGTTGCAGCAGCCAATCATTTCCCTGTGACCTCGCTGAACGATTTGACCTCTCATGTGACTGCAATCATTAAAAACCGATCAGCCTATCGGGTGACTGATCCCTCCCGCTATGTCCAACAATCTGTCACTGCTGGGAGAGAAAAAAAAGCGTCACGAGGGAGGTGTGCGTCATTAACCCCCACAAGATAAGATGAGTCTGTTCATCTGTAATCATCTCCATCATAAAGCCTGTAGCAGTATTAAAGGGTTAATGTTCCCTCTCTGAATAAACTCAGCCTAAGGGTCACCATACACATTACAATCTGATTGTCCAATCTGTACAATTTCCTTCAGACTTAACAAAACTCTGTCATATGAGGATCTCCCTAATCTACGTAAATCATTTCTATCAGTATCAAAGTCAGGCATGCCCATTCGCTACACATCTAAAGCTAACCATACACTATACAATCAGATTGTACAATATCTGTATACATTTTGCGTTTTTAAACCTGGGTTTTTTTATGCATTTTTGCATGCAGTTTTCATGCATTTTGCGTTTTACATTTTTTTCCCTCTTTAAACACAAGTTATAAAGCTGGGTGCTAAAGGAGGGGGCTGGGAAGCCGGCCGTTGCGTCCTTAACAACCAAGGAGACATCAGCTGTCAGCAGGGTTCCCTGCTGACAGCTCAATGTAACAAAACAATTCTGGCAAAAAATGGTGTGCCCCCCCCCCCCCAGGTCTATACCAGGACCTTCGAGTCTAGTATGGAATCGGAGGGAACCCCCCCGCCAAATTGTTTTTTCAAATGTGTGGGGTCCCCCCAAAAATCAATAACAGACCCTTATTTGAGCATGCCAGGAAAGGGAGGGGATGAGCGAGTGCCCCACCCCCTCCTGAACCATACCAGGCCACATGCTCTCAACCGGGGGATGCTTTAGGGCAGGGGGGCTCGGTGCCCCCACCCCAAAGCACGTTGCCCCTGTGTTTGGACATGAGGACTAGGGCCTCTTCCCAACAACCCTAGCTGGTGGTTGTCGGGATCGGTGGCATGGGAGCTAATCGGAATCTGGAAGCCCCCCTTTAACAAGGAGGCCCCCAGACCCCCCCCCCATGTCAATTCACCTCAAAAAGCAATGAAATGTAAAAAAAAAAAAAAAAGTTTTTTTGACAAGTCCTTCAATAATAAAATAGCTCTGAGCTGTCTACTCCCGTCACCGTCTTTCCCATTGCTGTTGTCTCCCCGAGCCGTCTTCTCCCACTGCTGTCTCTCTCGCTGCCGTCTTCTCCCACTGCTGTCTCTCTCGCAGCTGTCTTCTCCTGCTGCCTTCTCTCCTTCTGCCCTCATCTCCCTGAGCCATCTTCTCCTGCTGTCGTCTTTTCCCTGAACCATCTTCTCCTGTATGGGTGGATAGAGAGATGAATGGATGGGTGGATGGATGGGTGAATAGAGGGATGGTGGTAAATGGTTGGATGGATGGGTGGATGGATGGATGGGTGGATGGAGGAATAGATGGATAAATGGATGGATGGATGAGTGGATGGATGGGTGAATAGAGGGATGGATAGATAAATGGTTGGATGGATGGGTGGATGCAGAGATGTATCTTGGCCTAGGCCGACAAGGCCTAGGCCTAGGGTGGCACTTTGCCGCCCCCCCGCACGAAAACCCCCCCACCCGTCTTCCCAATTCAGAGGCAGCCACCCGCCCGCTCAGATTGTCAGGCCTAGGGCAGCGCAAATCCTAAATACACCTCTGGGTGGATGGGTGAATAGAGGGAAGGATGGATAAATGGATGGATGGATAAATTAATAGAGGGATGGATGGGTAAATGTTTGGATGGATAAGTGGATGGGTGAAACGAGGACTGGATGGATAAATGGTTGGATGGATGGATGGATAAATGGATGGGTGGATGGATGGATGGATGGATAAATGGGTGGGTGGATGGATGGATGGATGGATAAATGGGTGGGTGGATGGATGGATAAATGGATGGGTGGATGGATGATAAATAGATAAATGGATGGACGGATGGATAAATGGGTGCATGGATGGGTGGATGGATGAATGGAAGGGTGGATGGATGGATGGATAAATGGGTGGATATAGCAGTGGATGGATGGATGGATGGATGGACAGATGGGTGGATATATGGATGGGTGGATAGAGGGATGGATAAATGTATGGATGGATGGATAAATGGGTGGATAAGTGGATGGATGGGTGGATAGATGGATGGATGGATAAATGGCTGGATGGGTGGATGGATAAATGGGTGGATTTTTTTTTTTTTTTTTGTAAAGCACTATGCAAACACATAAGTCAACACTTCACTTACAACACATAAGTCCTAAATAATAATAATATTAATATTATTATTTTAATATTTTATTATATGTATTATTATTACTAAGCCACCCTGCAAATAAATAAAGAACACATTATAACTTATTAATAAAATTATTATTATTATTATTATTATTATTATTATTATTATTATTATTATTATTATTATTATTAGTATTATTATTAATAGGTTTCCTCCTAACACTCCCATATTAAATTGTATTTTAACTGTACCGTCTCATTTTTTTTTCTTTTGTAAATCACTGTGCAACACATAAGTCAACACTGGCAACACATACGTCCTAAATAATAATAATAATAATAATAATAATAATAATAATAATATTATTATTATTATTATTATTATTATTATTATTATTATTATTATTATTGTTTTAATAAACACATAAGTAAGCACTGGCATAAGTCCTGAATAGTAATATTAATAATAATATTAATAATAATAATAATAATAATAATAATAATAATAATAATAGCAATTATTATTATTATTATTATTATTATTATTATTATTATTATTATTATTATTAGTATTAGTAGTATTAATATTATTTTAATATTGTAATTTTGTTATATTATTATTACTAAGCCACCCAGCAAATAAATAAAGGATGTATTATAACTTATTATTATTATTATTATTATTATTATTATTATTATTATTATTATTATTATTATTCGACCACGCAGAAACCTAAAAAGAAACACAATTCGGCACTGGCAACACATAAGTCCTAAATAATAATATTACAATTATTATTATTATTATTATCATTATTAATATTTTAATATGTTATTATTACTACTAAGCCACTCTGCAAATAAAGAACACATTATAAGTTATTATTATTACTAGTATTATTAATAATAGGTTGCAGCCCAACACTCCTGTATTAAATTGCATTTTAACTGTACTGTCTCCCCTTTGCAAACACATAAGTCCTAAATAATAATATTAATTATTATTATTATTATTATTATTATTATTATTATTATTATTATTTTAATAAACATGTAAATCCTGAATATTAATAAGAATAACAATAATAATAATAATAATAATAATAATAACAATAATAACAATAATAACAATAATAACAATAATAATAATAATAATAATAATTATTATTATTATTATTATTATTATTATTGTTACTACTAGTAGTATTAATATTAATATTATTTGAATATTGTATTCTTTGTTTTTATTATTATTATTATTATTATTATTATTATTATTATTATTATTATTAAGTCACCCAGCAAATAAATAAAGGATGCATTATCTTATTATTATTATTGTTATTATTATTATTATTCAACCACACAGAAACCTAAAAAGAAACACAATTTGGCACTGTCCCCATCAATCCCATAATTTTCTCCATGTCTATTTCCCCCTCTTAGCAAATATATGACAATATTAATAGCCCTTCAGTAAATATTTGTTTGCACTAAAATTAGACATGAAATAGAAGTCTGCCCGATCGGCTTACACTAAGAAGCTCTGAAACGATCGCACTATGGTAAATCTATTGATTTTACGCCCCTATCGTCTTTAGGCTTCTCTAGACACCAGGGAGATCTCTCGCTGAGCTCTGTAACATGAGGAAGACTTGAAGCCAGTGCTGGAATCTGGCACCTGACAGAATATGTTATCCACTTAAATGACCTTACTAAATTTCTGCCAGCGGAGAGCAGCGCTGTGCCCACTAGGGGGAGCCAGAAGACACAAGCTTCACACACAGCAGCAGCTAGAATGCCATCTGTCTCATTGCAGAAGTACAGTATCCTTGTGACTGTGAGATCTCACAAACATGCCAACGACAAAGTGGTAAGGGAACATCAGACACTAAAAATAAAACATAAATAAATAATAGTATACATATGGAAGGCATTCATCACTGTGCACTGTGGATGAACTGGTCCGAAGTATGCATCTGTTAGTATTCCAAAAAAAAAAATGTAATTTAAAGATCTATCAATGCAATAAATTGAAGATTTCTGCTTAGTTATAATGTCGATGTGCACTATGCATATATTATGGACTTTGGCGGACACTGTCCTTGTATAAACCATATGAAGATTGCTTGATGCCGCAATTAGGGGCCCAATCTGATGATATTGCAGATTTACTAACATCGGTTGGCCAAAATACCCGCTGGTGCCTATGTCTCCTCCCTAAATGAAGTAATGTCACTCCTAAGCTGGTCATACACACTATACAATCTGGTTGTACAATTTCTGTACAACCTTCTTTATATTCACCAAAGCTTTATGAGGATCAAAACCTAAATAACTAATTTAATTTGTATCTATTCAGACAGGCCCTCCCGCCCTCGTACTACATAGTGATGGTAGATCTAATGGAGATCAGATTGCACCTTGAAGTGGTCTACAAACTGTGAACGGTTGCGGCCCATTGCTTGCCTCTATCTGGGCCTTGGGGCACCATTCCTCTCACTGACACCAACAATGGGACATAATTCCAGGTATAACACAGGTATTTGTACCCACTTCTGGGAATAGACTCCCGTTGGCGTCATGCCCCTGTGCGTAACCCCCCGCTGTCTTCTGGGAAACACACTGGCTCCAGGAGACAGCGGGGACCAGTGAGGGTGCATGCACAGAAGGGAACTGGGCAGCAGTGGCGGTTGGTGCTCCAATTATTTTTTTGGGGGGGGGCACAAAAAACAAAAATCAATGGCAGCCACTGTGCCATGCCATCAATTGTCGCCAATGTGCCATGCTATCAAATGCAGCCACTGTGCCATCAATTGTCACCACTGTGCCATCATTTGTCTCCACTGTGCCATGACATCAAACGTAGACACTGTGTCATCAATTGTCGCCACTGTGCCATCAATTGTCACCACTGTGCCATGCCATCAAATGCAGCCACTGTGCCCATCAATTGTCGCCACTGTGCCATGTCATCAAACGTAGCCACTGTGCCATCAATTGTCGCCACTGTGCCATGCTATCAAATGCAGCCACTGTGCCATCAATTGTCGCCACTGTGCCATCATTTGTCTCCACTGTGCCATGCCATCAAACGTAGCCACTGTGTCATCAATTGTCGCCACTGTGCCATGCCATCAAACGCAGCCACTGTGCCCATCAATTGTCGCTACTGTGCCCATCAATTGTCGCCACTGTGCCATGTCATCAAACGCAGCCACTGTGCCATCAATTGTCGCCACCATGCCCATCAATTGTTGCCACTGTGCCCATCAATTGTCGCCACTGTGCCATGACATCGATTGTCGCCACTGTGCCATCAATTGTCGCCACTGTGCCCATCAATTGCCGCCAATTTGCCCCTCAAAAACCGAGAGTTTGCCCCATAAAATGCCACCAGATTGCCCCCTCAAATACCACCAGATTGGCCCCTCAAATACCACCAGATTGCCCCCCCCGCCTGGCACTTACCTTTCTCGGGTCAGCCATTCTCCCTCCACGCTCCCTCAATGTCTTCTCCCGCCCTCGATGTCGCTTCAGCCAATCAGGTTACCGGTAACCAGACCCGGTGAACCTGATTGGCTGAGACGCATGTCAGTGTTAACCCGGAAACGCACACCCTGTGCGTCCCCTGGTTAACTATTCGGAAGCCGATTAGAGCCAACAGACTGTAATTGCAAAGCCTATCATCGCTGCTGGCTCTGATAGACACTTCCAAAACCAACCAACTGCTGTTATTCAGATGGTCGGCACTCACCAGGGGGCCGGCCATCTGAATAGTGGGCGGCAGCGGTGCTGGCGACAATACCTAGATTCATGCAATAGAAGAAGGAAAATCACCGCTCAAGGTGGGTCTGCTATAGGGTCATACACAGGTGTAAGATTCCAAGGGTGCTGGCAGTGCACTAGGCAAGCATTGGTGTAAAATGAAGGATGGATGGCCGCACTCCAAACCAAACAGGTTGTCTTTATTTAAACGAACAGCAAAAACATACCAGATCACAGCAACAGAAACAGGAGGATAACCGACGTTTCGCACTGACTTAGTGCTTATTCATGGCTGAATAAGCACTAAGTCAGTGCGAAACGTCGGTTATCCTCCTGTTTCTGTTGCTGTGATCTGGTATGTTTTTGCTGCTCGTTTAAATAAAGACAACCTGTTTGGTTTGGAGTGCGGCCATCCATCCTTCATTTTACGCCAATAGATTCATGCAATGCATGAATCTAGGTATTGTTGACTTGAGTGACGGGTGCAGGGGAGAGAGGGGGCGGCGCTCCTGCGCCCACTATGGATGCACCGCCACTGAGTTCCTCTAATGAATATTCACCTACCTGGGCCACAGCTATTAAAACACATTCCCCACCATATGCAATAATTGAAAGAGGTGTAGTTACAGCTATGCTTTCTGTGAACATTTTAACTTTAACAAAGTTCCAACTTTTTCTGAATAGCGTTAGGAACTCAGCGACTATGTGCATTTGGGATGCACTTGGGAGCTTGGCTCTACAATGATTTGAATATCTTATACTGGAACCTACCTCATTATACTGACAAGCATACCTGTGCTACATGGTGCACAATGTTACCTGAAATGTGTCATCTAGAGTTAGAGAAGGATGGATGTTGATACAAATTGGCATGTGAAAGCTGTCATGTATTTTCCCTCCAGGATATCCATTTCTAAAGGTTGTAGATCCTTTTATTGCTCACTAGCTGCAGAACTGTACAGATATGCACACTCAAATCCACAAGAGATTATGCAATGGGCACTTTATAAAATTGCTGTGTTTGACCATGTAAATAACTGATGGAATGAATTATTGATAATTTGTTCTCTCCTTGCTATCCTTTAATGTATACATGCTTATTATCCGCCTTTCTTTGCTGCATTATTGAAGACTTTATGCTCCCGCTACTTCTGATGTGTGTGTGAGTTATGTATTGGGTTGGTTAGCACCCAAGGCACTGCCGGCTAAATGCTCTACCGCTCATGATATATGTGCTATCGGATACCAATGAAGAGTAAAGGTAATGTACGGAACATGAAAAAGAAAAACAAATATGTAGAGGAAAATGTAGAGTGAGAAAGCAAGGGGCTGAGTGACAAGAAATAAATAAAAAGGCCTTAAAGCAGAGTTCCACCCATAAAATTATCTTTGCAGTATTCAGCTCAAATCATTTTTTATCTGTATTGTATAGTTTAAATTCATATTGAAAACACAACGTTACCATAACAACTTAATATGTTTCACCAAGAAAATGGCCACCAACATGCTTGTCTTCAAGAAAATGTCCGCTGTGATTTGATTTCCCCAATTTTTAAATGATTGCCATGAGATTGAATATACTGGCTTCAAGAAAATGGATGTCAAACATATTCTCTTAGGCTTTGACCATCTTGGTTTATCTTAGCTAACCAACAAAATGGCCGCAACCATAGCGGAGACATACACTCAGAGAAAATGGCCGCTGTGCTACTTTCTGATTTAGCCCATAAAAGGAGACACCAGACATCCAATCTGGTTCCTCTGCTGAAGTCACGTGGTGTGAAGTAACATGTAAGGGCCGTGTGCCAAGTGTACTGTGGAAAACGGAAGTGACTACAAATGAACGGTTTGCATTTCTGCCTGTCTTAGTTTTTATGTAAGAGCATTATTGGTTATTTAATAAACGCATATTTTAAAAGTTTTTACGCTATGGGAGGCCTTTTGTTTTTGTTTTAATCCATACTCTGAGAGGCTTATTCACGTTTGAAAACCAGGATATCCATATTACTACTGGAGACATCCAACCGCACCATTGGAAGCACACACACGTGTGGAAACGGCTAGCAGCTGATGCCCCGGACACCCAGGAGATCTATAAGGCTCAGTGCAATCTATCATGGGGTAAGCGCTCTGTGAGCATTAAGGATTATGGAAACCATCTATAGAAGATTTGTTTGACACATTCTGATGCACGGAGATTTACTACACTCAATTTTTATACTTATAAGGACTATATTCATTTGTTCATTATCCCTTTGGGAATTGATCTTATTTATCATTATTTATTTATATCCAGTTTTTAGTGCACTTGTCACACTTTCAGATTGAGCAGTGACCTCCACCATTCACTTATTTATTTATTTATTTATTTATTTCATTCATCTTGTTCATGTGGTGGCGCGAGAGATTCACCTTGCAAATAAACATTTCATTATGGGTGTCGTCTGTTTTCCTAGCCCCCCTCCCCCCTTCTCGCAGGTTCACACCCGAGACTCCCTGCAAGCCTGTGTTTGGTTGACTCCCGCCTGGAGTGATGGGGGACGTTCATCATGGGGATATTGGGATCCTTTGTCTGCACCACGGCCATCATCTCTGGTTACATGTCACCTTCTATATGCTTCGAGCGGTAAATATATCCTCACTATCTGTACTATGGGTGCCAGCATTTTACTTGAATGTTAGTATCCTAACATACTTTTTTTGACATCTTTCCAGAATACAAATCCCCCTGAAGAAGACCAAATTGTGGTTGAAACGCGTCGGGGTATTCTTATGGAAGCTACTTCATCAATGGCACTATATATTATTCCATTGTATCATTTAACATTTAATTGTTGTTGAGATAGGTCTCCAACTGTCTGTAACCTGAATGTATTTTATATTACAACTATCTGCATCTTCATTACTCGTGATACAGAAACCTAGTAAAGATTTTTTTTATATATTTCCATGTCTTTGAATTTAATATACCTTACACAATATGTCGCTTTAAAGCCCCCGGGGGAAATTTCTCCATTTTTGTCTTTGCAAATAAACATAAGCAACAACATTTGGAAATGTTTTTATTTATTTTTTACTTACTCTTTCATGGCTGTTGCTAAGCGGTGCCTTGTAATCTGCCTCTTCCTCTCCCTGGCGCCTGACATAATTTTCCTTGGCGCCCGTGCTCGCTAGTGCTCCTGGGAGATGCGTTTTATCATTTCCCAAGAGTCAGTGGGCAGCACTGAGGGCTTTGTTGCCATCACACCGGGGCGGGTACTACGACGACGGTGCTCGTTGTGATGGCAACGTCAGTAGTGTACGATGCTGCGAGCTGTACATACTGCGCATGCGCAAGAAAGGGCAGTGCATGCTGGTCACTCAGCTGCACCGTATCCCGGAACATATTGCTTGTGGGCTTCACATGCCCACAAGAAATATGGAAAATGCCAGGAGAGAAAAATATAAACTATCTTTCGACCGGATTTCGGATATAGAGCAAAGATCGATACATAAAACGCGATATTAATAAGACTGAAAAAAAAAGATATTAATCAAAAAAATATATTTTAATCAGTGGGAACTCCGCTTTAAGTAAAAAATGCCAACAAACCTTTTTAAGGTCCCGCTAGCTCTACACGGTTTCTAATAACCTGGCTACTACAAAAACTCAATACCCCTATCAGGAGACAAATATGTGGGCAACCATTGTCAAAATTATTTTTCTGGCTGTAATGTTGTTACATTTGCTTCATTATTTCTGAGTCGCTGACCCAGAACCAATAAAAGGATTAGGAACTATAACATTTTCCTCACTCCCAACGCTGAGAACCGACGTGAACACTGCACAGGCTCTGTGTTTTAATTAGACACTTGCCAACTTCTCCCTGTATTTTTACTGAGAGCGGGCGGCAGCTACAGGCCTGGCAACGTACCTGTACTTAGCCTGGCACACGAGCACTGGCGTGCCGCTCCCATGTCCGCAGGACACAACAGATTGCGGCTTCCGGGTATGTGATCACATGATCTTAATGTAAAAACATCTCAATGGGTTTTATTCATAACAGCTGTGTTTAGTATTGTGATAGCTACTCGTGAATGCGCAGTAGGGAACCGGGCAGTGAAGCCGCAATGCTTCACTTCCTGGTTCCCTCACCAAGGAAGGCGGTGGGGGCAACTGAGAGACGAGCGATTGCTCGGCCTCGGCTGCCGGCATTGCAGGCGTGCTGGACAGGTAAGTGTCCATTTTTTAAAAGTCAGCAGCTGCAGTATTTGTAGCTGGTGTCTTTTAAAAAAAAAAATTTGGGTGGACCTCCGCTTTAAGTGGTTAAAGTGTAAGTAAACCCACCTATCATTTTCAGCCAAGGAACCTGCCATCTTGGCCTATGTTTAATCTTCAACTGCCATGGTGCTGCACATGTGATCAGTTATGACACCAGCCATTGGATGGTTTGACAGTTTGGTTGAGAGCACAACCAATGTGACAGTTAGCAATCCCGGCATGCCGGAAATGTAACTGCTTTTTGAAACTGTTAAATCGATGGGTTTACTTCCGCTTTAAGTTAGAAATTGATGTTCTGACAGATCAGTCCATTTTGTCCCCTTTTGCAGATAGAGCTATATTACCCACTAAAAATAAGTGGCTATTCTGTTTAAGTTTCAGATATTCAATTTCTCATCCTACTTTGTGCACAACAGTTGTCTTCTATTTTTGTCACTTAGCCTGTGGCAAGAATTAGAACAATGAGAAGGTCTCGCGAGAGACCAATCTGATGATAACATGAAGACACACTGCTGCCAAGGATGGAGGAACAAGTAGGAAACAGACAGACTGTACCAAGGGAGGACAGATTCGAAAGAGAGGCAAGAAGAGCAAGAGAGTTGATGGGAAAAACTCAGGCACAGCAGCGAGAATTTAAGGGGAAGTCTACCTTTCTGACCATTTTCTATGTTACACACAGTGCATTTCGTTACGATTCTTTTTTTGGACGGAAATTTCATTTTTCAGAGATTAGGATTTATATGATTCTTTGAATAGACACTGTATAGTAATTAATGCCAACAAATCCCCAAAAAAGTAATAACAAAATTAACAAATGCATTTGTTTTATTTGGATGACGTCACATAATGCAATAGTAGTTCGGGGCCATAGAGAAATTAATTCAATTTTCAAATTAATTACATAATTCGTATTCAGATAACAAATCAATCCATATTTCATTCCACTCGGTAACTCTGATGTACATGACTCCAGTCGATATTGTCTAATTAGCTCAAGCCATTTCTTTTGGTGGATAAGAACAGCCGCCAAAAATGTTGTATTCTTCCGATTCTAATCTGTCTGATTCAATCATATAATGAATCTTCGTATTTCCTATGCATGTGATGGAGAACCTTGGCACCCCCGATGTTTTGGAACTACATTTCCCATGATGCTCATGCACTCTACAGTGTACTTGAGCATCATGAGAAATGTAGTTCCAAAACATCTGGGGTGCCAAAGTTCGCCATCACTGGCCTATGCCATCTTTATGTAGAGCAACAATTCTTTTTATCCTCAGGGAGTTCTTTGCCATGAGGTGCCATGTTGAACTTCCAGTGACCAGTATGAGAATGAGAGTGATAACACCAAATTCAACACACGTGCTCCCCGTTTACACCTGAGACCTAACGAGTGACATGACACCGGGGTGGAAAAATGGCTAATTGGGTCCAATTTGGACATTTTCACTTAGGGTTTACTCACTTTTGTTTAGACATTAATGGCTGTGTGTTGAGTTATTTTGAGGGGGCAGTAAATTTACACTGTTATACAAGCTGTACACTCACTACTTTACATTGTAGAAATATGTAATTTCTTCCGTATTGTCACATGAAAAGATATAATAAAATATGTACTAGACATGTGCATTTGTTTTCGTTCAAATGCATTTTTGTCAGAATTTCTGGGATTTTCACATTCGTTTTAACAAACAATAACGGATGCGCAGAATCCGAAATACGAAAGATCCGACATATTAAATGCTTTATTTTTGTTTTGTTTCGACAACAGTTCGATATAGATAGAAGATTCAACATGACGGTGACAAAAGCGATCTGTGTCTATTGAACCTGCGATTGAATGTGCCTAACCTAACTCTATTAGTCCAAGATTATTCAACATAGAGAGAAAAGATTAGACATTATAGAGACATGAAGATTCGACAAAGTAGCTAAAAACATACAAGTGGCAATCCGCCCCTGGTGGCAGGCAATGTGGCATTCCACACCTGGTGGCAGGTGTTGTGGCAATCCACATCTTAAGGCAGATGACGAGGCAATTCCCACCTAGTGGCAGGTGATTGCCACAAACAGACATTTATGGTCAAATGCTATGCCCATAGGCTTTAGAATAATTATAATGTTGGTTGACTAGTAATAATAATTAATAAATATAATTATTACTAGTCATACAAAATTAGAATTCTACTATAGCTTGTAGGCGGAACATTCGACCGGGAATGTACGATTGCGGCGTCATACAGTTTAGCTGCTTCGTCAAATCTTCTTACAGTAGAACATTCGACAGACACCATTTATTAGTTTATTTTGTGTAATACCATTTATTCGTTTATTTTGTGTAATTTTTTATATCTTTACATGTTTTTCCACCTGATTAAGGGAAGATGGATGTGTCTTTCTTGTTGTGGGCAATGTGTCAGCAGGATGGCTCCCAAATTCCCACTTCTGGTGCCTCCTGTTTGCGCTTAGTTCCGCCTTTGGAATTTTACATATTTCTTTTGTTATGTCAGGCCATCATCATTGGTTGCCTGATTGCATCAGCCAGTTTAAGCCGTGATGACGTGGCTGTGGCACCGCCCCATTCTTTGGGGATGTGCAGGTGTTTTCCCCGGAGCCGCGACCATGTGATTGTAGTACTAACCTGGCCATGTGACTGCCTGGTCATGTGGGCGCCTGTGATGCGATTGGTGCTATCCGCGGCATGTGACGTGGGCAGGGCATGCGTGGTTGCGTCACACTTCTATTCCAGGAATGTCTTGTTGCGCTCTGTGCGCCTACATTTGCAGGTTACCATGGTGACCATTTGCTGTATGTGGACCATGTGCTACAGATGGGTCTCCTGATTGAGGGAAAGCCCCAGCCTGTGTGACGCCATCTCGCTCTGTGTCACGTCAGTCCGCTCATTGGCTGGAGGTGTGAGCCATGTGTCTTTCAAGCTATCCAATGGTTTCCCTTTTCATTTGGGGTCCCTGCCCTATGTCAGGTATTTTCCTTGCCTATGATTGTTAACGATAACTTTACACCTGAAAACCCCTTACATAAACGGCGTATCTTTACTGTGACGGCCAGGCGTACGTTCGTGAATCGGCGTATCTAGCTGATTTACATATTCTAGGCATATATCAGCGTTCACCCCCCTAGCGGCCAGCGTAAATATGCAGTTAAGATACGACGGCATAGGAGACTTACGCCGGTCGTATCTTAGCAACATTTAAGCGTATCTCAGTTTGAGCATACGCTTAAAGTTGTGACGGCGGGGATTCGGACTTACGATGGCGTATCTACTGATACGCCCGTCGTAAGTCTATGTGAATCTACCCCTATATATACATATATATTAGTGTCTTTGTTCTCTTTATACATCTACCGGGTGCTGAAGTTATTAGCACTAAAACTATATGGTCTCATGTCAAGAACGAACAACTCTGAGCTCTAGCGATCCATATAAACTTTGTTTTTAAGTAGACTGGAGTTCTTCTTAACAGGAAGATTTTTTTTTTTCATTTTTAGTAATAAATCTTCCTTGAGCATAGCTGTTAAATCAAAACAACTTTTATTGTAGGAACCATTGGCAAGATATTTTCACACCTTACAATAAAGTTTAAGTTGACCCAGCACTCTTCTCTCTTCTCACACCTTTCCGAGCGCTAACCATGGTAACTAAGCATAGTAATCTCATTACGGAGTTAGCTCAAAGAAAATATTTGCAAGTGGACGCCTGTGTTTAATAAAATGCAAAAATGGGCAACAATATAAGTTGCATGTTTCACACCAGTAGCAATACGCTTATAAAAGAGATATGATAGCCACCTAAGGAACGCTGAGTCATAGAGCCTATAGAGACAGTGAGCCCACTTGGTGTCAGTATACCTGAAGATGACTACTGGATATGTTGGGAAAACAGATGCCATACGATAAATAAATTGTAAATTGCAATAAACTATAGGCACCAAGCCACCAACAAAAATGTCAGACCTGCAGCAATAGATGCAGTTGTTTAAAAAGTAATATGGATATTTTACAGATTGATATTTTATAAAAAAGTTACAGTGGACCGGCTTGGGCCAATGTAACTATGTATATTATTATACTTGGCAGATGTCCACGGAAGCAGAAAATCACTGAAGAAGACACCGCTACTCCAGTGGTCTCCACTAGACATGTGCACACTGAAATATTTTGTTTTGGATTTTTTTTTTCGTCCAAAAAATTTATTAATTTAGTTATCCCCGAAATTCGTTTTTATTATTTTGTTTAGTTAAAAAATGTATTTGTCCCAAAATCTTAATTAAGGTCGAATCTGTTAATAAAAGGCTTATGGTGTCTGTCGAATGTTCTAAGAAGATTAGATGGAGCAGCTAAACAGTACAACGCCGCAATCGTACATTTCCGGTCAAATGCTCCACCCACAAGCTATAGAAGAATTCTAATGTTGTATGACTAGTAATAATTATATTTATTAATTATTATCACTAGTCAACCAACATTAGAATTCTTCTAAAGCCTACGGGCCGAGAATTTTTACCATAAATATCTGCTTGTGGCGATCATATGTTTTTAGCTGCTTTGTCAAATCTTCATGTCTCTATAATGTCAAATCTTTTCTCTCCATGCCAAATAATCTTGGACTAATAGAGTTAGGTTAGGCACATTCGACCGCAGGTTTGATAGACACAGATCGCTATTGTCATCATCATGTCGAATCTTCTATTTATATTAAACTGTTGTCACAACGAAGCGAAAAAAATAAAAAAATGATGTCGGATCTTTCAGATTTCGGATTCTGCGCGTTCATTATCGCTTGTTGAAACAAAAGCGAAAATCCCAGAAATTCGGACAAAAATGCATTCTGACGAAAACAAATGCACATGTCTGGTCTCCACTCACTTCTCTAATCTTCTTCCTTTGTGAATGGCCGTGTAATTACAAAATATTTTTGAAGTGGGTTTTATGGATATTTATATGGGATAAAAAACACAAATATGTTTTCTGGATGCCTTTAAAATCCCATTAGAGGTAAAAAAAAATTGCTTTGTTAGATGAAAGCCTAGTACATACGGGCTGAATGTTGGGTGACATCGGCTGGTTCAGTAAGACCCATCTGACATTCATCCTGTGTGTATGGCAGCCGGTCCAAAAGGAAAAGCATGCTGGAAAACCAGCAGCCCACCAGCTTCCAATTAGTGCTCTCAGACAATTCTATTTCTGAAAGCATTCCTAATTTACAGCATTTTTTTTTACACCTGCCTTAAGCTTTTGCACAGTTGTGTGTGTACATATAAATATGTGTGTTCAGGATTCACAAACACAAACACCCCTAAATGGACAAGCTTACCATCAGGTTGAGGTCAGGTCAGTGAAGTTCCGCTACCCCAAACTCGCTTTGTTTTGGTGGGCTCACCTGTTATATAAAGAGGGGGACTGCTAATACCAGGACCATTACAGAGATAAACCAGAAGTCAAAGTGAAGCAGTAGCAGCCCGTAATGCAGGGCGCAAGGGTGCCGCCCTCCCTATCCATGCGTCCGGCCCCCTAATCTACATGTGGGGCACTGTAGACATGGATTTCAATCTGTGTTCTTTTTTTAAGCATGTGATTGGAGCCAGAGGCTCAATAGTCTTCAAAAAAGAGTGGGCTCAGGGTGCAGTGCTCTGCAGTTGTGTGACAAAAGCGAATGAATATTCGCTATTTTTACACTGATTCTCTTGTCTGAGACCCGTTTCCCGATTGGCTGAAAGGAGAAGGGTTCCAATTAGCCTAGGATGACGAGGGAGGAGGCGCATGGTGGAAGCCTCATTGATGCAGAGGAGGAGACACAAGGGGTGGCGCTGCTGGCCCCATAGATGGGGTAAATGTCGGGCTCGACCAACTGACCAGACCGGGGGGTGGTGCTGGTGACCTGACTTGCTAGGGAGGGTGGCTGTGGGTGCACTTTTTACCTCACCCCCCCCCCCCCCCATTTTTTTTTTTACCACTAGCCATCACTGAAGTGGAGTATTGAGAGCCGAGGGTATTGAGACCCACCTGTGAGTGGTAGATACCAGGAGTCAAAGACAGCAATCAAGTCTTGGACAATGCCTGACCCTAAGTTAGAAAGGGGCTGAGTTATTAATATCAAATCAACTGAAACACAAAAGCAAATAGGAGATGTGTAGGTCAGGCAGGAAGTTTAGGTGGTACTCATTGATGAACACAGCCTGGTTATTATAAATCTGGAAAATAGTTGTGAATTGTAAATCATGTATTAGAATGTTTTTCTATGGTCATGCTCTGTAGACAAGAGTTGTGTTTGCTATCTGTACAGAGTATATTAGTAATGTATTATGATAATAATCAAATGGTCAGGTCAGGTTGAGGGCTACATTGTTTTAAATCTGTAGAGATATTAAAATTATATTATGATCATGTTCTGTAAATAGTTTAAACGGTATGAGTTGGATTGTCTATCTGTACAATATAATACAATGCAATATTCATAATAATAGAAAAGTATTACAGTCATATTCAAATAGTCAGGTTTAAGGCTATAGTATTTAATGTCTGTAGAAAATGGATTAGAATTATATTATGGCTGTATTCTGTGGATAGGTCCTACTGTATGTTTTGTTTTCTCTGCCGGTAGGGAGTATGAAAAGAATGTAATGTGATCCTGCTGTGTGATAAGGTATTAGAACTGTATTATGATCATATTAATTGGTCAGGTCAACTTGTGGGTTGCAATGTTATATAATTGTAGACAATGTATTACGATCATGAAGTTAGGTCATACTATAGGTGTTATGTTTTTTCTGCTTAGCATTTCATGGAGCTGTGTTATTACCATATCCAGTGGTCGGGTCAGGTTGGGGGCTGTAGTGTACAATGTCATTACAGACTATAATAAAATTATATTATGGCCATGTGCACTGCTTAGGTCATACTAGGAAATGAAGGGCCAGATTCACAAAAGAGATACGACGGCGTATCTCCTGAGATACGATTGTCGTATCTATGCGCCTAATTCATAGAATCAGGTTACGCATAGATAGCCCTAAGATCCGACAGGTGTAACTATGTTACACTGTCGGATCTTAGGCTGCAATTCTAGGCCGGCCGCTAGGTGGCGATTCCATTGCGGTCAGCGTAGAATATGCAAATGACTAGTTACGCCGATTCACGAACGTCCGCTTTGCCCGTCGATCTAAATTTACGTTGTTACCGTAGAGATGCGTCGCGTAAAACTAAGCATGCCCTCTAGGTGGTGTAACCAATGTTAAGTATGGCCGTCGTTCCCGCGTCAAAATTTTAAATTCCACGTCGTTTGCGTAAGTCGTCCGTGAATGGCGCTGGACGCCGTTAACGTCGAAACCAATGACGTCCTTGCGACGTCATTTAGCGCAATGCACGTCGGGTAATTTTACGGACGGAGCATGCGCAGTACGTTCGGCGCGGGAAAGCACCTAATTTAAATGGTGCCCGCCCCATTTGAATTGGGCGGGCTTGCGCCGAGCGGATTTACGTTACACCGCCGCAAGTTTACAGGTAAGTGCTTTGTGAATCAGGCACTTACGCTGTAAACCTGCGGCGGTGTAACGTAAATGGGATACGTTACGCCGCCGCAGCGTAACGTATTTGTCTGTGAATCTGGCCCTATAACTTTCACAAAGACCAAATAATATGCACCAATTTGTACTTATTTTTACCAAAGATATGTAGCAGTATAAATTTTGGCCAAAATTTCTGAAGAAAAAATACTAATTTGCTAAATTTTATAACAGAAACAAAGAAAAATGTATTTTGTTTTATACAGAATTTTCAGTCTTTTTTCTCTTATAGCGCAAAAAATAAAAAACCCAACGGTGATTAAATATCACCAAAAGAAAGCTCTATTTGTGTGAAAAAAAGGACGGAAATTTAATTTGGGTACAATGTTGTATGACTATGAGTAATTGTCATTCAAATTGTGAGAGCACCGAAAGCTGAAAATTGGTCTGGTAATAAAGGGGGTTTAAGTGCCCAGTGGTCAAATTGTCCTCATACATCTATTCATATTTGGCAGTCTCATTATATATCATTATATTGGTATATACAATGTTCTGCGTCTGTGCAAAGAGTTGTACAGTGATAGCATGACATTGTTTACTGATCTGATCATGTTGGAAGGTCAAGTATCATATACTTGTATAGAGAATGACAGCATTTTGCCTGGTGTTCAGGTCATACTGGAGTGTGTAACTTTTTATGTGTGTACAGAAAGGGTTATGTTCTATTTTATATGTTAATACAGAATATAAGAGAACTGTATTATGCCTGCTGCTCAGGTGGTCAGGTCATACTAGAATAAGTATAATCTTTTGTGAGTATAGATGGTGTTGTATTTTATTTTATATACTAGTACAAAGAGAATTGTATTATGTTTTGTGGCCAGGTCTTATTGTGATATGTCATCTTTTCCACCTGTAAATGTGCAGTGTTCTACGCTATGTAGTAATACAGAATATAACAGAATTGTATTATGACTTCTGGTGGTTGGGTCACATTAGCTGGTATTGTGTTTCCTGTCTGTATAGAATGCGTGGGAGTTTTCAGTGTCTGTATAATATATAATTCAAAATTCTTTACTGATTTTCTCCATTGATAATGTCATTCTAAGAGTTAGTACTCTACATCTGTATGGAATAATTATACACCTACATGTACAGATTCGCAGGAACAACAGAAAATTGAAGTTGTATATAAGAAATATACCATTCCTTCTAACGCTGAATAAATCAACCCACTTATTCATTAATGCAGTTCAACCACAGTAAAGTTCTAGTGATTGTGGGCCAGATTCATAGAGAACTGCGGCGGCGTAACGTATCGTCTTTAAGTTACACCGCCGCAAGTTTTCCTCGTAAGTGCTTGATTCACAAAGCACTTGAGTATAAACTTGCGGCGGAGTAACGTAAAGACGTCCGGCGCAAGCCCGCCTAATTCAAATGGGGCGTGTACCATTTAAATTAGGCGCGTTCCCGCGCCGAACGTTCTGCGCATGCTCCGTTAGGAAATTTCCCGACGTGCATTGCGTGAAACTACGGGGCCCCGACGTGGTTTTTGAATGGCGACGTGCGTAACGTACTTTCGTATTCCCGGACGTCTTACGCAAAAAAAAACAAAAATTGAAATTCGACCTGGGAACGACGGCCATACTTTAACATGGCTCGTCAAAAGTTAAGCCATGAAAAAGCAGGCCTAACTTTGCGACGGGAAAAACCGACTAGCGACGACGTAACGAACGCGCGTACCTTCGTGGATCGCCGTAAAAGCTAATTTGCATACCCGACGCTGGAAAACAATGCGAACTCCACCCAGCGGCGGCCGAAGTATTGCATCCTAAGATCCGACGGTGTAAGTCAATTACACCTGTCGGATCTTAGGGCTATCTATGCGTAACTGATTCTATGAATCAGCCGCATAGATACTCTCAGAGATACAACGGCGTATCAGGAGATACGCCGTCGTATCTCTTTTGTGAATCTGGCCCAGTATAACAAAAACTCAATGGGCTAGATTCATAAAGACTTACGACGGCGTATCAGTAGATACGCTGTCGTAAGTTCGAATGCGCGCCGTCGTATCTGTAAGCGGTATGATCAAATTGAGATACGCTTCTCTGTTGCTAAGATACGACCGGCGTAAGTCTCCTACGCCGTCGTATCTTAGCTGCATATTTACGCTGGCCGCTAGGGGCATGTACGTCGATTTACGCCGAGAATATGCAAATGATCAAGATACGCCTATTCACGAACGTACGCACCGCCGTCGCATGTAAGATAGCGCCGTTTACGTAAGGCGTTTTCAGGCGTAAAGATAAACCACCAAAAAGATGGCGCAGCCAATGTTAAGTTTGGATGTCGGACAGCCGTCAAATTTCATGTTGTTTACGTCGTTTGCATAAGCTGATTCAGAATGGGTCTGGGCGTAGGTTACGTTCACATCGAAAGCAATGAGTATTTGCGACGTGATACTGAGAATGCACGCGCATGTGCCGTACGATCGGCGCTTCATTTACATGTATGGTAATGAATCGTGAATTCATTACCATACAACACGCCCCCTACCTGCCTATTTTGAATTAGGCGGGGTTACGCCGGGCCATTTGCTCTACGCCGACGTAACTTAGGAGGCAAGTGCTTTGTAAATACAGTACTTGCCTCACTATGTTACGTCGGCGTAGTGCAAATGGGATGCGCTACGCCGACCTAAAGATAGGCGGCTGTACGTGAATCTAGCTGAATCTCTCTATTATTAAAATACGGCGCTTTCACCCAGGCATGCTTTTTTTAGTTATACATAAGCATACATTGTACAAATGAAAACAAAATGGAAACACAAGACACACTTTATCGTTCGACCAGTGCGTGTCTACAGTCATTATGGGTTAAAGCCGGTTAATTACTTGAAAATCAAAAGCCTGTAGCATGTTCTTGCAGAAAGAACTCAAGTGATTATGCAGAGAGAGCTATTATTGTTGTGTGAGATTCTCGGGGTAAACTGTCCTCTAGTGTCTCATAGCAATTCTGTTCAGGTCTGCATCTGCTAATAGGAGAAGACTGTACACTTCATACTATGTATACAGCATATCTTGTCCTACAGAACTGCACAAAGGAGGGCAGGAAAGCTAAAGCTTTTAGGCTTATTGCCAGGGACAACTTTATATCCTTGCATTCCTGGGTGCCATCCTAGAAAGTCTCTGGATTTAATTGTAGTCATTTATTAGTTTGGAATGAAGGAGCTCTAGGGCTTTTGCTCGCTGTCACTCTTTGTCTCTTCTCCCTTTTGAATTCACTAGTGACATCTCTGTGTTTTCTGCACCTGCTCAGACAGGTTGCAGTCTCCTCATTAAAGGGGTTGTAAAGCTCTGTGTTTTTTCACCTTAATGTAAGGTGACCAGATTTTTAAAATGAAATCCGGGTACGTATTTTTTGGTACTAGTAATGGCGGCAATCCGCGACTCTCTGCCCATTGCTGCCGCCGGCCGCCTCACAGCCTGTCAAGTCCTACGCTCCAGGCCCCCGACTACTACTGGGTGGGGAGCGGAGAAAGATTACTCCGCCAGGGAAGGCAAGCAGGCAGGCGGCTGGCCGGGACTTGAGCCAAGGCAGAAGAACATGCAAGCGGAGCTGGATGGGCATGCACCCAAAACTGAAGAAATATTCCCTCCGCTTCGACCAGTGCATGATCATCAGAAAGGGGCACAGTTAATGGGAAAAAATAGACCACCCTAAGCTAGTATGAGCGGTGGAGCGGGAATGTGTAATTCAGAATATTTTTTTTAATTCTGCACTGACTGCCTTTGAAATTGCCCCAGCCCCTGTTCAAATCCAATCTGGGGACAAAACCGGGGACAGACTCGGTCACAGTCAGATTAAGAAAGATTTGGGGCAGATTGAGTGTCCTCAATCTGGGGACTTTGCCCAGAAACCGTGGATGTCTGGTCACCCTACCTTAATACAGCCTATGCATTAGGGTGAAAAAACACCTTGCACTCTCCGACCTTCCCAAGCCCCCATTTTACTTACCTAAAACCCCAAATCTCCATGGGCGCGATCCAGTGTTGCTTTCCCCCAGCTTTTGTGGGCTCTTCATTGGATAATTGATAGCAGTGCAGCCATTGGCTCCCACTGCTGTCAATCAAATCAATGATGCGGTGTGCCAGGGGGCAGGGCCGAGTGATACAGTTGACTGCTATGGCTGCATGGGAGCGCGCCCGCAAGCTAACCCCCTTGGAAGAGCGCTTCCCAGAGGGGGGTAAGCTGTTGCGGGAGGAGCCGAGACAGCTGCCGAGGGACCCCAGAAGACGAAGATCCGGGCCACTCTATGCAAAACCACCTGGCACAGTGGAGGTAAGTATGGTATGTTTGTTATTTAAAAAAATAAAATAAACATTTACAACCCCTTTAATGCCCATGAATGTGGTCTTCAGACTTCATTTTGGAAGAGATTGTCTCTACAATTATAGTGGAATTAAGTATACTTGCACATGACCAGCCTAGGTCAGAGGTCACTCCCATATTGACTTTCAGCTGACCTCATACAACTCCTCCTTCCACAAAGAAAACACATTGCTTAAAAGTGGAGTTAAAATTGCCATAGCAGCCTTTTATTAAAAGTAACATGCAAAATGTAAAAAGCAAAAACATGGCAGGCAAAAGCCTTGTGTCTATGGCACCAATTAGCTAAGTTATGTCCCTAACTGTAAAACACTGCCTCAATGACTATTCCAGCTGACCACAGACACGTACTGGTCTTCAACTACCAAATCACCATAAGTTGACCAGACCATACTGAGGCTGAGTCCCCCACCCCTTTCCCAAAACCACAAAATTAACTGTCAGCCAGGCCTTCTCATCCAGATCAGTGCCTAACCTCACGAATTTGCTTCTGGAAGAATGTTCAAATATTCCCATAGACACACTCCTAAACCTTGTGGACAGCCTTCCCAGAAGAGTTGAAGCAGACTGGGATGGCATTAAAAAATTTTTTTTGTACTGTTGACGAGTGGGATAATCCTAGTTTAGCCGCAAGCTTTAGGGGCAACAAAGCTCTGAAAAAGACACCCTGAGGTTGTCTCCACCAGTTTACCATTGGCCTCACAACTCTGGCCTTCCCTACACTACCGTTTCTTGCTGGCCGACCAAAACACGATCATTTGATGTATGATCCACTATGGGGTGACGCCCCTCTCAATTCCTAGCACAGTTTGATTCCGTTAGGGGTCCTGGGATTGGGGAGCTCTCACCTTCCTCTGATATTGGCATAGGCCGCAACGTTTTCAGCCCAAGTCCTCAGGATTTTGTATGCTTTTTATACGTTGCCCATGTTGCATGTAATGATTTTTTCAGTTTTAAATGATTGTTTATGCTGTAACCTGTTAATAAGTTTCCATATAAACTTCAATAAAAATCTATTGAAAGTAAAAAAGTTCATGTGCATGTAAAGGCAGGCGTCCCAATACTTTTGGTAATATAGTATATCTATATAATTCCTGTAGCTGTAAATCTGCTATGGGGCTGTCGGTAACTGGTAATTTATGTGGCACTGTTTGCTATCATTAGGTCATTTATGACATACTGGGGCAGATCTACAGAGCGAGTACGCTGGCGTATCTACTGATACGCCGGCGTACTTTCAAATTACCCGTGTCGTATCTTTGGTTTGAATCCTCAAACCAAGATACAACGGCATCTGGGTTAGATCCGACAGGCGTATGGCTTTGCACGCCTTCGGATCTTAGATGCAATACTTCGGCGTCCACTGGGTAGAGTTCTCATCGTTTTCCGCGTCGAGTATGCAAATTAGCTATTTCCGACGATCCACGAATGTACGCGCAGCCGTCGCATTCTCTTACGTCGTCTCTAGTCGGCTTTTTCCGGCGTATAGTTAAAGCTGCTGTTTTGCGGCGTATAGTTAGACTTGCCATGTTAAGTATGGCTGTCGTTCCCGCGTTTATTTTGATTTTTTTTGCGTAAGTCGTCCGTGAATCGGGATGGACGTAATTCACGTCTATGTTAAAAAATATGACGTCCTTGCGACGTCATTTAGCGCAATGCACGGCGGGAAATTTAGGGACGGCGCATGCGCAGTTCATTTGGCCCGGGGACGCGCTTCATTTAAATGAAACACGTCCCCTAATCGCAGATTTGAATTCCGCGCCGTTACGCCGCTTGAGATACACTATGCCGCCGTAACTTACGGCGTGAATTCTTTATGGATTCGATTTAAAGCCAGGTAAGGTACGGCGGCGTAGCGTATCTCGGATATTTCTTTGTGGATCTGCCCCACTGTATTTTGCTAAGTTCATACATTATTATTGCATACCTACTACTGAACATGTACTACCTTTTTACAATATTTTGTACTGTGCAACCTTTCTAATAAAATACTTTTTTAAATCATACCCCTTCCAACTAAGAGAAAAGTTTTGACTTGAGATACACTTTAACTTTTGTCCTTAAGTATCTCAGCTCAGTTTGCTGACATTTTCACCAAAAGCAATCTCAAGTGTTTTTTATGCTCATAGATATGAACTTGTATGCCTTTTGCCTTGGTTGAGTTTAATTATTGACATTTGTTATTTTTGCCATTATCTTGGCCAATGGAACATTCGGGAACCCTACAAATAAAAAATAATTGGAATAACAACTTCACCAGAGCAACGCAGTAGGCTGTGCTCTGAATTTCTTTTATGTTTCAGATTTTTTTAAACTTTCTTCCTTCTTTTATTTCTTTGGGTTATGCTGTCTCTAATGTACCATTTTTATTTCTATGTCTTGATAAGAAAGAGAGTTTTGGCAGTCTTGAATAATAAGGGTATCAAGTGCCTTACATGGATCAAGCCTGTATGCATAAACAGAATAGCGCAAACTATAAAAGAATCATGCAAATCAGTGTCTTTGGCCCAATCTTGTTTTCCTCGGATAACTTTTTTTTTGGGTGATTGCCTCTTTTTTTGCTGAGATAGGTTTACTCTCTGCATATTGCAAAGTAACATTCATTTTCACTTGGCAGTACAAGAAAACACAATGGCTGTAAAATCTCCTAATTAAAATGTATGATGCTCAAATACTATAAGAGAAGCCACTAAGCTATAAACAAATATTGCCTTTACATCTCTGACAACGTTGCTGCCAGAGGTGTTTTACATGTTTTATAAGCTGTAGAGGTTATGAACGTCAGTGTTTGTATCATGAATATTGTTTGTAACATTCTGTAATTTTTTATACATTTTTTTTTACTATCATTTAAAAAACACAAACATAAATATATGTGAAATGTATGTGAAAATATACAAAAAAAAAAATATATATATATATATATATATATATATTATTTTTCTTTTTTTACCCCAAACTACCCTTTCCCTCTCTGGATCATGTCCTAGCATTTTTACCTTGTTTATGTAAAAAAAAAATATTATTATTATTATTATTATTAGTATTATTATTCCTTTTTACACAGGGGTGTTTTTCAGGCGCTTTAGCGTCAAAAAAAAGTGCCTGAAAGAAGCTGCATCTGCAATCCCAATGTGAAAGCCTAAGACCCCTTTCACACTGGGGCAGGATGTGCTGTGGCGGTATAGCGCCGCTATTTTTAGCAGCGCTATACTGTCGGAATTGCAGCGAAATTGCGGCGGTATTCGGGCACTAGCGGTGCGGTATTAACCCCTGCTAGCGGGCGAAAAAGGGTTAATACCGCCCTCAATGCGCCTCTGCACTGGTCATTTTTGGGACCAGTGACATTTATACAGCGATCAGTGCTATAAAAATGCACCGATTACTGTATAAATGTCACTGGCAGGGCAGGGGTTAACACTAGGGGGCGATGAAGGGGTTAATTGTGTTCCCTGGCTGTGTTCAGACTGTGGGAGGGATGGGACTGACTAGGGGAGGAGAAAGATTGGTGTTCATACTTAGTATGACCACACAATCTTTCTCCTCTTCCCTGAGAGAACCGGGATTAGTGTGTTCACACACACAGATCCTGGTTCTCGCTCTGTCACGAGTGATCGTGGGTGCCCGTCGGGCACTCGCATTGGCTCCAGGGACACGCTTCGGACACGCGCCTCCTGCGGGATGCGCGCGCCGCCAGAGGTGTCTTAACGAGCCGATGTACAGCTACGATGGCTCGCTCAGGGGAGACAACCAGCCGCAGTTTAACTGCTGCGGCTGGTCTGGGAGTGGGTAAAGGGGAAGTAAAACCTGAGGAGGTTTTACTTCCTCTTTTGTTCCCTGCAAAATAAAAGCATAATGGGTTAGTTTGCATCGCATACTAGCCTATTATTTGCCAATTACCTGCAAACTAAGCCCGCAATGTCCCCAATGTCCCCACTGGTGACATTGTCTTCCTTCCGGGGCCATGGACTCCGGCTCTGTGACTGGCCGAAGTCCCTTGACCTCACTAGCAAGCATGCGCGAGGGAGCTGACGGTCACAGCATGGGCCCTGTAGAAACAGCATGATCGTGCCCTATCTTCAGTGTGCATGCGTCGATGCATCTGCACAAGCGTATATGGTAAATATCCCTTAAACCATGCAGGTTTGGGAGATATTTCCAGTACCTACAGGTAAGCCTTATTATAGACTTACCTGTAGGAAAAATGGGTGTGTAAGGGTTTACAACCACTTTAAGATGGCAGATTGATTTTGCTTGGTAAAAAAAAAAAAAAAAAATGTGGATAGGGATATTGATGAGCAGAGATACATAAAGTTCTGTAGTTCAGCAGAAAGTATTGGGACACCTGCCCTTGCATGCACATGAACTTTATTGGCACCCCAGTCTTAGTCTGTAGAGTTCATTATTGAGTTCTCCCACCCTTTGCAGCTATACCAGCTTCAACTCTTCTGGGAAGGCTGTCCACAAGGTTTAGGAGTGTGTCTATGGGAATGTTTGACCATTCTTCCAGAAGCGCATTTGTGAGGTCAGGCACTGATGTTGGACAAGACGTTCTGGCTCACAGTCTCTGCTCTAATTCATCCCATAGGTGTTCTATCAGGTTGAGGTCAGGACTCTGTTTAGGCCAGTCAAGTTCCTCCACCCCAAACTCACTCATTCACACTATATTGCCAAAAGTATTGGGCCACCCCCCAGATCGTTTGGTGAAGGGGGGATTATGGTGTGGGGTTGTTTTTCAGGGGTTGGGCTTGGCCCCTCAGTTCAAGTGAAGGGAACTCTTAAGGCGTCAGCATACTAAGACATTTTGGACAATTTCAGGTTCCCAACTGTGGGAACAGTTTGGGGATGTTTGGTTTCCTGTTCCAACATGACTGCGCATCAGTGCACAAAGCAAGACATGGATGAGCAAGTTTGGGGTTGAGGAACTTGACTGGCCTGCACAGAGTACTGACCTCAACCCAATAGAACACCTTTGGGATGAATTAGAGTGCAGACTGCTAGCTGGACCTTCTCATCCACATCAGTGCCTGACTTCACAAATGCGTTTTTTGGAGAATGGTCAAACATTTCCTCAGACACACTCCTAAACCTTGTGGACAGCCTTCCCAGAAGAGTTGAAGCTGTTATTGCAAAAGGTGGGCCAACTCAATATTGAACCCTACGGACTAAGACTGGGATGCCATTAAAGTTCATGTATGTAAAGACAGGCTTCCCAATACTTTTGGCATCATAGTGTATAAATTGTAGACATACAGACATACACTTTATTTTTCTTTAAATACTATTTATCAATATTTTTATCTTCAAAGAGAAAATATTACAGCATCACTATATACTGTATGTCAGTGGTTCTCAACCTCAGTCCTCAAGTACCCCCAACAGGCCATGTTTTCCTTTATCTTGCACAGGTGCTTTAAATCAGAGTCAATGGCTTGGTATTTTTGAACAGCTATTTTATCTAAGAGAAATTCCCAAAACATAGCCTGTTAGGGGTACTTAAGGACTGGGGTTGAGAATCACTGCTGTATGTGATAGCTACAGAAAACAATTTAAATATAGTAGTGTACAGAGGCGACACTCTTATAAACAATAATGCAGATACAAGCAAGATATACCACTGGGCTAATTTAGAGGCATGAATGGAGGTGGATCTTCCAATGGGCCACCTCATCACAAAATAAAAGGGGGAGAAGTAGCTTCATTATTATTATTATTATTATTATTATAGACAATAACATATAAAGTGCTTCATGGAGCATAGGTTATTTTAAAGTGATAATAAAGCCTTGTTTTTTTTTGTTTAAAAATAACAAACATGTTATACTTACTGCTCTGTGCAGTGGTATTGCACAGAGCAGCTCAGATCCTCCTCTTCTCTGGTCCCCCACCAGCACTCCTGGCCCCTCCCTCCTGCCAAGTGCCTCCACATCAAGTAGATTGCTATGGGGGCACCCGAGCCGAACCACTGATCTGTGTGTTCATTCAGACATGGAGACCTGCCCCCTTTCTCTCTTCATTGGCTCACTGGCTTTCTTTGGCAGCAGTGGGAGCCAATGGCGGCCGCAGCTGTGTCTCAGTCATTGAGGAGGGAGAGTGCCAGCAAGCCAAGGCTCTTGTGCAACATAACTGGGTAGAGATGGACCTTGGTAAGTACAGTATTAGGGGGGCTACTGAAGTTTTTTTTATCTTAATGCATAGAATGTATTAAGATAAAAAAAACCTTCTGCCTT
The DNA here is from genome assembly GCF_905171775.1 of Rana temporaria. Taxonomy (NCBI): domain Eukaryota; kingdom Metazoa; phylum Chordata; class Amphibia; order Anura; family Ranidae; genus Rana; species Rana temporaria. The sequence continues at coordinate 138,314,501 of NC_053499.1, forward strand.
TAGAACCGCTTTAAGTTAGATTCCATTGATTTGTCTCTCATCTACATACTCTTATGATGAGATTTAAATCATAATGAAAATCTACAAACAAAAGCTCACCATCCGGCTATGTAAGTTGCAGAATAAAAGGAATTATACCTGTGTGTGCCATTGGAGTCTTTCTTTTGAAGCTTGAAATTAAACAAGCACTGGGATCTGACAACATGAATGCCTAAATGTGATCTTTGTGTTCCAGACACAGCAGAGTCAGTCTACCCGCCCCTTCCAAAAAACTGGATGCCGCATATGCTAGCATTTGTCTAAAATGGTCCATCATTTTCACCATAGGACAGCCAGTTCTGAAGAACAATGCAGAAATGACACAGGAACAAGTACATTTAGACAGAAAGTGGCAAAAAAAAAAAAAAAAAAGCTGGAGAACATCAGCGCTACTCAGATGCAATTAAAGTGAAGCTAAACAATTTTTTAAAATAGCAATAAACCCAAAAGCAAACATTTATTACATTGCATCTTACTATTTCTTGACGGTAAAAGTAGTTTTTAGGCTTTCTTTCTTCTTTTTTCATCTGGTGATCAAGGATAAGTCTGGTGTTTTTCAAAAGAACAAGCTCTCAAGCATTTGCATTATATTTGCATAAGAATAGGGCTACAGGTAAATTTAGTTATGCTGGGTGGTATCCAGCCTGGCTTATTTGTAGTGTTTAGTGGTCAAGTGGCTTCTGTCCAAATCCTGTTTAGCTGTGGTTTCTCCCTTTTGTCAGTAGGTGGTGCTGTTGCCTTTGACATAAGTGTGATGAGCTACAGTAAGTTCAGGTTATGGATACACATACCTTTCTCAGCCAATCATTTTTTGCTGCAATGCATGCTGGGAAAAGGTATTTTTTTTGGATGAAATCAGGTGATCCCTGCCCCGCCCCGCTGAGGAAGTTGAACAACGCAACGCGTCCGGGGGTTTAGGAGCCTGTTACTACGTCGCTCATCTGCCATCCATGATACACATGATACTTCTGACATGCCGTTTTTTGTCTGGCCAAATGTGAGTAGCCTGACCTTTTAAGCCTGTGAATAAAATTTACCTAGTTTTACAGAGAGCACTTAGTTCTGTGATATCTTTTTCCATGTACCTATCCATGAGTTCTGGTTGCCTCATGAGGATCTGATTCATCAGCCTGGTTTTCCTGGTTATTGTGACACCTGCCTAATTGACCATCTGTTAATTCAGTGGTCCACTTGCGAAGGTGAGAGTACCCATTTCTAGCGGTGGAGGGATCACTTTTAGTTTGGTGTGTAATCACGTGGTGAAGATTCGGCTACATCAGGCACTTCCGGATTCTGTTCCGTTTTGGACTATTAATAATATATAAATGTATGCATATATTTTTGTCACTATATCCATAACATAAGTTTTGCGCTGCACTTTTTTCTATATTTTCTGAGTCAACCAAGCCAATCTTGGGATTTTAACTGGTGACTTCTGAGTTTAAAGGCACATGATGACGTCAAGTACATCAACTCTGTCTTTCGCGTTTCGTCATGACATCCAGGGCATGAACGATATGCAGAGCCTTACGCTTTATATAGTAGACATGGGGGGAAGCCGGAACTTGGTAGGAACTGGGCCTCATTTTGGACACAGCGTAACAGTTCGCTAGAAAGAGGATATTGCTGGTCAGTTCACAGCAGGACTATCTAGACATATAGCAAAAGTTGATGAAGGCCATCAAACATTAAAATAATATTTAAAAAATATAATCTAAATACCATTTGTATTAAAAAATATTATGATAAAAGGTTAAAAAAAGATTGCCCCACATTTGCACCAAACAGATACATAAATGAATAGATCAACAAGCATACCGTATTTGCCGGCGTATAAGACGACCTTTTGGATGCAAAAAAATGCATCCAAAGTCGGGGGTCGTCTTATACGCCGGATCTGTCTCCATCAGGCTGCGGACATCCATGTTTCAGGCTGCGGGCATCCATAATTTAAAAGCCGCGCCTCCTCCTCAGACTGTTCCGTGATAGGCGGAACTCTAATTTTCCCAGCAGGGCCTCTGTTTAGTGTTCCGCCTATCACGGATGCCTTCTCATCCTCGGACGAGAGGACGTCCGTGAAAGGCGGAACACTGAACAGAGGCCCCACTGGGAAAATTAGTGTTCCGCCTATCACGGAACAGTCTGAGGAGGAGGCGCGGCTTTTGAATCATGGATGCCCGCAGCCTGAAACACGGATGTCCGCAGCAAAAAAATAAGATAGGGAGATCGTCTTGGCCGGCACAGTGGAGGCATGTGATGAACAGTGGAGGCATGTGATGGACAGTGGAGGCATGGAATGGCACAGTGGGGGCCTGGAATGGCACAGTGGAGGCATGGAATGGCACAGTGGGGGCATGGAATGGCACAGTGGAGGCATGGAATGGCACAGTGGGGGCATGGAATGGCACAGTGGGGCATGTAATGGCACGGCACAGTGGGGCATGGAATGGAATGGCACAGTGGGGCATGGAATGGAATGGCACAGTGGGGCATGGAATGGAATGGCACAGTGGGGCATGGAATGGAATGGCACAGTGAAGCATGTAATGTAATGTAATGGCACAGTGAGATTTGAAAAATGCCTGTTTCTGTCAGTGGTTGTTCCTGTCAGCGGTTGTTCTGGCTACCCCTCAGCTTCCAGACAGACTAGTAGGAAGGGGGTAGCCTCATACGGCGAGTATATCCCAAAACCAAAATTTTTCTTGGAAAAATAGGGGGTCGTCTTATACGCCCAGTCGTCTTATACGCCAGCAAATACGGTATATATCCTGGCATAAATAGGAATACTCTGAATAAAAACATAAGTACCGTATTTATCGGCGTATACCGCACACTTTTTTGCCCTGAAAATCAGGGCAAAATCGTGGGTGCGCGATATATACGCCGATACCCGCTTTCCCGCGCCGAGTTTTGAATACTGCGCCGACATATACCGAGCGCAGTACACTCGGGTATAGTCGGGCAGTCTCGGCTCCTTCCGCACTCATGTCCTGGACGTACAGGACGTCAGCGCGGGTAGCCGAGCATTGCCGACAATACACGAGTGTACTGCGCTCTGTATATGTCGGCGCAGTATTCAAACTCGGCGCGGGAAACGAGTGGGGAGGACGCGAGGACACCGCAGAAGGACGCCGGACCTGCCGAAGAGGACACCGGACCCACCGAAGAGGACACCGGACCCGCCGCAGAAGGACACCCGAAGCCGCAGAAGGACACCCGAAGCCGCAGAAGGACGCCGGGCCCGACGAGGCCGCCGATGGACGCCGCGCAAGACACCAAAACTGTAAGTACAAAAAAAACTTTTTTCCACAGGATTGGGGGCCACTTTAGGGGTGCGCGGTATACGCGGGAGCGCGTTATACCACGATAAATACGGTAACCACAATATTGAACAAAAGTATTCCTGACACATAATACATTATACATTATTGATAAATGCATTTCTGTCCCACTCAATATTAATACAATGGCAGAGGCATAGTCCAAATGCAAAACAGGGTTGGTACAGGTGGATATCAGGAGTAGACAAGGCGACCCGGGACTATAACAGATAGTCAGATATAATGTCGCAGACAGCACTGGTCATGTGCAGCAGATCAGTTTAAATAGCTTCCATGGTGCCAGCATTAGTGACAGACATGTATGCACATTTTGATGCACAAGATATGTGCACCTCCGCATGTCCATCTATGTCCCGGCCTACACACAGATATTCGTCCTGATGCACCATGCCATCTACCGGCATGCCCTTCCTGACATTCAACATGCAAATTATGATGCTTGCATTTCCTTCCAACCATCTAAAAACATTAATATTGCTAGCAAAATGAGATGTGACAAGCTAGAGATTTTTATTATAACCCCGTTTATTACAGATATTGCACACACATTTATTTATCCAAAAGTAAAATGAATAAAAACATGTCCAATGTTTACCTTATGTATTAAACTTAAAATATACAGCAAAGTAAACAGCATGTTTTCCAGATAAATCAGAGATTTATTCTACTAATTTTATGATAAAGTTTTGTTCTGCACTATGGAGACAGCAAATAATTTGTATTGTGTTGACCTTTACTGGCTGTTTCTAAGCTTTGTTTCTTTCATAACTGGGAGGTTTATATGGCTGCAGTGTCCAGTGTTGTGGATCATGTATAAAATTTACAACTTAGATGACTGTAGAAGTGTAATAAAAGGTAGATTTCCCGCTCAATGCAGCAGACATATGGGACATATGGGAGAAAACAGTGCAATGAAAAGACCACTGTCCTCATTGATATGGGCCCACTTTCTTCGTATGATGTGATTTTTTTAAAGGGCATGACAGATCAGTATGGGCAACAAATGTAATCAATGGCTGAAGTACCAACGCCATTCAGACTATGTTTCTCTCTTCCACACTTTTATGTTGGCACAGTCATATGTTAGCACCTTATTCACTAGTCACGTGCCGGTTGGGTCGTCAGCCTTTGGTTGCCTACCTGTTGGTCGTGCATCAGCTGGGCAGTTGACGTTCAAGACACTTGTCTCTTGACTGTTAACTGGTTGTCTAAATACTGGCTAACTACTGAACCATCATTTGATGGGTGGTCACTCCTTGTTTTTCCAGGTTATGCTCTTGGTCTTTCTGAGTGCTCATAGTGCGTCCTTTAGGGCCTCCTGCACTCCAGTAACTTTTAGACCCCTTTCACACTTGGGCGTTTTTCAGGCGCTTTAGCGCTAAACAAAGTGCCTGTAAAGCATCTGAAAGAAGACACCTCTGCAATCCCAATGTGAAAGCCCGAGTGCTTTGACACTGAGGCCATGCGCTGGCAGGGCATCAAAAAAAGTTCTACAAGCAGCTTCTTTGCAGCGCTTTAGGAGCGGTGAACACACCGCTCCTGAAGCGCCCCTTCCCATTGAAATCAATGGGAAGCACCTGCAAAGCGCCTTGGCAGCAGCAATTTGTGGGTGCTTTTAACCCTTTTTTCAGCCAATAGCGGGGGTTAAAAGCGCCCCGCTAGTGCTTGAAAAATGCCGGTAAAGTGCCGCTAGTTTTAGCGGTGCTTAACCAGCGTTTTTCGGGGGCTGGCAGTGTGAAAGGGCTCGTATTGTTTCCTTTTTTGTACACACTGGGCTAGATTCACATAGATTAGCGGATCTTTAGATCCGCGTAATCTATGTGATTTACGATCCGCCAGTGCAATTTAGCGAGGCTAGTGCAGTATTCACAAAGCACTTACCTCGAAAATTGCACCGTCGGATCGTAACTCCCCTGGCGGAATTCAAATTCCACGGCTAGGGGGAGTGTACAATTTAAATCAGGCGCGTTCCCGCGCCGATTTAACTGCGCATGCACCGCCAGCGAAATTTCCCAGTGCGCATGCTCCAAATGACGTCGCTAGGACGTCATTGTTTTCAGCGGCAACGTCAATTGCGGCCATCCGTATTCCAGACCGACTTACGCAAACGACGTAAAAATTTGAAACTCGGCGTGGGAACGACGGCCATACTTAACATTAGCTACCCCTCATATAGCAGTTGTAGCTATCCGCCGGAAAAAGCCGAACGCAAACGACGTAAAAAAAAGCGACGGGCGGGCGTTTGTTTCTGAATCGGCGGTTCTCCTCATTTGCATATCCGACGCGTAAAAGACCGAGGCGACACCTAGCGGCCGGCGGGAGATTGCAGCCTAAGATCCGACGGTGTAAGTCACTTACACCAGTCGGATCAAAGGGAGATCTATGCGGAACTGATTCTTATGAAATCAGTCGCATAGATCCGACCGTCGGATCTCAGAGATACAACGGCGTATCAGGAGATACGACGGCGTATCAGGAGATACGCCGTTGTATCTTGTTTCTGAATCCGGGCCACTGTCTTTACTTCCTGTCTCAGTGATGTAAGACGGAAAACACCTTAAAATCCACTCTAAATACTTACTGTACTTTCTGAAGATTAGGCATGCTCTCACCCAACATATGACAGTACTTAGGACTAGTGGTAGATTGGAAAGGCACTGCACTGGTGGAGGAGATTTTTGAAGAATCAGTTGCATTCACATTTTTGCATTTTGCAATCTGCTGCCCTCTGCCAGAAAGTTATAAATTGGAAGAAGGTTTACCTTCCAACATGACAATGACTCAGCACACAGCAAAAATGACCACACAGTGGGTGAAGCAGAAAAGGGTGAATGTCCTTAATTGGCCCAATCAGAGCCCAGACTTAAACCCCATTTAAAATACGTGGAATGACTTGAAGAAGGCAGTCTACAAACGGTCACCATTAAATTTAACTGAACTTAAAGGGTTAATAAAGGAAAAAAAATTATTTAAAATAACAAACATGTCATACTTACCTCCACTGTGCAGTTTGTTTTGCACAGAGTGGCCCCGATCCACGTCTTCTGAGGTCCCTCGGCGGCTGTCTCGGGTACTCCCCGCAAGAACTCACCACATTCATGCGAGAGCTTGCATGGTGATGAGTCCTTGCGGGCACGCTCCCGTGATACAGCGAGTGGCCATAGGCTTTGAAAAATCGGTGCTCCCCAGCCGTAGGTCCCCCCGACAACAAACTTTGCAAACTTGTAGAGGAGAGATGGGGCTACATGTATACCAAGGTCCGAGTCCAGGGGACCTACGGCCAGTACAGGGTCCCCAAATTCACCGGAGAAATTACCATTTAACATGGGAGTCTATGGAAGGGGTGCCTGCATTTTAAAAATCGGTTCTCCCTGGCCGTAGGTCCCCCGGACAACAAACTTTGCACACTTGTAGAGAAAGAGTGGGCCTACGTGTGTGCCAAGCTTGGGGTCTAGGGGACCTAGGGCCGGCCAGTAACAGGGTCCCCAAAATCCGGGAGATCAGGCACAAAAAAGTGACTCGAGTATAAGCCGAGGGGGGTATTTTCAGCACAGAAAAGTTCTGAAATCTCGGCTTATACTCGAGTATATACGGTATATATTTTTCCCTTTACAATCACTTTTAGCCAAACAGTTGACTAGCTCTTTATATTGACACTTGAAGTCATGGAAACACTAAATATACTGTACGTTCTGGTTACACAGATGTCGCTAAACTTAGCATTCTTTTCAGGTCTTCGATAACCATCTTAAATAATTTATCTTGTGTTGTTTTTTAACTACTAATCTTTTCACATTTGCCCTCAGCATAGAACTGTCCATTCTTTTCCTAAGAACGTTTGTTAAAATATTTATTATCTTTAGAATGTATAGTCTCTCTAGTGCCACATTTACATGCCTTCAGGTATAGAAAAGTACATCCCCTTAGAGAAATTCTTTATTTCAGTTCTTCCCTGGAGGACCTAAACCTTTATGCTGAGTCTAAGGGAATACAACGTGATCTTCAGAACTAGAACTTCTGAATTAGATAATTATTTTGAGAAAAAAAAAAAAGAAACATGGAGTCAGCAAATAAACATGAAGTTAAGATACAAAAACTTACATACTTTTTGTTCTACTTAGCTCATGTTTATTTTGCACATATATACCTTTTGTGTAGTACTTTTAGCACTCTGTCATTATTGCTAAGACAATTTCATTCTGCGTTCTAAAAAAAGGTTTTGTTAAGCCTCCAGTCACAGTCTACAGCTACAGCAAACCAGCTTGTTTTGTTCAGACGTATTTAAACTCCGAGACCTTTTATTCCAACTTAGTTCGACTTCTCACCACCTACATCTTCCTGGCAGACACGCTCGTGTCTGCAATGCATTGGCTCACTAGTTCATTGAGTAATCTGTTGGTGGAATTCCAAAATCTTTTGAATCCTGGCCATTGAGTTATGAATTAATGATTTTCCTAATGTGCTGTTCTGTATTGACAGACGGAACACTAAGGGGGGAATTTTGAAAAGTACACTTGTTATGCAGTATGGACATGCGAGCATGGCAAATAACGATGTTAATTAAAGAATGCCATTGTTTTAAGTTAACCACTTCCATACCGGGCCTATTCTGGCACTCCTCTCCTACATGTAAAAATCATCATTTATTCCCTAGAAAATTATTCAGAACCCCCAAACATTATATATGTTTTTTTTTTGCAGCCACCCTAGGAAATAAAATGGCGATCGTTGCAACTTTTTATCTCACACAGTATTTGCGCAATCATTTTTCAAACGCCTTTTTTTTCATGAATTAAAAAATAACAAAACAGTAAAGTTAGCCCAATTTTTTTGTATAATGTGAAAAATGATGTTACACCAGGTAGATACCCAACATGTAACGCTTTAAAATTGTGAACACTCATGGAATGGCGCCAAACTTGGGTACTTAAAAATCTCCATAGGCGACGCTTAATTTTTAATTTTTTTTTATAGGTTACCAGTTTAGAGTTACAGAGGAGGTCTAGTGCTAGAATTGTTGCTCACACTCTAACGCACGCGGACACATGATCAGAATTTTGGCTCAACTTGTCTTGCATACACACACACATACACACACAGTCAGAAATTCCGAACGTCAAGAACGCAGTGACGTACAAAGCTACGGCGCGCCAAGAAAAGTTAAGTTCAATGATTCAGAGCATGCGTCCGATTGATTCTGAGCATGCCTAGAATTTTTGTGCGTCGGAATTGCATACAGATAATTGGAATTTCCGACAAAAACTTTTGCTGTCGGAAAAATTGAGAACCAGCTCTCAAATTTTTCTTGTCGGAAATTCCGACAGCAAATGTCAGATGGAGCCTACACATGGTCGGAATTTTCGACAAAAAGCTCACATTGAACATTTGTTGTCGGAATTTCCGATTGTGTGTACGTGGCATTATGCATGCGGTGATACCTCACATGTGTGGTTTGAACAGCGTTTACATATGTGAGCAGGACTTATGTGTCTGTTTGATTCTGAGCGTGACCTACCAGGGACATGGATGTTTAAAAAAATTGTTTTACATTTTTTTTCTTTTACTTTCTTTTTTTTCTTTTTATACTTTCTTTTACATTTTTTGATCACTTTTTATCCTATTACAAGGAATGTAAACAATAGGAATCTATCGTGACAGGTCCTCTTTATGGAGACATGCAGGATCAATAAGACCTCACATCTCTCCTCCAGGCTGGAAAGCATGAAATAAAAAAAAAATTCATGATCTCATGCTTATCAGCCACGATCGCGGCTTTACGTCATAACGATGTGCCTGGGCCTCCAACACCCATAGCGATGACTGGTCACCAGAAATCTCTATGGTCATCATGCGGTTGCGGACGATTCTTTCTCTGGAAGAGCCCGAAAAAGCACCGGATGGCGACAAGAGGGGGGATGTCCCCTCCCGTCGCCTGTAGGAACGATCAAGCGGCGGAACTGCCGGCTATGTTCAAGCAACAGAACTGCCGATATGATCATTCTTATGGTGTATAGAATCACCGGCAAAAAAATAATGATATCCGAATGATGCCTGTAGCTGCAGGCATCATTAAGATATCTACAAAATCAAAAAGAGAAGATCAAACCTTCCCCATAAATCTGCTTGTATAAAGCTGACCTCCGATCCACTGCCACTCCCCAGTGTAGAGGTTATTGCCGTAGCCAAAAAATACCTGTATAAGAAAAATCCTTGGGAGGATCTAAGAGAACAATACTTAGATATCAGATATCCCTTCTGAAATTCAAGGAGGTCATATGATGAGATGAGATTTACTAAACCTGATGCATTCAGAACCTAGTGAAGCTGTGCATGGTAGCCAATCAGCTTCTAATTTCAGCTTGTTCAATTAAGATTTGGCAAAGAATATCTTATTTCACAGGAGGAGCATCAGCAGAAAACATCTGAGACCATCACTGTGTCCATTCTGCAATCTCCTCCTGTCAAAAAGTCGCCAGTATTAGAATGGCAGAACAGTGGAGGGCTATAGTGCCTGCTTGGCTCACAGTGCTAACCCATCCTTTCCAAGTCTGAGACCGGCTGTACAAGGGGTTACATAGACTAATAGAAAGTAGATATGTGCATTCATTTTCGTCTGAATGCATTTTCGTCCGAATTTCGAGTAATTTTGTTATAATTTTAACAAATGAAAATCAACGTGCAGAATACGAAATCCGAAAGATCTGACATAAAAAATGATTTATTTTTGTTTTCATTGTGACAACAGTTCGACATAGATGGGAGATTCGACATGACGCTGACAATAGCAATCTGTGTCTATCGAATCTGTGGTCGAATGTGCCTAACCTAACTCCATTAGTCCAAGATAATTCTACATAGAGAGTAAAGATTCGACATAGAGAGAAAAGATTTGACATTATAGAGACAGTGGCCCGGATTCAGAAAGGAGTTACGACGGCGTATCTCCGGATATGCCGTCGTATCTCTGAGTGTGCGGGGTCGTATCTATGCGACTGATTCATAGAATCAGTTACGCATAGATTTCCCTAAGATCTGACCGGCGTAAGTGTCTTACACCGTCGTATCTTAGGCTGCATATTTAGGCTGGCCGCTAGGTGGCGCTTCCGTATTTACGTGAGTAATATGCAAATTAGGTAGATACGCCGAATCTGAAACTTACGTCCGCCCGGCGCATTTTTTTACATCGTTTACGTTAGGCTTTTTCCGGCATAAAGTTACCCCTGCTATATGAGGGGTATCCTATGTTAAGTATGGACGTCAGTCTCGCGTTGAATTTTGAACATTTTATGTCGTTTGCATAAGTGGTTTGCGAATAGGGCTGTACGTAAGTTACGTTCACGTCTAAAGCATTGACGATTTGCGGCGTAATTTCAAGGAAAGGGCGCACTGGGATTATTTCACGAACGGCGCATGCGCTGTTCGTAAAAAACATCAAATACGTGGGGTCACACTAAATTTGAATAAAACACGCCCACATCATCCACATTTGAATTAGGCGGGCTTACGCCGGACCACATACGCTACGCCACCGTAACTTAGGGCGCAAGTTCTTTCTGAATACAGAACTGGCACCCTAATTAATGGCGGCGTAACGTATCTGAGATACGTTACGCCCGCCGAGAGATAGGCAGATCTCTCTGAATCCGGGCCAGTGTTGGGGTAGACCATTCGACATGAATGACGAAGATTTGACGAAGCAGCGAAAAATAAACAAACGTCGATTCTGTCATTGAAGGCTCATGGTGTCTGTCGAAAGTTCTAAGAAGAATCGACAAGCCGCTAAACTGTTCGACGCCGCAATCGTACATTTCCGGTCAAATGCTCGGCCCATAGGCTATAGAAGAATTTGAATGTTGGTTGACTAGTAATAATAATTTATAAATATAATTATTACTAGTGTCATACAACATTAGAATTCTTCTATAGTTTGTAGGCGGAACATTCGAAATGTACGATTGCGGCATCGTACAGTTTAGCTGCTCCATCGAAACTCCTTAGAACATTCGTCAGACACCATAAGCCTTCAATGACAGATTCAACCTTAATTAATTCAGATTTTTGGACGAATGCATTTTTTAACGAAACTAAATAAATAAATACAAATTTTGGGAGTAACAAAATAAATGTATTTTTTGGACGGAAACAAAATTTCCATGAAACAAAATATTTCAGTGTGCACATGTCTAATAGAAAGGCACACTGTTGTAGGTATTTCATGTCTTTAATGAATACATAACTGAATAAAATGGCAATACTTTATTACCTGCCAGGAATTCTGCTTTATAATACAAAAGGCTTTCATGACAATTACATATGTTAAATCAAATTATAACTACTGTAAAAGGAGTTACAATTTAATAAAAAGAGATGTGTGAGCTTCCTTGAAAAACCATTCATCCTACATCAATTTTTTTTTGTTGTTATGAATGAATAGAACATAATACAATAGGCGTTTGTACATTATACCTTGCCCCTTAAAGTAGAACTTTCTGGTACATTAAATGCCATTACTTCTCCCAGCCTTTCAGTAATATTTATGCATCACTGTAGAGAGACCTGCGTGATAACGCTCAAACAGCATTATTTTTCATTCCGAAGACGCAAGACAAATTAATTCCTTATCTGGGATAACATAATAGGTAAATTGTAGATCTAAGAGCATTTCAATTTTAGTTCCACTCCAGAACATGGGTCTTTAAAACAAATTACCCTGTTTGATGGGGAAAAATTTAAAGCTTTAAAAAAAAAAAGAGAGAGAGATACACATTACGTATTTTTGGTTCATTTTTCAGCTGAATATCAGCATTCAACAAGTCTATCTCTCTTGCGTGGTGGAACAAAGGACGTTAACAGGCTCCCTTTTATATTAAATTAAGTGGCATTGAACACTTCACAAGCTGTTCAGACCAGGGATATTGATGCATGATGTGGGAAGGACAAATATATTGAGAATGATAGAATATTTTAAAGGACATGGAGATGGAGATATGAACTCTCTTCGGGTTTCCAAGTGCAGGACATGAAATTATGTTCATTACTGAATAGAGTCTGGGCAAATGTTGATGAGGACATCTTACAAACAAATTGCATGTTTAAAAAAAAGAAAAAAGAATGGTCTCAGAAAATGATTGTCGAAAGGAATACGATTATGAATATGATTCATGCATGGACATTCCTACTCAGCAGAAGTCACTATCAGGGGCGGACTGACAACTCATGGGGCCCCCGGGCAATAGAAGATCATGGGGCCCCCTGTGTCCCCGCCCACACTCAAGCTACACCTGCACAGGGAGACGTGGGGGGCACACAGGGAGACACTGGGGGGAGCACACAGGGGGACACTGGGGGGGAGAGCACACAGGGAGACACTGGGGGGAGAGCACCCAGGGAGACACTGTGGAAGGGAAGCAAACAGGGGGACATTGGGGGGAGCACACAGGGGGACACTGGGGGAGGAAGAGCACACAGGGGGACACTGGGGGGAGCATACAGGTGGACACTTGGGGAGGGAGAGCACACAGGGGGACACTGGGAGGAGCACACAGGGGGACACTAATACAGGGGGACACTACACTGGTGGGGGGGAGAGCACACAGGGGGCACTTGGGAAATGAGAGCACACAGGGGGACACTGGGGGGAGCACACAGGGGGACACTACACTGTTGGGGGGGAGAGCACACAGGGGGACATTAAGGAAGGGAGAACACACAGGAGGACACTGTGGGAGGGGGACCAGGTGAGTATCATCTATCATGGGCCTTCCTGCGGTCCTGTTGGGGCCCGGCCCCATACCTTTGTACTCGCCCCCCTCCCTCCGATGGCAGTCTTGGTGTCTCAGTCTCTATACTGAGCTTCACTCACCCAATGCCTGTAATAATTCTGCAAACGGCGCACTTCTCCCCGCTGGCCCCTCCTCTCTTCTCGTCTGTCCCAGCCAGGTGATTTTGCGTCTCTTACAGTACAAGCACCTGGGTGGAGTCTGGATGGGAAGCAAAGAGGGGCTGGCAGGGAGCAGCGCCCAAGGGCCCCTAATTGTCTCAGGCTGTACACAAGTGCCTGATGGGTCAGTCCGCCCCTGGTCACTATACTGATTCAATCCTGTTGAATGATAATGTTAGAAGCCTTTTTTTGATCAGCAGAAGTGTCCTGTTGTCAGAATGCAATGTCAATACACAACACCAAAGAGTTACCCTGCTAGGTCCCAATAATATGAGAACTTGGTGAGGGAACCCTCCACAATCAAGCCGTACAGTCCATAGAGTTGGGCTTTATGGCAGAGTGGCCAGAAGAAAGCCATTACTTTCAGCAAAAAACAAAATTGCACATTTTGAGTTTGCGAAAAGGCATGTGGGAGACTCACAAAATGTATGAAGGAAGGTGCTCTGGTCTGATGAGACTAAAATTTAACTTTTTGGCCATCAAAAAAAAATCCTGCCATGTCTGGTGCAAACCCAACACATCACATCACCCAAATAACACCATCCTAGTGAAATATGGTGGTGGCAGCATCATGCTGTGGGGATGTTTTTCAGCAGTCGGGACTAGGAAACTGGTAAGAGTTGAGGGAAAGTTGAATGGTGCTAAATACAGGAATATTCTTCAGCAAAACCTGTAGCACTCTGTGTATGATTTGAGGCTAGGACGGAGGTTCACCTTCCAGCAGGACAATGACCCCAAACACACTGCTAAAGCAACACTTGAGTGGTTTAGGGGAAACATGTAAATGTGTTGGAATGGCCTAGTCAAAGCCCAGACCTCAATCCAATAGAAAATCTGTGGTCAGACTTAAAGATTGCTGTTCACAAGCGCAAACCATCCAACTTGATGGAGCTGGAGCAGTTTTGCAAGAAGGTATGGGTAAAAATCCCAGTGGTAAGATGTGGCAAGCTGATAGAGACTTATCCAAGGCGACATGGAGCTGTGATAACCACAAAAGGTGGCTCTACAAAGTATTGACTTTAGGGGGGTGAATAGTTATGCACATTGACTTTTTATGTTATTTTGTCCTATTTGTTGTTTGCTTCACAATAATAAAAAAAAAAAAAATTCAAAGTTGTGGGCAATGTTCTGTAAATTAAATGATGCAAATCCTCAAACAATTCATGTAATTTCCAGGTTGTGAGGCAACAAAGCATGTAAAATACCAAGGGGGGTGAATTCTTTTGCAAGGCACTATGGCCCAGATTCTGGTAGATCGCCGCATCTCTGCAGCGGCGTAACGTATCTCATTTACGTTTACTCCACGGCAAGTTTTACGGGCAAGTGCTTGATTCACAAAGTACTTGCCTGTAAAGTTGCGGCGGCGTAGCGTAAATCCTCCGGCGCAAGCCCGCCTAATTCAAATGATCTGGGTAGGGGGCGTGGATCATTTAAATTAGGCGCGTCCCTAAAATTTCCCGACGTGTATTGCGCTAAATGATGTCGCAAGGACGTCATTGGTTTCGACGTTAACGTAGATTCACGGATGACTTACGCAAACAACGTACATTTTTACATTTCGACGTGGGAACGACGGCCATACTTAACATTGGCTGCGCCTCATATAGCAGGGGACACTTTACGTGTCGCAAATCTTACATAAACTTCGTAACTTCACTGCGTCGGACGGGCGTACGTTCGGAATTCGCGTATTTTGCTAATTTGCATACTCGATCGGGAAAACGACGTCGGCGACACCTAGTGGCGAAAAAAAAATTGCAATTAAGATTAATAATAGCGTAAATTAGTTAAATACCACATTGTGGCCACTAGAGGGTGCTGATAATCTACTATGGTCATCAGCTCCATCTAGTGGCCATAATGTGTTAATTTCCTGATTTGCTCAATTTGCTCCATGCACCTACAGGCATCATTTTAGTATCATTCTTTTCAGCCGGCAATTCTCTTTCATGCAGAATTGATCCGAATGGCTAACTTCTGTGGGTGGTGGTACTACGCCCCTGCCGCCGCCTTTACCAGGCTCTCCTGTCCCATTGCAGAGGCTGGTAGTGATGCGGCCTGCAGCGATGACTGCCCTGTACAGAGAAATAGGAACTGATGTCATTCCCCTCTCTCTGTAACCCCCTGAGCTGCTGCTAAATCAATGCTGGAGGAGAAAGCAGGGTGAGCTGAGCTGCTGAATCACTTCTGGAAAAGAGAGGCAGGGTGAGCTGAGCTGCTGGAAGTAGGAACATGGTGAGCTGAGCTTTTGCTGAGTCAATGCTGGAGGAGGAAGCAGGGTGAGCTGAGCTGCTGAATCATTTCTGGGAAAGAGGGGCAGGGTGAGCTGAGCTGCTGAGTCAATGCTGGAGGAGGAAGAAGTGTGAGCTGAGCTGCTGAATCATTTCTGGGAAAGAGGGGCAGGGTGAGCTGAGCTGCTGAGTCAATGCTGGAGGAGGAAGCAGGGTGAGCTGAGCTGCTAAATCACTTCTAGAAAGGGGAGGCAGGGTGAGCTGAGCTTCTGGAAGTAGGAACATGGTGAGCTGAGCTGCTGCTGAGTCAATTCTAGGAGGAGGAAGCAGGGCAACCTGAGCTGCTGAGTCAATACTGGGAGGAGGAAGCAGGGTGAGCTGAGCTGCTGAATAACTTCTGGGAATGGGGGCAGGGTGAACTGAGCTGTTAAGAGTAGGAACATGGTGAGATGAGCTGCTAAGCTGTTGCTGAGTCAATGTTGGGAGGAGGAAGCAGGGTGGGCTAAGCTGCTGAGTCCCTACTGGAAGGAGGAAGCAGGGTGACCTGAGCTGCTGAGTCACTGCTGGGAGTGGGAACAGGGTGCACTGATCTGCTGAAATACTTCTGGGAGAGGGGGCAGAGCGAGTTGAGCTGCTGAGATTGGGAACATGATGAGCTGAGCTACTGAGCCACTGCTGAGTCAATGCTGGAGGAGGACGCAGGGTGAGCTGAGCTGCTGAATCACTTCTGGGAGAGGGGGGCAGGGTGAACTTCTGAATTACTGCTGGAGGAGTTAGCTTGTTGAGCTGAGCTGCTGAGCTGCTGCTGAGTCAATGATGGGAAGAGGAAGCAGGGTGAGCTGAGATTCTGAATCACTTCTGGGAGTGTGGAACAGGATGAACTGCTAAATTACTGCTGGAGGAGGTAGCTTGTTGAGCTGAGCTGCTGAGTCACAGTTTAAGGAGGTTGTAGTGTCACCTGAGCTGCCAACTAACTGAGAGAGGGGTTTGACATGCACAGAGAGCAACCTAAAAAACTTCAGTGGTTTTGCTGTGAATTTTGAGAAAGAATTATTCCACAGTGCCTGAAGCTACAGAGGTCAGTGAAGGCTTATTTGAAGTTCATTTACTGCTTGTTAAGAATGTGAAAATACTTGCATATCCATAACCTGATAATCAAATTTTTTTTGTAAGTAACCTTTGCATACAGGCCCAGAAAACAGAAGAGTAGCCAATTTAACTGTAATATTTTACTACTGAGGGTAGCCCAGTATTCTCTGCATCTCAATATTTACACAGAGAAGTAATGGTACAATGTCCCTAGTCCTTTCAGTTTATTGCCTCTCCCTTATGTCCTGCTAAATGGTTAAATGTAAGTAATTGTAATCAGAACAGCTTTAAATTTACTGTGTAACAGTTTGTCAGTGTCACATTTGTGCCTTCAACTAATCACAATTAATCTGAATTGCACATTGATTTTACAGAAATCATTAGAAGCCTCATGCTGGAAGATTCTCCCTTACAGCGACAATTAGTAAAGCCCCAAATGTGAGGATTTCACCGAAGAATTAGATTCTGGTCACATTGCTTTATTATTAAGGAATGAGAATATGATAAAAGCAAGGCTACTTTCATAACTGCTAATTGAATGAAAAAGACAGGCAGGTAGCAGAAATGTATCCAGCGGCTCTGAATAAGAAAAAAAAAACATGTTGTTTTTGCATTGTCTTCATTGAGAAATATAATCTAAAATGATAGAACAGGAGAAAATTCAGCAGGACCTGTATATAAGAATTTGCAGTAATGTAATGCACAGTCCCAGAGTTTGAAGATTTGTCTTTACAGAACAATGAAGACTAAAAGGAACCAAAATATCCACCCATCTAATTAGTTAGAGATATCGTAGAGCTTTCCAAAAACAGAAGAAAGACCTGCAAATAGCTTCCATTATAAGCAGTGGCAGCTGGCGCAGACAAGGCCCCAACCAACCAACAATCACCCCCCCCCCCCCGTCACTTGCCTGCGATAGGGCCTACAGACAGACAGATCGATAGACAAATAGACAGACAGATAGATAGATAGGCAGAAAGATAGGCATATAGATAGATAGGCAGGCAGATAAATAGACAGAGAGATAGATCGACAGACAGACAGGTACATAGATAGATAGATAGATAGATAGATAGATAGATAGATAGATAGATAGATAGATAGATAGATAGATAGATAGATAGATAGATAGATAGATAGATAACATTTCTAAAGGATTTTCTTTTTATTTAAAACTGCTCCCTGTATTGTTGGACCCCGGCAATATACATACAAATAATAAAAAAAAATGGCGTGGATCTCATCCCAGTCCATTACCAAGCCCTTCGGGTCTGAAATGGATTTTAAGGGCAACCCCAGGTCAAAATAAAAAAAAAATGAAGTAGGGGTCCCCCCCAAAACCCATACCAGACCCTTATCTGAGCATGCAACCTGGTAGGTAAATATATATATAAAAAAAAGTCCCGCCAAGTCCATCCATCTATTATCACAGCGCCGGCGGGCCGAAAAAAAACCTGAAAAATTCTGCCTTGTTGGGAGGCTGTCAGAAACCATGAATCAGACCGAGACAGAAGTACAGTTAAATCACACTTGTTTAAAAATAAAAATAAAAAGGTAAACAGAGTAAGCATAGTCAAAATATAGCAATTGTTCAGTAACGGGATCAGGTAGTTAGCCAGGCCAATGTCCAAGAGTCAGCGATAAAGGTAGTAGTACAGCAAGCAGGATCTGTAGCCAGAGGGAACGTCCATCAAGCAGGTCTTCAACAGGAATGCAGGAGAAAGTCTCTTGTGATGTTAACATAGGTGAAGGCAAAGAGCAAATGAACTGGAAGGCTTTAAGTAGGCAGAGCTGACGAACGGATCATCAACAGGTGGATCACTGTGGAGAGATGGGAGCTGGCAATTAGCTGACAGCTGAGCTTCCAGCACAAAGAAGGAAGGACTGAGCCCAGCCCTGACAGAGGCGTCCCCACGACTGCAGCCTTTTCGCACTGACAGCTCTTTTATAGTCAAGGACTGGCCACCCGGTGACATAACCAAGTGACCCTGCCCCCCTCTGCCATCAGGTGGTGTCAGAATGGGCGGGCCACCCAGTTACGTCACCAGGTGGCCCCGTCCTTGGCTCTATAAGAGCTATCAGCGTGAAAAGGCTGCAGTCACAGAACACGTCCCATGAAGGCTGAGTTTTTCCAATTTTATTTTTGGTCCGTCTGCGCTGTGATTGAAGATGGATGGACATTTCAGGACACTTTTTTTTTTCTTTTTTTTATAGAGTTGGAATTGTCAAAAACTGTCTCCTGTCATTTTTACTTTTTGGCACTTTTTAAATGAGTAGGAGCACAATGTACCCGATACCCATTCACATAGGAGGAGGGGCGGGATCTAGAGGCCCCCTTGTTAAAAGTGGATTCCAGATTCTGATAATCCCCCGCCCACAGATCCCCACAACCACCAGGCAAGGGTTGTGGGAATGAGGCCCTTGTCCACATCAAAAAGGTGATGGGGACTTTGAGGACCCCAAAGCATTCTCCCCATGTTGAGGGCACGTGGCCTGGTATGGTTCAGGAGGGGGGGTGCGCTCTCATCCCTCCCTTTTCCTGCGGCCTGCTTGGTTGCATACTCGGATAAGGGTCTGGTATAGATTTTGGAGGGGAACCCTAAGCCATTTTTTTTTATTTTGGCATGGGGTTTCCCTAAATATCCATACCAGACCTTTAGGGCTCATCCCTATTAGCTACAATATGCCACTGCCATTGTACTCCTATATGCCAAGCAAACTTGCCTTGGTTGTAAAACTCAGGCAAAAAACTCAGACAAAATATAACAAAGCATATCC
Organism: Rana temporaria; assembly: GCF_905171775.1. Lineage (NCBI taxonomy): Eukaryota > Metazoa > Chordata > Amphibia > Anura > Ranidae > Rana > Rana temporaria. Next base: position 138,333,919 of record NC_053499.1, read on the forward strand.
CTCTTTAGTGTGTACTTGTCTCAATTAAAAGCACCAAGTGTAATTACTGTCTGATGCCTCGATCCTCTGCTATAAGAATGAGTCACTTCTGACAAATTTTCATGACACCAAGAGATACATGGTGACAGGGGAGAGCACATCCTGTGATTGACAGCCTGTACCTTTGTGCTATGTGAAGGGGTGTGTGTCCCTTCCCTCCACTCAGCTCTCAGAGCTCCCCTTACTGAGTGTAACTTCAGCTTTGCTTTTCAGAGCTGAGAGATCCTGTGTAAATTCTGCACTTTGAATGGATGTAGGGGGAATATTTTGCAGCAGATAAACAGGTACAACTTGTGTAGGAGAATGTGTTTCATCTCTGTGTATCACCTGAGGCCGGTCACTTCCCTGAGTATATGTGAGGGTTTATAACCACACTAAGGTAACTCTGTTGCATATGTGGTTATCTAGATTGGTGGTGAACTGGATATTTTGCACTCTATGGCCCAGATTCACATATAATTACGTTGCTCCTGGGCAGCGTAACGTATGTGATTTACGTTACACCGCCGCAGGTTTACAGCGTTAGTGCCTGATTCTCAGAACACTTACCTGTAAACTTGCGGCGGTGTATCGTAAAAGCGCTCGGCGCAAGCCCGCCCATTCAAATGGGGCGGGCACCATTTAAATTAGGCGCGTTCCTGCGCCCAGCGTACTGCGCATGCTCCGTTGGGTAAATTACCCGACGTGCATTGCACTAAATGACGTCGCACCGACGTCATTTGCTTAGACGTTAACGTAAATGGCGTCCAGCGCCATTCACGGACATCTTACGCAAACGACGTAGATGTTTTAAATTTCGACGCGGGAACAACGGCTATACTTAACATTGGCTGCGCCTCCATAGACCCAGGGGCAACTTTACGCGTCGCAAAGGCTACGCAAACTACGTAAATTCTCTGCGTCGAGGGCGCGTACGTTCGGGATTCGTCGTAATTTGCTAATTTACATAAGCGACGGGGAAAACGACGTCGGCGACACCTAGCGGCGGGAAAAAAAATGCATTTAAGATCTGACAGCGTAAGAGCCTTACGCCTGTCAGATCTAATGGGTATCTATGCGTAACTGATTCTAAGAATCAGTCGCATAGATACCCGGGGCCAGATTAGGACTTACGACGGCGCAAATGGTGTTGCGCCGTCGTAACGCCTTTGAGAATCTGGCCCTATGTGTATCACATCACTGCAGTGATAAGTGCTGTTTTCACAAATTAATGACTTAAATTAAAGTCAGATGGACTTTTTCCATCGGAAATTCCGACTGTGTGTACTGTATGCCCATCAGAGTTTATCCATCGGAAATTCTGAGGAATTACGTCAGAGTTTACATAGAGAACATGTTCTCTTTTACTCTGATGGTATTCCTTCGGAATTCCGATGTGAGTTTGGTCGGGCTATAAATGACACTGGCAGTGAAGGGGTTAACTAGCAGGGGGCGAGGAAGGGGTTATGTGTGTCCTAGGGAGTGATTCCAACTGTGTGGAGGCTGGGCTACATGTGACACGACACTGATCACTGCTCCCGATGACAAGGATCAGTAGATCACTGTCCTGTCACAAGGCAGAACAGGGAAATGCCTTGTTTACACAGGCATCCCCCTGTTCTGCAGCTCCGTGACACAATCGCGGGACACCGGCGGACATCGAGTCCGCGGGTCCCGCGGGCACAATCACGGAGCTCGCGGCTGCCAGGAATTTCAAAGCAATGTACCTTTGCCCACATAAGCCATTCTGCCGCCGTATATATCTACTGGCAGCGGCCAGCAAGTGGTTAATGAAATTACTTTTGAAATTAACATTTAATGTTTGTATGAAATTTTAGTGATTTGATTTACACAAACTGTGGTCAGTGGTGTTAATTTTTTTTTTTGCTATGTCTGAATGTCTGATTTGTACACATAACAAATAGTGAAATTGTTGCTGAGCATTAATTTATCAAACTGCTAAACATTTTCCCAGCAATGCTATAATATTTTGAGCTGTTTTATATTTCAGGAGCTTTTCACCTTTTACATTCTGCTTGATGAAAGTGTGGTTCTACGTTCAGCATCATAAATTAGAATTATCTTCCAGTTATTTCCATGGTGACATTCAAAGACTTTATAGAGGGTATAACTTTCAGTACAGGTCATAAATACAAGATTTTCACTTACTGCTATTTTGTACTAAGCCAGCAGGAATCCGTATAAAGTCCGCTCTATGTTTGAGTATTTTTCTGCTCACAATCAGGAATATTAATAATATCCATAAATACCATGGTTGTTGATAATTTGAAATGCTAGGCTTTATTTTTATTCCTCTCAGGAGCTCTGTTGGTAAGATATCTGAAGTAGAATTTGTAGTTTCTTCCCATTTCTGTTCCATTATGACATTGTAGTTCCCAATTAGATTCTCCGTAATGGAGAATCAACATATACTGTATGGCTTTCAACTGCGCATGCGCCGGGCGCCTACATTTCCCAGTGTGCATTGCGGCTAAGTCCGCCGCATGGGCCTATTGATTTCGATGTGGACGTAAACGACGTAAATCCCTATTCGCGTACGACTTACGCAAACAACGTAAAAATTTCGAATTTCGAAACGGGAACGGCGGCCATACTTTAACATTACTATTCCATCTATTAGATGGAATAACTTTAGGCCTGATAATGCGTTACGGAAATGGTGTAAATGTACTGCGGCGGCTGGGCGTACGTTCGTGAATAGGCGTATCTACTGATTTACATATTCTACGCCGACCGCAATGGAAGCGCCACCTAGCGGCCAGCCTAAATATTGCAACCTAAGATAGGACGGCGCAAGCCTAAATAGCGGCCAGCCTAAATATTGCAACCTAAGATAGGACGGCGCAAGCCGTCGTATCTTAGATATGTTTAAGCGTATCTCTGTTGAGAATACACTTAAACTTAGGTCGGCGCAGATTCTGACCTAACTCTACCTGAATCTAGCTAATACTGTACTTTGGAAATCCAAAAGTCAAGTTATCCTTTACAGACCTTTATTGCCCCCATTCAGTGTAACCACCAATGTGAAATACGTCAAGGCAATTTTGTAGATCTTCACCATTGGATGCTTGCTTGCAAATTACCATACTCACCCCATGTATTCATATGTATTCATATGGATTGCTTCCATGAGTGCTGCTCCATCTATAGGAATGAATGAGGTAGCAACACAAATGTCACCGGCTGTCGGCACAGGTGAGAGGCACTCCCCTCCGCTCAACAACTTCAAAACCCCCCCAGGAGGAACCGGAGCGGTGTGTGGATGTCTGCTGAAGGGAAGAGAGCTTAATGCGCCCCCCCCCCCCGCTCAACAACTATGACCCCCCCCTCACTCAACATCTTCGACCCCCCCCAATTCTCGGCTCCAGGGGGCCCCTTCAACACTCAAGCCCAGGGGCCCCCACCACCCTAAGTCCTGCCCTGCACATGTGTAATGGACACCACAGTGGCACAAGCTAGAATGAAGTACTGAGCACTGAGTATTGGATGCCTAGTATAGTATATATAACCAGTGGCGGCTGGTGCTCAAAATTTTTGGGGGGGCGCAAACAAACGAAAAGAAAAACATCAATTGCAGCCTCACTGTGCCCATCAAGTGTTGCCACTGTGCCATCAAACTCAGCCACTGTGCCATCAAACGCAGCCACTGTGCCATCAAGTGCTGCCACTCCATCAAACCGTTCTCATCGGTTTGACCGATCGTGTGTACTCTGCATTACCCTGGCACTGACCTAGATCAAACCTTGATCTGGGTATTTTTCCTTTATTTATTTTTTGTTTACAAATGTATTATTGAGGTATTTTTGGCAAGTAAAAAATATATAGGAACATAGAAACCTTTCCTTTATTTTTTTATGAATTTTTTTTGCACAAATTTTTTTTTCTCTCTGCAAGTAAGGCCTTGTACACACGACCGAACATGTCTGCTGAAACTGGTCCGCGGACCAGTTTCCGCGGACATGTCCGACCGTGTGTAGGGCCTACCGGACCGGATTCCTGGCCGAGCAGACAGGTATCCAGCGGACAAAAGTTTCTTAGCATGCTAAGAAACTTGTCCGCTGGAACCATGTCCGTCGGATGGTCAGTATGGTCAGTATGACTCATCGGATATGTCCGCTGGTTATGACATATAACCAGTGGCCCGAAATCCCACGCATGCATCAAATTGATTCGAGACATGCGTGGAAGCATTGAACTTCCGCATCAGAGAACGTCGGTGTCGTATACGTCACCGCATTCTCTGTCCGTGGGGATTTTGGTCTGATGGTGTGTACACACATCAGACCAAAACATCCCAGCAGACATGTCAGATGAAAACGGTCTGCGGACTGTTTTCATCGGACATGTCTGGCCGTGTGTACAAGGCCTCAAGAGAAATATATCTTTCCTCTACATTCACAGATAGAGAAAAACACAGGGTGAGACCCGGGTCTCTGTTCTGGGAGCATGCTGTATGGCGTGCTCCCAGCAGGATATATACGCTTATATGTGGCCCCACGAAAAAAGGCCAGTGCCACGAACACACATACTGCCACATATATGTATTACATCGGCAGGAAAGGGTTCATTCAAAAAGGTTCAGCAAACTAAATGTTATTTAGTTAGGGATTATATCTACTTTAATTCTGAAAAATCTGTATAGATGAATGCAGTTTGCAACACAAGAGGGTTGACGTTTCAAAAAACTGGAGTCTGGTATCAACTTCTTAACAATACATGATCACTAAACTTGATGGAGAATGGTGGAGCTCATAAAGTATCAGCAAAAACTAAAACTTCAGCACATGGCAGTTTATGAACTTTAGTTCTCAGCCTTTACTGGATTACCTGTTATTTGCCTCTGTAGTCATACAGCAGGAAAAGTACAAAATAACACTCCCACATTAGACAAATGCTTTGCAGCAAAGCATCTTTTTACCTATGGCTTACGTTCTAATTATGCCATAGGAAAAGCACTAAAAGCTTGAAAAAGCCTCTAAATACCATATTTAAAATGCTCTTGACTTAAAACATAATACTTACATTACTTGATATGGAATACGATTATATCCCACCTACCTTTGCAGTGCAAAGTACTACACCCCTAAAATTGTTTTAAAGTGTTTACATATCCAAGAATGGATTTTTGTTCCTTCTTTCGAAATGAACTAAGTGATTCAAATCTCCTACTTATGATCAGTTTTAAGTAAGTAAGGTTTAACAATCACAATTGAAGTATAATATATTTCCTCTAATCCACACGTTCCAACTGAAGTTTCAAGAGTTCATTCAAAATCTATCTTGTATTTTATCAGCCAGGACTCCAGCTTTGGGTCTGGGGTCTGAGACCACCCCTTACAGAGTCAATGGTGTTAAAGTATTTGTTATTTAAAAAAATAAAAATAAAAATCCTTTTCCTTCAAAGCATGTTATACAGCATAGTGTTGTGTTATTTGGCTTCCTGTAACACCTAAACTACCTGGTTGATCCTGCCTGGTTCTGTCCTCCCCTTTGTAAACTGACCACGGTTAATCATGGCTGCTGAGCCCTGTCACTGTGGTCAGTTTACATGCTTCCGTCTTCTTCTCTCTCCTCTGTCCTCCTCTGTGCTTTCCCCCGTCCCCCTCTGTTGTCTCCTCCGTTCTCTCCCCATCCCCTCCCTGCCTGTCAGCTCCGTGTCCGTGCCTGCCCCCTCCACTCCTGCTGATTAAATTACTGTACATTGTTTATAGTATCCTCTGTTTATTTATGTAAAGTGCCCCTGTGTCTGTGCCTTATAAGAATAATGCATTATATACCTGTTTACAGAGCGCCGATTGGCACTCACATGACCCTCCACCCCGCTCCTCCTCTCCTCTCCTCCTCCTGACTGACATCAGCTTTAGATCCGTGGCCCTGCCCGCTGCAACTTTCAGGCCGAGCAAGGAGAGAGCCGGTGGGTCATGTGAAAAAAAAATCCAATAGTTCCATTTGACAGAAGTCAATCATTATATTGACTTCTGTCAAACAGGAATGGCCAAAACAGCCAAATATCGATCCACCTATGGGTAGCTTTAGCCATTTGTAGTGAATAGTAGACTAATTATCCCCAATAAAACTGAGAAATTTGGGCACCAGCCTGTTGTATACATACCTCAGAACTTTTAAAGTTGAGAAAAAAGAATGTCTTTTTGAACAAAGTATGCAGGTAAATGACACACCCCTGCTGAACCCCCAGTTACGCAAAGACTAGAAATGCAAAAAAAATGTATAGATAAATCTAAAAGTTCCATCACATTTAAACATTTTAATTAAAAATTTTAAGAGGCTGGATGAACAGTTTGTGTACTAAATTACTTTGGGTAATTAAATAAGACTTCTATATCTACACATCTGTATACCAGACCAAAAAGAGGAATGAAATACTGTAAAAAAAATGTAATGACAGTTAGTTATTTATAATACAGGGTCCTTCAGGAAATTAAATGATACTTAGTTATGGCTTACTACTTTATTTCTTCAGAATCTCTAGAAACTAAAACATAGTTTACAACACAAGAAGATTTGATTCATTTGATACTAGTGTCTACTTCTTGACAATACATAACTGCTGAACTCGTGATCTTAAAAACACTATGGTGAAACTCCCAAAGTATCTTACTTGTTGTATGTAGCTGATTTTATTACTTCAAAAGTTAAAAAGATCGACCTTCAGTGTGCAGCTGCTTATGAACTTTTATTCTCAGCCTTGTCTAATTTGTCTAATATTTGCCTCCGTAATGCATAAAACAAGAAAAGTTCAATATAATATTCCCACGTTAGGAAAATGATTTCAAAGCAAAATACCCTTGTACCTGTAGAAACAATGTTTACATACTAATTATGCTATAGCAAAAAAAAAAAAAAGCTTATGCCCTTGTCTTAAAACATAATACCTGCACTACTAGATATGTAGGTTTAATCCCACCTACCCTTGCAATGGCTACACGCCTTAAATTGTTTAATAGTGTTTACCTATCCAAGGATTGACTTTTTCATCATTTCTAAATGAAGTGATTCATAATGTCCTTCGTATTATCAGTTTTAGGAAGGTAAGTTTGAACAATCAAAACTGAAGTATAATATGTGTGCTCTAATCAGCATTTTTCAACTGATGTTTCAAGAGTCTATTGAACGTCTACATTACAAGCTAGGACTCCAGCTGTGGGCCTGGGATCTAAGATTGCCACCTGCAGTGGCGATGGCATTAACCACTCTTGTTTAAAACAAACCAAAAAAAGAAAAACACTTTGTAAATGAAGTGTGTTAAACTTATTTGTCCCTCTGCCAGTCAGTGCCTTTGATTTATACTATATTTAGAACTCCACAAGGACAAATAAATTACATTAGCTGACATATGTTAGGGTGTGTTGGGTTCAGTCTATAATTTTAATGGTAGGTTTATTTTAACAGTGAGAGACAGAATAACAACTAAAAAATCCAGAAAAACATATTTCAAAGAAATTATAAATTGAATTGTATTTTAATGAGTGAAATAAGTATTTTACCCCTTCGCAAAATATGACTTAGTACTTGGTGGCAAAACCGTTGATGGCAATCACAGATGTCAAACATTTCTTCTAGTTGGCCACCAGGTTTGCACAGATCTCAGGAGGGATTTTTCCCACTCCTCTTTGCAGATCCCTTCCCAGTCATTAAGGTTTTGAGGCTGATGTTTGGTAACTCAAACCTTCAGCTCCCTCCACATATTTTCTATGGCAATAAGGTCTAGAGACTGGCTAGGCCAATCCAGGACCTTAATGTGCTATATCTTATTTCACTCCTTTGTTGCCTTGGCTGTGTGTTTTGGGTCCATGTCATGCTGGATACCCATCCACGACCCATTTTCAATGTTCTGGCTGAGAGAAGGAGGTTCTCATCCAAGGTACTTGACGGTACATGACCCTGTCCATCGTTCCCTTTGATTTGGTGAAGTTGTCCTGTCCCCTTAGCAGAAAAACACCCCCAAAGTTTGACAGTAGGGGTGGTGTTCTTGGGGTCATAGGCAAGCATTCCTCCTTCTCCAAACACAGTAAGTTGATTTGATTGCCCATAGTTTTGTAAGGACAGAAATTGGACAGCATGTGTAGACTCAAAACACAACAAACAGCAGTTAAGATACCAAAACAATGAGTTATGGCCAGGTCAAAAAAGGACCTGAAAAAAAAAAAAAAAACAAGAATGAAACCTGAGAGGCCGAAGCGACTCTATGACCGTGGCCTATGGAGAGGAGAATAGAAACCTCCAATATCTAGGAGGGGTTCCCCACCTTACGTTATGAAGGATAATACAGAATTGAAACTAGTAGAACAAAAAGAGAAAACATATCCCATTGATGTGGTAAGGTATCCTTTCTAGGGAATTACAACACTTTAGTGGCGCAACAGTAGCCAACACAGGGGTGAACCACTGAGCTCAGAGGGTGCAATCAGGTAGGATGTCTTGAAGAAGGACGCTGAGGTGTAGAAGAAGTCTTTTAAGACTTTTTCCTTGCAGTAGTCCAGATCTTGCCAGGAGCAGAAGATGGACGGGGTGTTAAAACAAGAGGCAGGAGATCTTCTTCGGGAAGAGGTGGCAGGAATATTGCACGCATGAAGTATTGCATGCCACCTCTAGAGGCACTCGTCAGTCGTGAGAGGGTCCATGGGCTCTGGAGGGTTGTCCTGTATATTGTACTTAAGACCAGGGATGTAGGCCTAAGAAGGAAATGATCCAGGGTCAGAGAAGGCCGCGACTCTGCGAGAGGAGGAGAGGCTGGCTTGTGGTGCCCAAACCTCCCCATGTTAGAGCTGCAGAGATGCAGAGCGGGAGTCCCAGGAAAGCAGACGGGGACCAATGCCAGCATATTTCACGTCCACCATGATCATGCGCCTCCAAAAAATTCATTTTATTTAGTTAGGACTTGCAAAATGTGTATGGACAAATAAAAAGGTTTACAGCGAAAGAAAAGGTTGAAGATTCGATTCATTTTAGTCTGGTGTCTATTTCTTGACAATACATAACTACTATCCTAACAAAAGTATGGTGGAGCTCATAAAGTATCTTGCTTTTTGTATGTAACAGATTTTTACAGCAAAACTTAAAAAGGTCAAACTTCAGCACGCGGCTGCTTATGATCTTTTGTTCTCAGCCCTGTCTAGATTGCCTGTTATTTGCCTCTGTAGTCATAAAACAAGAAAAGTGCAAAATAATACTCCCACATTAGGAAAATGATTTTACGGCAAAGTACTCTTGTACCTATAGAAACACTATTTACGTACTAATTATGCCATAGCAAGAAGCATTAAAAGCTTGAAAGAGCCTTTAAATACCACTTTTCAAATGCCCTTGACTCAAAACATAATACTTGCACTACTTGATATGGATTTTATCCCACCTACCATTGCACTGAGAAGTGCTACTCCCCTAAAATTGTTTTAAAGTGTTTACATATCCTAGAATGAATTTTTCCTTCTTTCTGCATGAACTTCATATTTCATAATGTTTTTCAGTTATCATCAGTTATAGGAAGGTAAGGTTGAACAATCATAACTCAAGTATAATATGTGTGCTCTAATCAGCATTTTCTAACTGATGTTTCAGGAATTCATTGAACATCGACCTTACATGCCATCAGTCAGAACTCCAGCTGTGGGTCTGGAATCTGAGACTGCACCCTGCAGAGGCAATTGTGCTAACTGCTCTTGATTAAAGCAATTCTGTAGCACACAAAAAAGGTTTGTAAAGAAGAATATTACTACCTACCTGTCCCTCTGTCTGTATCTTTGATCTTTTCTGTCATTCAGAGCTACACTAGACAAAGAAGTTTCATTGACACATTCTAGGGCATTGATGGTGAACCTCAAATGTTTTGGAACTACATGATGCTCAGCTATACTCCAGAGTGAATGAGCATCATGGGAAATGTAATTCCAAACATCTGTAATGCCAAAGTTTGCCATCACTGTTCTAGGGTGTGTTGGATTTCTGTGTCCTCCACTGCATGCGGTTTGATCCACCTGATGGCCACTATGTCACTGCAGCTCTGCAGGAACACGGTAGTGACACAACAGTTGAGACAGGCACTCAACAAACCCAGAAGTGTGTTGGATGCAGAAGATTCTTTGTCTGATGTAGCACTGGGAAGAGCAATTGTGGTGGCGCAATATCATGTCTGGCCACCATCTGCCCGGCGTCCATCGGCGGCCTCGTCCGGTCCGGCATCCGTCTGCGGCCTCGGTGGTGTCCTCCCGGCTTCTCCCGTGCTGTCTTCATGTCGAATCCCCGCTTCCCGCACTCAGTTTGAAGCCTCCACCGACGTATACCGAGCACAGTACACTCGGGTATATTCGGCCAGGCTCGGCTTCTCACGCATAAACGTCACAGAGCGTGACTACGAGCGAATCAGAGCCTGGCCGAATGTACCTGAGCGTACTGCACTCGGTATATGTCGGCGCAGGCATTCAAACAGGGCGCGGGAAGCGGGTATCGGCGTATATCGCGCACCCACGATTTTGCCCTGATTTTCAGGGAAAAAAAGTGTGCGGTATACGCCGATAAATACAGTACATTACAATACAACATTTCTGAAGTTGTATTCTGTCTAATGTTTGTAACTTTAGCAACTTATTTGTTTTCCATATGGGACCAACATGGGGAAAAAATTGTCTAATTTTCTAATTGTGTATATGAGCCTTTTATTCTAGGAGCAGAGGAATAGGATAAAACCACCTAAACCGGCACACATGCATAGTATTTTTTTTCATAAAAAAAACCCAAAAAAACACTAAAGCCCCGTACACACGATCGGATATCTGATGGAATCTAATCCAATGGATTTTTTCGTCGGATAGCTTTCTATTGTTTTTTTATCCGTACGAAAAATGTAAAACAATTTTTTTCACCAATGGAAATTAAACCGATGGGGCCCACACACGATCGGTTTGTCCGATGAAAACAGTCCATCGGTCGGTTTTCATCGGACAAACCGATCGTGTGTACAGGGCTTTAGGCTGGGTTCACACTAGTGAAAATTGTATGTGGGTTTCCCTGCATCCATTTCGCATGTCAGGAGGCTGTGGCCGGCTCTGAAGGGAGCTGGTTCACACAGCGCCGGGATGGCTGCAAAGACCTGGTTTGTTTCAGGTCCGAATTCAGCCCAAAATTTAGACCGAAATCAGACCTGAAACGGTAAACATGGGACGCACCAAACTCCTACTGTGAGCCGCTCCGAATAGCAGTTAGAACCCAGTCTTATGCTGTGTACACATGATTGGAAAACCGTGGATTTTTTTCCGACGGAATTTTGGCTCAAACTTGTGTTGCATACATACACGGTCACACAAAATTCAGACCGTCAAGAACGGGGTGACGTACAACACTACAACGAGCCGAGAAAAATTAAGTTCAATGATTCCGAGCATGCCTCAAAATGAATCTGAGCATGCGTGTTTTTTTGCGCATCGGAATTGCATACAGACAATCGGAAATCTGACAAGAACTTTTCACTTTAGAAAATTTGAGAACCAGCTATCAAATTTTTGCTGTCGTAAATTCCGACAGAAAAAGTCAGATGGAGCCTACACACGGTCGGAATTTCCGACCAAAAGCTCACATCAAACTTTTCTTGTTGGAAATTCCGACCACGTGTACGCGGCATAACAGATTCATCCATCCATCCACAAAAAGAGAGGTGAATGCATAAATCCCCTTAACCGAGACGTATTCTGTCAGTGGGGACACTATAAAAGCCGTCATAGGGGTTGTGTGCATGTGGCCTTAAAGTGTCCTGTTTTTTTGACTGAACATGGTGTACTGGTGATATCTTGAATTGGGATTCATGTATTGGTGGTAGCCTTTTATAATCAAGTCTGCTCACTTCATAAAGTGCGCTTGATTTTTTTGTATTTATGTACAGTATGTAAATTGTAAATATATAAAGTGTAAATTGCTGGCTTTAAATAAAAACCTTTATACATAAAATAACATTAAAAAAAAATAATGAGAGAAATTATATATTTTTTTCTTGAAGTAGAGCATTCATTTTAAAACATGCAATTTATTTTTGAAAGTTTTTTCCCTTAACTTTTATTTCTGCCTTAACACTAACTCTATTACTTTTCAACAACAAATGGCCATTCTTCTGAGTGTTTAAAGAACTTTCAGAAACTATTCTAGAGAGGTAAGCCTAATGTAACCTTGCACAGTAACACTGACAATTTCATTAGTACTTAATAAATTCACTTAAAACATTAGGCTTTTTTCGGTATATTCACAAAGACCGAGCCGGTGCCTTTTGACAACAAAAAAAATCTTTCCGCCGTGTGAATAAGAGTTCAAGGATGAAATGAAGACATAGGTCTCCCCTTTTTTTTTTAGAAATCATTCATTCTGTGTGTATTGCTTAATGGGCTATCCTGAATTAAATTGAACCTACAAGGAATTTTTATACGTGCTTCTTTAGCTCACTAAATGGAGAAGATGTCACTTTCATAAAGAAGAAATGTGGAATCTTTAGCCAATTCTTAATACATTCATGAATATCAGACATTAATAGCAATGAAAATTGCACTCTAGCAAGTTCTGAAATCCTCCATCTGCTTTTATTCACTCATTCATTTAGCTAAAGTTTTACTTTATTTATTTATTTATTTATTTTAAGGTGATGTAATGGTCCATATTGATAGGAGGTTAATATAGCTTGAACAAATCACCACATTTTTTAAAATCTTTTCCATACTTGCTTTTGGATTTATTAAAATGGTTCTAAAGGCTGAAAGTTATTTACCTAATGCATTCTCTGCATTAAAGTAAAAAAAACCTTCTTAGGCCGCGTACACACGGTCGGTCCAAACCGATGAAAACGGACTAAAGGACCTTTTCATCGGTCTAAACCGATCGCGTGTGGGCCCCATCGGTCAGTTATCCTTCGGTCAAAAATTTCAGAACTTGCTTTAAAATTGAACCGATGGACGCCTAACCGATAGGTCAAAACCGATGGTTAGTATGCAAAGGCATCGGTTAAAAACCCGCGCATGCTCAGAATCAAGTCGACGCATGCTTGGAAGCATTGAACTTCATTTTTCTCTGCACGTCGTTGTGTTTTACGTCACCGCGTTGGACTCGATCGTTTTTTTAACTGATGGTGTGTAGGCACATGAGACCATCAGTCAGCTTCATTGGTTAACCGATGACAACGGTCCTTCGGACCGTTCTCATGGGATGGACTGATCGTGTGTAAGCGGCCATATGCTTACCTGAGCCGTTCTCGATCCAGTGATGTGCACAAGGACAATGGCTCTCTCGGCTCTCATAGGCTCCATTGGCTCCCACTGCTGTGAATCACAGCCAGTGAGAAGGAAGTCAGGAGTGGGGCTGAGACACATGAGTGCCACCATAGCAAGTGGCTTGCTATGGTGGTTACTTAGAGGGGGAGGGTTGGCAGGAGCTCCTATTAAGGACCTGAGAAAACCATTGCACAGAGCAGGTGAGTTTGACATGTTTGATTGATTTTTTTTTTTAATAACAACCAATAAATAAGAATTTACGACCACTAGGAGTTGTAAAGTCATTCTATTCATTACGATAAAAAGCCTTCTGTGTGTAGCAGCCCCTCAGTCCCCTTATGACTTATCTGAGCCCAGGGCTTTTTTGTACCCTGGGCAAACATTTTCTTGGGCTCCCTCGAATCTGCTTATCAACATCTTTGTGGGCAGTGCAGGCTTAAGGGAAAGCTGCCTTGGGCCCTACAACAATGACTGGGCCTATGGCAGCTGCCCATGTTGCCTTTGTGTTAAATACAGCCCTGCCTGAGCCCCATCTCTGTCCAGCAATGTCCACGAGTCTCTCAGTCATCCGGGACTCTCCTTCCTGATTGACTGAGACACAACAGCAACGCTACTGGCTACCGCTGCTGTCAATCAAGGTCAGTTAGCCAATCAGAAGAGAGAGGGGAGGAGCTGAATGGCAGCTCCATGTCTGAATGGACAACATGGAGCTACAGCTCGGCTCAGGTGCTCCCATAGCAGATGCTTTCTGTGGAGGCACTTGACAGGAGGGAGGGGTCATGGGGCAGCAATGAGGAATCCGAGAAGAGGAGGATCGGGATGCTCTGTGACAAACCAATTGCACAGAGGAGGTAAGTATAACATGTTTGTTATAAAAGAAAATAGAGTTTACAATCACTTTAAGTTAAAGTGTTAAAAGGCACCCACTGTAGAATAAGCAGGACTGACATTTCGTTTACTTGAAGTATACCTGTATTGAGAGCAGAGTAAGTGATGATTGCTCTACTGCTGACACTAAACAATGCCTACTGTTACATATTCAGTGCTGTCTACTGTCCTGGTCTGCCCCCAAAGCCACAAAAAATACAGTGTGGTTGAAATCCCTATCCCCTCCCATGTGACAGCTGTTATACCTTCTAATAGTTCTAGTGTTGATTTTTCTCATTGACCTCTATGAGTAGGGCTGGATCTGATCAGTGAAAACATGATCAAGACCCCCCTCTTGCAGCTAAGCAGCAACAGATCACTTCTACTAGTCTACAGCCTACAGTAAATGTAGTTTACTATTCTTCAGTTACAAATGAAGACCGGAGAGATCATTGCAGATCAATCACTGTGTTCATTCAGAAAAGGAAGGTCAGTTAATGAAATATTTACCAGCCCCTTCCCTGCTCCTGAGAGGATAGGAGGGAATCTGGCAGCACTGCAGGTGTGAGATGTGAATCAGTGGGTATCAGCACCACATGGGGTGATTAGGGTGTGCCTAGGCAAAACCAGCACACCCTGTGCACATGCCTGTGGTCTAAATATTAGATCAAAATTTATGGCAACTAACAGTCATATTTGGTTCCAAAAATGGACAGAGGGATTTTTTTTTTCAAATGAGGGACAGTCTCTTTAGATGCAGAACAGCTGGGAGCTATACTAGAAAGAACACGGCAAACTTAAAAATCATAAAACAAAGACAAATATAGCTGAATAAATATAACAAGCAAATTAAAGTGATTGGAAAGTCTCCTTGTTTTCCATAAAAATACCTTCCCTGTGCAGGAGTTTTGCACAGAGCAGCCCAGATCCTCCTCTTCTCGGGTCCCTCTTCTGTGTGCCTGGCCCCTCCCTCCTGTTGAGTGCCCCCACTCCAGCCCCGCCCCTTTCTCTCCTTATTGGTTGGCTGACGTTGATTGACAGCAGTAGGTGCCAATGGCGCCTCACTGCTGTCTCAGCCAATGAGGAAGGAGAGTCCCGGCCAGCTGAGTGTCTCGTGCAATATCACTGGATAGAGATGGTCTCAGGTAAGTATTAGAGGATTTTGTTAAGTGTGAAAAATCTGTGCTACCCCCAAATGTATAAAAAGTGCATGTGGTGCAACAAGTTTGCGTGAATGCAAAGAGATGGTGCAAACTGCAATAGAGCAAAAAAAACAAGTGAATTCTTAACAATAATACTAATTGATATTAAAGTGACAGTGCTGCAACTATAAAGATAACTGGAATATTCAGTAATATAAGTATGTAAAAAAGTAAAAATAGATAAAAAAAGATGCGTAACCTAAAATATTGCAAACACAGTGCAAAAAAAGAGCCCCCTTTCCCAGTAGATGCCTCATACAGAGAAACGCAGCGTCGGGCTGAGCCGGAGATCCTGACGTCACCACACCCACAGCTGTGTTAGTCTGAGCCAGGGCTGTATGAATGACTGTTTTTTAAGCTACGCTTTAAAACCTTGTTTGATGTCAGTTGCCCAGCTATTCGATTAAAGGGTACAGTTTTTTTGTCAAAGTACTGCACCATGAAGTGTTTTTTATCTTTCCTCTTCATACATATGGTCCCCTGTATTGCTGCATGAACCACTCCACTTGCACTGAGATGGTAAAGGATTTTTTGCTAAACACACACCCAGCTGACCAGTGGATTCAGTGATGGAAGGCTGACCAGATTGCTGCTGTTACCAGGAGGATATCTTTTGATACTGAGCCCATAAGATCTCCGTTACAGAGATCCAACCTATCTGGTAAGCGGCCACTTTGCACTTTTAGTATCCTGTGTTTGCAGCTTGAAAACAAAGGAGGAAGATTTGTACAGTATCTTTGCTTCCTGGATCACCACCAAACTTTAGGAGCTATTCATAATTTTCATTTTAAAGGGGTTGTAAATGTACAATTTTTTTTCCTAAATAGCTTCCTCTACCTTAGTGCAGTCCTCCTTCACTTACCTCATCCTTCCATTTTGCTTTTAAATGTCCTTATTTCTTCTGAGAAATCCTCACTTCCTACGGGAGAGTCAGGACGCCCACTAACACACAGCTCCTTTCTCTATCTGCAATGTAGAGAGCGTCCTGACTCTCCTGTAGTCCAAGGGAGGGGGCGAGCACGACACTCCGCACCAGGGAGAAAGCCTCGCATTACTGTGTGGAGTTACAGACAGAAGAACAGGAAGTGAGGATTTCTCAGAAGAAATACAGGCATTTAAAAGCAAAATGGAAGGATGAGGTAAGTAAAGGAGGACTGCACTAAGGCAAAGGAAGCTATTTAGGGGAAAAAATTGTACCTTTACAACCCCTTTAGTTGGACTTTGTTGTTCTCTATGGACTTTTTTTCTTATATTTCAGAATATTTTTTACAATTATTTTTTGCACTGTGTTTGCAATATTTTAGGTTGTGCATCTATTTTTACTTTTTTACAAGTATTAGAGGAGGCTGAAGGCGGCTGCTGCACACAGAAGGCTTTTTACCTTAATGCATAGAATGCATTAAGATAAAAAACCTTCTGCCTATACAATAATTTTAAGTATTTAAAAAAAAATGAAAAAGTTTGAGACAAATACTGCAGAGCGTGGCACCACATCCAATATTATATGAACACAGAAAAAAAAGGAAAAATAGAAAATGAACTTTTAAGGTTGCCACTATAATCCCAAGAGGAAAAAAAATTGTCTCACATCATGATAAAATAACAAAATGTATTGAATCACATTAAAACATATGATAAAAAAAGAGTACATAGACATGTCTTATTAGTACACTGTCCCATACAGTATGTATATAGGAAGACTGAACATGGAAAACTGCCTAGATGGCCCATAGAATGGTATCACTGTAGTCCAAGAAGATCCCTTCTGACTGGAGGCCAAACTACCGGAAACACAGTATCAGCGCCAATGGATCACTACTGGATTGGAATTATAGTGGCAACCTTAAAAGTCAATTTTATAATTTTCCTTTTTTCTGTGTTCATTTGAAACAAAGGGCCAGATTCACATAGAACTACGTTACGCTGTGGCGGCGTAACATATCGCATTTACGTTACACCGTCGCAAGTTTACAGCGTAAGTGCCTGATTCACAAAGCACTTACCTGTAAACTTGCGGCGGCGTAGCGTAAATCCACTCGGAGCAAGCCCGCCTAATTCAAATGGGGCGGGCACCATTTAAATTAGGCGCGTTCCCGCGCCGAACGTACTGTGCATGCTTCATCCCTAAAATTTCCCGACGTGCATTGCGCTAAATGACGTCGCAAGGACGTCATTGATTTCGACGTTAACGTAAATGGCGTCCAGCGCCATTCACAGACGACTTACGCAAACGACGTGAAATTTAAAAATTTGATGCGGGAACGACGGCCATACTTAACATTGCTTAGACCACCTAGAGGGCATGCTTAGTTTTACGCGACGCATCTCTCTGGAAACAACGTAAATTTAGATCGACGGGCAAAGCGGACGTTCGTGAATCGGCGTAACTAGTCCTTTGCATATTCTACGCCGACCGCAATGGAATCGCCACCTAGCGGTCGGCCTAGAGTTGCAGCCTAAGATCCGACGGTGTAACACAGTTACACCTGTCGGATCTTAGGGCTATCTATGCGTAACTGATTCTATGAATCAGCCGCATAGATACGACAATCGTATCTCAGAGATACGACGGCGTATCAGGAGATACGCCGTCGTATCTCTTTTGTGAATCTGGTCCAAAGAGATTAACTAGAAAAGAAAATGTCTTTACTCATTCACGCCGGGATTGTGCTACAAAGCTTAGCGATTGGAACCAGCGTACAAGAATTAGGAAGTGTGGGACTTTATTAGTAGAAGGCTCCTTGTAATTAATGAATACACTGTGATGAATTATAATTCCCGTGATTATTGTGCAGTCATTCTGAGTGTATAGAAAGTACTATTATGAAGTCATTCTGTGTGTTTAGAAAGTGCCTATTTTCCTCTTTCCATAAAATTCCTTTGTCCTTCCCTCCCACATAGATCTTATTTTGGGCACGAATTGAATGGATGCCAGCAACTGTAATGCAAGACTTGTCCTAGAAAACAAAACCTGAAGCGACAAAATCCTACACACTGCCCTCAAGAAATGTACTTATATTCAAAATTCACAATGCCCATACAATGAGAAAAGTTAATTTAAGTTATAACAGTGTGCATGAGAAAATAATGAGTTTAAAGCTATTTTAATAATTCTCTTTAACAATGTTTTTGCCTATAGTATAGTTACTATTTAAAATATTCGTTTTCGAAAAGTATATCATGGTTAGATGTATATATCACAATTATGCCACATACACATGATCTGACTGACTTTTTCCATAGGAAATCCCGACCGTGTGTATGCCCCATCGGAGAAATTCCATTGCAAATTCCGATGAATTCCATCGGAGTCTAAATATAGAACATGTTCTATTTTACTCCGATGGAATTCCGCCGGAAATTCCAATGTGCTTTTGGCCGGGCAAAAGCCTGATCGTGTGTACGTGGCATTGGGTTCAGCCTGTGGCTTGTTTTTAAATAAGGGGCTGGGATCTGAGTTGTATGCACAGAAGGTTTTAAATCCTAATGTATTAGGTGAAAAATAGACATGTGCATGATGAATAAATGTATTTTGTTTCATTTAATTTAGATTTGGTAATCTAGTTATTTAGTTTCATTAACCACTTAAGCCATTTGGCTGGCCAGAGACCAGGCCACTTTTTGCAATTTGGCACTGTGTCGCTTTAACTGACAATTGCGCGGTCGTGCGACGTGGCTCCCAAACAAAATTGGCGTCCTTTTTTCCCACAAATAGAGCTTTCTTTTGGTGGTATTTGATCACCTCTGCGGTTTTTATTTTTTGCGCTATAAACAAAAATAGAGCGACAATTTTGAAAAAAATTCAATATTTTTAACTTTTTGCTATAATAAATATCCCCCAAAAATATATAAAAAAAAAGTTTTTTTTCCTCAGTTTAGGCCGATACGTATTCTTCTACCTATTTTTGGTAAAAAAATCGCAATAAGCGTTTATCGATTGGTTTACACACAGCTCTCCTCGTTCTTCAGCTCCGGGGACCGATCGCGGGACTCCAGCGGCGATCGGGTCCGCGGGTTCAGCGGCCGCCGTCACGAAGCTTCGGACCGGGTCACGGGCGCGCACGACTGGGCACTTAAAGAGGACATACAGGTACGTGCTTGTGCCCAGCCGTGCCATTCTGCCGATGTATTTGTGCAGGAGGCGGTCCTTAAGTGGTTAAAGTGATTTTACTCTTCCCTAGACTAAGCAAGTAGTTACCTCTTGCAGTGTGGGTACAGCCCCATGGCAAAGAGAAATTGTTAAAATTTCCCAGAGTTGGCTTTAACTTATATGAAGAATTTGTTGTAAGAAGAAGTACCTTTTAAATCCCTTTAGAAGCACCCCCTAGGGTACATAAACCCCTGGTTGAGAACTAGTGGCTACGATTATTATGCATAGACCTTAATAGTATTTTGTGCTTCAAGTATGTTATGACCTAAAAATATTCCACTCAGGAGAAATTGGGATATTGTTGAAATGCTCAAACTTCCTTGTGACATCTTTCTCCCATGAGGGCAGAGGAGCTGTAGGAGGAAAACTCCAGGGAGCATGTATAGATCTGACATCCTTACTATAGTTATAAATTAACATATAGAACTGCTATTCCCAAAAGATTCCTGTATGATGGGAGCATTTGTATTCTATGATCTTTTTAGGACTAGTGTATGTAGTGCAATCCCATATCATCATTGTAATGGCTAAGTTACTTTGCCTGTTTACGTCAACACTAAAGGGTTACCGACTGTTTCTTCTGTTTCTCTCATAGGACATTTCATAAAAATACTGTCATTTTTTGACTCCTTGCAACTAAATTTGTTGCATCCATCCAAAAAAATTAAAATCCCTTTTGTGTGTAGCGCCTTGCTATTTTCAAAGCCGGTGCTATAAGAAATCTAGGGGAAAGTTTGGAGAAATAGTTGGCCCTGAACTAGTTTAATTGTTTAAATTTGGGGTCTCTGCTCTAGCTTGACTGTGCTGTGTGCTATCCTTTTGTCTGGACACCCCCGGACGGCAGGTGGCAGCAATGGGGTCAAGTGTGTTTGAGTATCGCTCCTCTGCAGCCTATCAGGAGGTTGGGCCACCTCGCTGTGCATGCTGGGGATGGGTATTTAAGAGGCAGATGCCATTTTCTTGAGGTTCTTCTTCCTTGTGTGGTGCCCACCATTGGGGTAGCCATTTCACGACACCCCCGCAAATGTCTCCCTGGCCGGGGTGTGCGTGTGTCGCAGTGTTCCTGATTCCGGGACCACGTTGGCCCGGAGCAATTCATCTGCTGTGCGGACCCAGTGATTGACTGGGTCCCCAATCGGAAGGTGGTCCCGAGCTGTCTGTCCAATTGGAGGAAGCTGACTGATAAGGAGACTGTCCGAAGGATACCAAGCACAAGGCTGGTGTTCCAGGAGGGGCATGTCCATTCATCGGAGGACAACCTTGGTTCTGGGAGGCTGGATGTTGGTCGTCTGTCAGTTGCTAATTTGACTAAAACTACCTGAAGGAGATCCGGGTGCTGAATCTACTGAAAGAGGCCACCGGACCACTATTGTCTCCAACCTTTGGGAGGGTCTGTGGCAGAGACTTAATCCTAAGTTCAAGTGACACTCTGGCTGCCAGACTGGTGAGAGAGGCCTGTCCAGATGCACTATACCCACTCTGGCTAGAGTGGTGATA
Source organism: Rana temporaria (assembly GCF_905171775.1). NCBI lineage: Eukaryota > Metazoa > Chordata > Amphibia > Anura > Ranidae > Rana > Rana temporaria. Next base: position 138,354,936 of record NC_053499.1, read on the forward strand.
TAAAGTTGTCGTTGGAAGCAGGACTGTTTCCCTATCCAGTTACACCTGAATTTGTAATTTCCTTTTCTTCTATCTCTTCACCCATTTCTACTATTGTCGTTTTTACCCGGATGGGTAATAAAAGCACAGAAAAGATACCTGTTGTGTGGACATTCCCTTTATTACAGCTCTCATCAAGTACCCTGGACGGCGGAGATACAGAGGTAACATGCCACCCAAAACAAACCAGCAGCTCCTTCAGGGGTAGTGCTACACGTGCATGTGTTGTCATACGCCAAGCTTTTACTAAGTCCATGCCCCACACTATATAAGGCTGCTTACATAGCGGCTGTGTATAGTGTGTGACTGTGAATGGAGATAGATTGAGCTAGATTAGGCAGGCAGGCTAGTTAGTTGCAGTGTATTTGATATATATATATATATATATATATATATATATATATATATATTTATACAGTCAGTCTAGTATTATTATTATTAGTAGTATTATACAGGATTTATATAGCGCCAACAGTTTGCACAGCGCTTTACAACATCAGGGAAGACAGTACAGTTACAATACAATTCAATATAGGAGGGATCAGGGGGCCCTGCTCGTCAGAGTTTACAATCTAGAAGGGAGGGTCAAGTGGAACAAAGGGTAGTAGCTGTGGGGGATGATCAGATGGACAAGATGAGAATACAGTTGTTAGGTGTGGGTAGGACAGGCTTCTCTGAAGAGGAGGGTTTTCAGGGATTGTCTACAAGCTAATAGAGTAGGAGATAGACAGACAAATTGGGGTAAGGAATTCCATAGGTTTGGAGAGGCTCTGTAAAAGTCCTGGAGGCAAGCATGGGAGGAGATGATGAGAGAGCTAGAGAGAGAGCAGGAGGTCTTGCGAAGAACGATATATATATATATATATATATATATATATATATATATATATACTGCATTTAGCGTAGACTACATATTCGGTGTATACTCTATATTCAGGCATATTGCCATCAGCTACACCCTGCCCGGGCACCTCCGCCTCATTGATTGGAATCCTGCTATTAAATATACCAAATTTGAACAAGTCTGGGACTTCTATGGTGCTTATACAACTACAAATTTCTTTAAAAAAAATTGTCTTTATTCATTATTTATCAAATCAATACGGTCAGATCATCAAGCCATGTCTACCCAGATAGAGGTTACGTTAAAAATAATTAAATCCCTGCATCTATAAATTAAATAAAGATGTCTGTCAACAATTGATAGGGTGGCCACAGAGGGAGTATATATATATATATATATATATATATATATATATATATATATATATATATATATATATATAAATATAAAGAAAAAGAGCACCATAATACCACAACTAACATTCCCTGCTATTAAATTCCTAAAACACACACCATGTGAGCAAACCCTGAGGCTCCAGCAATCTCACGCAGCACGGGTCCTGTAGGCACTAAGCACTCTTCTATGGAATCAAACCCTTTCCTGTTGTTATTGGCTTGTCAATGCTTATCATCTACAAAAAGGAGGGGAAGGTTGTGTGCGTGCCAGATAGTGTTTTTTAGTGACCTAACTGCACCTCCATGTGTATAGCCATGTGGTGGGAGAGCACATACACTCTTTGATCTACCAATGACCAGCAAAGGATGCCTACCAAAGGGCTATGGACATAGGATCATATATATATATATATATATATATATATATATATATATATATATATATATATATATATATATATATATATATATATATATATATATATATGTGTGTGTGTGTGTGATTGTTATATAATATATTTATACATACAGTATATATAGTTATTTTTTATTTTGAAAGTCAGCAAACTCTATATTTTAAGACAAAATACAACCAACTTTCTGAAAGCCTTTAAAAGCACCCTTCAGCTCCAGTCTGAGAACACTGAATTGTTAATTAACAAGCTTTACCTGGCTTTCAGGAGCTTTGCCACTTCCAAAGCAATGACCCTATTGCACTCCAAAAACAAGGAGTGCTTTAAGGGCTTTGCAGAAATCACTTTGCAAATGCGCACAATATCAAATGTTCATCAGACTAGTGTCTGAAGGTTATTAATAACTATAGCTGCTGATACAATATTAAATATATAGTACAGTGTTATCACCACAAATACTATTGTAAAAATGTAGATTAAAAAAAGTGGGACCGTGCTGAAAAAAATCACTATTGAACAAAACCTAATGCCGCGTACACACGACCGTTTTTCATGACAAGAAAAATTAAATTTTTTAAATTGGTCATTAAAAACGGTCGTGTGTAGGCTCCAGAGCATTTTTTTTCAACAAGAAAAATGGCCATTAAAAATTTAAAACATGCTCTATTTTTTCTCGTCGTTTTTCACGTCATTCTTTTTTCTAGTCGTAAAAAACGGTCGTGTGTAGGCTTTAATGACGGGGAAAAAAACACGCATGCTTAGAAGCAAGTTATGAGAAGTGAAATTTGCATAATCAGCCCAAAGGGTGGCGCCATTCGAATGGATCTTCCCCTTTATAGTGCCATTGTATGTGTTGTACGTCACTGCGCTTGAGCGAGCATTTTTTTTCATGATCGTGTGTATGCAAGGCAGGCTTGACAAGAATCACGTCGAGAAAAACTTTTTTTTTTTCCATGACATGAAAAACGGTCGTGTGTACGCAGCATAAGACGCACCTAAATGTTTTATTTCAAACAAGTGCAAAATAAATTCATACGTAATAAAGTATACTCATCTAGTGAAATTGGTGGGTAATCAAATGCAATATCACATATATAAATATAAAACTTTACAACAATTTGCATAACGTGAATAAATATCCCTTTTTCATGAATGTCTATCAATTCATACAAAATATATAATAAAGTGTCAAAAAATTGACCGTACATATCAAAATCAAAAGTTCATCAAAAGTCCATAGTCTACTCCTCACCTCAAAGTGCATACTCAGATATTCAAAGTGCAAGTGTCCTTCACCTTTAATAAAAAAAACATACTCACCCTACAAAAATAATTAGTTTTTTTTTTTATGTGCAAAGATTTTGGGAGTATTTCACAAAAGTGAGTACACCCCTCACATTTTTGTAAAATTGGCACAGTAAAAGCTTCTTTCTTGCAACTCGACCGGGCAGCTTATGTTTGTTAAAGTATTATGCTGTTTTCTATACTATGTTACTTTGCAACAATGTTAACTGTACCTGTTAATTATTGAATTAAGAAAAACAAATAAAAATGAATGATATAAAAAAAAAAAAAGTATAATGCTCCGTGAAACAACCACACAGTCTTTTTCCAGAGTAGCCTGTATTTCTCCTGAGTTTACCTGTGGGGTTTTCTTTGTATCTCAAACAATTCTTCTGGCCAGTTGAGGCTGCAATCTTTCTTGGTCCTACCTGACCTTGGCCTTGGCAAATGATTCCTGAAATTTCCACTTAAGTGATTGAACAGTACTAACTGGCATATTCAAGGCTTTGGAAATCTTTTTACTTTTACTTTTCAATCTTTATAAAATCCCATTACCTTGTTACGCAGGTCTTTTGACAGTTCTTTTCTGCTCCTCGTGGCTTAGTATATAGCCTGCTCAGTGCATCCATGTGAGAGTTAACAAATTCATATTTATACACAGACACTAATTGCAATTACATATCCACATATGTGGGAAAATAACTTTTAATTGACATTGTCACCTGTGTGAGTCACCTTGTGTGTCAAAACCAAACATTTCAGGCTATGTAATCTTTTGATCAGGGCCATTTGGGTGATTTCTGTTATAATGATTTAAAAATGAGCCAGACAACTATGGGATAAGAAATGGCTTCATATGATCACTGTCCCTAAATAAAAGAAAAAGTGTTGGCATGATGATTTTTACCAGGGTATGCAAACATTTGAGCACAACTATATATATACACATTTATATATATATATATATATATATATATATATATATATATATATATATATATATATATATATATATATATATATATATAATATATATTATAATATTTTTTATTAATATAATGCTATAATGCTGTTTTTAATTTTCTGCTTTAATAGTAATGGTATTTAAACAAAGCAACATAATATAATTATTACAGATTAGTCAGTATGCTTTTCAAATATATGGATGTAAACAAATACCCTAAAATTGGTTTACAAACCTGTATATTTGGGATTTAAAGAGAACACATTTCAAATCTTGCCACCTTCCTCTCGTGATATATCTTATTTCCTGTGGTACACGCATGAAAGATCTGATCATTACCTAACATTATTACATTAAGCATAATATCTTAAAAGCACTATCAGCTGCAATTTGCAAACATGTACCATCTCCAAACAGGAAAAAAAAAAAAAACATGTAAAAGATATGTAATTTAAAGCCAGTGTGAAAAATCTGAAAATCCCTGAAGTCACATGGTGATTTAAACAGCATCCAGGGCCGGACTGGGAGTAAAAACCAGCCCTGGAAAAAATGTCATACCAGCCCCATAGCATTATTATACCAGCCCAACATAATAACGTCATTATTTTCTTGTTCATGAAAGGGAAAACCATAAAGCACATTTGAAGAGTGTATTATATATACTGTATTTATTGGCGTATAACACTCACTTTTTTACCCTGAAAAAAGAGGGTAAACTGTGGCTGCGTGTTATACGCAGGGGGCAGTGAAACTTCCCTCTTAAAGTTAGGGTGCGTGTTATACACCTGTGCGTGTTATACACTGATAAATACGGTAGATAAGACAGATATGAAAGCACATAGGGCTAGGGATAGATAGATAGATAGATAGATAGATAGATAGATAGATAGATAGATAGATAGATAGATAGATAGATAGATAGATAGATAGATCTATCAGAAATTCCAGTTAAGAGTTAAAACCATGCCAGGGGCTGCGGGCATGGTACAGGAGATGCCAGGGGCTGCAGGCATGGTACAGGAGATGCCAGGGGCTGCGGGCATGGTACAGGAGATGCAAGGGGCTGCGGGCATGGTACAGGAGATGCCAGGGGCTGCGGGCATGATACAGGAGATGCCAGGGGCTGCAGGCATGTTACAGGAGATGCCAGGGGCTGCGGGCATGGTACAGGAGATGCCAGGGGCTGCGGGCATGGTACAGGAGATGCCAGGGGCTGCGGGCATGGTACAGGAGATGCAAGGGGCTGCAGGCATGGTACAGGAGATGGTCAGAGAATGCAGACATGGTACAAGAGATCAATGCAGCCTCAACAGTGCCCATCAAATGTAGCCTCACTGTACCCATCATTGCAGCCTCACTGTGCCCATCATTGCAGCCTCACTGTGCCCATCATCGCAGCCTGACCGTGCCCATCATCGCAGCTTCACCGTGCCCATAATGCAGTCTCACAGTTGAACTGATTGGACTACCCATTGTTTTGTATGGGGAGGCGAATGTAAACAGACGTGTCCATTTACACCTTCCTGCATCCGATCTAGCAGATTGGATGACAGTCAGACCGGTCCATAGAGAACCCCACTGAGCAGGTGGATTTGCTTGGCAGAGTCTGCCCATGTGAAAGGGCTCTAAGGGAGAGCTCTGTGGACTGTAATGTAAAGGGAAACTGATGTAAGGGCCAGTTCACACCAGACGCAGTTCCGTACAGTTTTGTGCGTATTTTTTTTGCAGTAAAAATGCATGCACAGTGTTTTCCATGTATTCCAATGGCTCTAGTTCACACCATGCAGTCAGTTTCTGGTGCAGAAACTGACTGCATGGTGTGAACTAGAGCCAACAAAAGCCATTAGAATACATGGAAAAAACTGTGCATGCATTTTGTGCATAAAAAAAGCAAACGGAACTGCGTCTGGAGTCAACTGGCCCAAAGAGGTACTCTTGGAATCCTGACGTAAGGGGGTCTCTGATCAGCAAAGCCCCCACGTACATCAGAGTCCCCCTTTACATCACAGTCCACAGAGGTGTGCTCAGAGGCTGGCGAAATGAGAGGAAGTGGGGGGGGGGGGATTTCCCTTACCATAAATGAAGGCTTGGGCCCTGGATTGGTCAGCAAACAAGGCCTACTAGTCTGTACTATACATATACATAGGCTGGCAGAGCATGCTGGGGCTTGTAGTGCACCACACTAGGGAAACCCTAGTGGGCTGCTGTGTTGGTTGAGGGACTCTGGAGGTGACAACACACTCTGTTCAGCCCCATCAATGACTGAGCCACCTGTGTGCTGCTTTCTTTTCATTCACTGAGAAGTTTCATTAGGAAGCAAGGCGATTGGCTGACCTGGAGAGCTGTGGATCCTCTGCGGAGGGTTGCAGCATCCATATTACAAGCTGTCCTTCCACCACAATCTAACTGCTGCAGGCTGCTGGAGTTTCTCTTTGGGAAGCACAGCCACGGAGGAGCTGCCGAGGATTGGAATGTGGGCGGGGCCACAGGGACACACACGAGGGGGGTGAGAGATTAGAAGATCCTGCTCTCTGTATCCCTTTTTTCTCTCCTGTCTGACGTCCGTGCGAGGAGGGGGGGGGGGGGGGGAGCGTTCTGTCAGTGTGGGGTCCAAGCATAACTGAAGCCAGCAACCCTGAAGCCACATTACTAGCTTTTGCCCCAACCCCCCCACAGCAGACACGAGCTGGTCTAGGAGGGGGGGGGGGGGGACTTTTCAAACAGTACCGCGGCCAAAGTCTTCACACAGCAGACACAGGCAGCTCGCAAACACACAGCGGGGGATGCCCGCTGACTCTATGTGAGTGTGACGTGTAGTGGAGGAGGAGAGAGCGGATCGCTGCGCTGCAGCCACAGCTTAGCCCAAAGCAGCCGCAGGGCAGGCAGCCTACCGGGAGATGTCCCGGGATCCCGGTGGGCCAGTCCGGCCCTGACAGCATCCTCATGTGGTTGGTGTAATAGGAAAGCAGTCATAATTTTAAAGTGTAAATTGGGTGGAAGAAATGTCTATTGTGTGTCAAAATTTATTATTTTTTTTTCCCTAATAAAAGCATGACATAGAAGGATGATTTAAAATGAATGTATTCATATCTGCACTCATTGTAAAAGAGATATCGGGCCAGATTCTCGTAGATCGGCGTTAAACTATGCGGCCGTAACGTATCTCGTTTACGTTACGCGGCCGCAAGTTTTACGGGCAAGTGCTTGATTCACAAAGCACTTGCCTGTAAAGTTGCAGCGGCGTAGCGTAAATTCTCTGGCGCAAGCCTGCCTAATTCAAATGATCCAGGTAGGGGGCGTGGATCATTTAAATTAGGCGCGTTCCCGCGCCGATCGTACTGCGCATGCGATGTCCCTAAAATTTCCCGACGTGCATTGCGCTAAATGACGTCGCAAGGACGTCATTGGTTTCAACGTTAACATAAATGGCGTCCAGCGCCATTCACGGACGACTTACGCAAACGACGTACTTTTTTAAATTTCGACGCGGGAACGACGGCCATACTTAACATTGGTTGCCCCTCATATAGCAGGGACAACTTTAGCAAAAACTACGGAAAAGGCGTAAATTCACTGCGTCGACCGCGCGTACGTTCGGGAATCTCGCATAAATAGCTAATTTGCATAGACGACGGGGAAAACGACGTCGGCGACACCTAGCGGTGGGAAAAAAAATTGCATCTAAGATCTGACAGCGTAAGAGCCTTACGCTTGTCAGATCTAATGGATATCTATGCGTAACTGATTCTAACAATCAGTCGCATAGATACGCCGGGCCAGATTAGGACTTACGACGGCGCAAATAACGGTGCGCCGTCGTAAGCCCTTCGAGAATCTGGCCCTCTGTCACTAGACTGTTTATTGCAACAATAATCTTCCCATATGCTTATGTATGCATTTAATGCATTTTAGGCATGTTATTAACCTGTAAAAACCCTCTTTGTGTTGACATTTAAAGGCTCTGAGACTGCTGCTGGGTGACGCCAACTTGGAAGGAAATAGCCCCAGCAGACTCAAATCTGTGGCTCAAGTGACATTCTTTGGTATTCACCTTTGCCCCAGCCCCACCTGCCTAAAAAAAAAAAGGTTATTTAGGGGTGCGAGTGAAGGGGCAAAGAAGCTTGACCAGCACTGACAGTACTATAACTGTTGGTGCTGGCTCAGCTTCTTCTTTTTTTTTTACAAATAAATATGTGAAAAGTGTGGTGTACATTGTTATTCAGCCTCCTGAGTGTAGAACCTTCTTTTCTCTGCAATTACAGCTGCAAGTCATTTTAGGGATTTCTCTACCAGCTTTGCACATCTAGAAAGTGAAATTTTTGCCCATTCTTCTTTGCAAAATATCTCAAGCTCTGTCAGATTGGATGGAGAGCGTCTGTGAACAGCAATTTTCAAGTCTTGGCACAGATTGTCAATTCGATTTAGGTCTAAACGGGGGGCCTTCTAACACATGAATGTGCTTTGATCTAAACCATTTCATTGTAGCTCCGGCTGTATGCTTAGGGTCGTTGTACTGCTGGCAGGTGAACATCCACCCAGTCTCAGGTCTTTTGCAGACTCTAACAGGTTTTCTCCTAAGATTGTCCTGTATTTGTCTCCATCCATCTTTCCATCAATGCTGATCAGCTTCCCTGTCCTTGATGACGAAAAGCATTCCTACAACATGATGCTGCCACCACCAAGTTTCACGGTGGGGATGGAGTGTGAAGAGTGATGTGCAGTGTTAGTTTTCCGCCACACGTAGCGTTTTACTTTTAGGCGAAACAATTCAATGTTATGTCTGTGGATGCACATAGCCTGGGGCATGATATGAACAAGGCTTTATGGGTGCCCCTAAGCAAAAGGAGGCGCCCAAAAGAAGCCAGAAGCTTGTATCATCGGTCGACATTGCGAGACAAGTAGGACATTTATGTTTTTACACATTATTGTTGCACAGAGCAGGTAAGTATTATTTATTATTTCTCTTTTTGTGGAAAGAATTGACTTTAAAGTCACTTTAAGCAAAGGTTTCCACTTGGAATGCAAAACATGCTTCACACACGTGTGTGTGATACTTGACGGGATGAAGTGTCAAAGATCTTCAACAGAAATCAATGGTGAATCATTGATGAAAAATTAATACATTGTCACTTGAAAATGACTTATTAATATGGTGACTTTGACTGAGATCTGGATTTTCAAAGATAAAATCCAGGGACAGAAAAAAGTGAGCAAATATATGAATATAGTTGTTGGAAAATACTTGTAGTCAAACAAATTATTAAATGATCTTAGAAGTGGTCATTGTCTTTTGCCCCTATTTAAAGCCATTTGCCCTTTTACCAGCAATCAGAAAGTGTCAGTGTTCTATTAAGATCTCTCCAACACTTTTAAAGAGTTATTGAATAAGGCTGATTATGTTCTAAAACATTGCTTCTCATGTGATAGACTGACACCAATAATAACGAGTCATGAAGATCCTTCTTTTTCTTCTCTGAAAATAAGCAATTTTAAACCAAAGGCAAATGTTGTCAGTCGCCTTATCTCAAATCAGAATTATGCTGCCTTGGCTCGAGGTTTAGTGAGTACATTGAATATTGGGTAATTGATCAGATATGCAAAGCGTAAGAAAGAAAACATTGATTGTTCTCCAAAGCACAAATAGTGATTTAAGTCAAGATTATTTGGAGCAAGTAAATCCTAAAAAAATAATACTGGGGCATAATGCATGTCAAGAGGCTATTACCTGCCTGTCTGATCTGTGTGTCAGGGATCTCAAGCTGAGTTCAAAAAACAAAAAATAAAACACAAAATTAATTAAAAAAAAATGTTAAGAGGCTATTTCCTATGTAAGCTTGCTGATCATGAATTGCCTAATCCATATTTGAGAGTTTTAAAGGAGAGTTCCAAGAAAAAATATATATATTCAGCAACAAAAATGTAAAGTGTAAATCATTTTATTGATGTCTACTTTTTATTTTTGGATGCCTATATTGTAAGAAAACAAAATGTACTGCAATTTGGCCATTAGGAAGAATTGTATTATTTTATCTTATTTATCTATAAAACTAATTAGGCAATTGAATTATTAGTATAGGTTTGTGTAGTAGGTTTGTCCCTCTAATGAACCCAAACCTCAGCTATTGCTATATACTATGGGCAAAAAATAAATAAAAATACTCAAATAAATTACTATAGTCTTTGTTTTCCCCCCACCCAGTAAAAATATTGTATTACCTGGTAATCCTGCCACTAAGTCTGTCATTTTTGTACCTTATCTTAAAGGGGTTGTAAAGGTTCAAATAAAAAAAAAATAAAAAAAAAATAACAAACATGTCATACTAAAAAAAAAAACATAACAAACATGTCATACTAAAAAAAAAAAAAAAAAATATTTTAATTTCAATCATTGAAATATTTACTTCCAATTTCCCCACATCAGGGGTATACCTCACTATTTTCCCAACCCACATATATTTTGTATTTCATCTCACCTTATTGTTTTACTATTATAATCTTAACTATATTAATCCTTTACAATTTATTTCACACATTATTTTTACATATGTAAAATTGTTTTATTCCTTCACTCATGTATTATGTCCAATACACTACTGTCCTAAACAACAATTCACACACTTTGTTGTATATGTATATGTATGTGTATATGTATATATGTATATATGTATGTATGTATATATATATATATATATATATATATATATATATATATATATATATATATAAAATACCACTTTATTATTTCACTACCCTTTAGGCCAGAATCACACTAGTGCGTTGCGTTTTGGAGCTCTGTTGTCTTTGCGAATTTCTCTATAAGGTGTTCTGCAGATCAACTGCATTTTAGTTGCAGATCAGGTGCGAATTTGGAGACCTGGGAGAGGGGAGGGGGAGGGGGGAAGTGTATTGAACTGAATGAGACAAATACTGAAGAGAAATGAACAGATCTGCGAATTCAGCTGCGTACCCATAGAAGATAATGGGACTGAATTCGCACCTGAACCGCACCGCAAGACATAAAAACCGCACGCGGTTTGGAGGCAATACGCAGTGCGGATGCATCGCACATATGTGAACCAGCCTCATTGAAAACAATGTATTTTGAAATGTCCTGCGAATTAGATGCGGTTTAAGCCGCACTCAATTCGCATAGGTGTGAACCTGGCCTAAATCACTTCACCTCTCTAACACCCCACCCCAATCAATCAATCCTTTGTTAATTAACATCCATCAACCCTATTATGACAACCCACCACTCTTACTTACCAACCTACTCCTATTGGACTCTATGGATGCCCCTGCTCTTCTCTATAAATGTTGGTTACCAACATTTGCCCTAGCCCATGCTATATTCTACATACCTACTACGATACATACATATGGGCCAGCTGTTACTTAACAGCCCCCTGGAATTCATGCATTCTTCCACATTAATTAATCTAATCATGGTTCATTATGGGTGTTTTCTTGTAGGACTGCTCCTCCGCTGCCCCTGGGGGGCGTTCATCATGCGGCTCCCTGAAAGCTGTTCTTTTCAGGCCGCCCCTTGTTGGAAGGTGGGGGCACCCTGGGCCCCAATGGTCCACCCCATGGTCTTATACATTGCCCAGTGTTTTGCATCAGTGGTAATTATGAAATTATTATGGCTAATTTTTTATGATGTGTGTTGACCTCTCATTCATTTTTGATCATATGTAATTATTATACTCTCTCTATATATATTTTTTAGAAATCCCAGCCCCCTGAAGAGACCCAACTGGTCGAAACGCGTCGGGACTACAGCACCGCTCATGGGGTTTTCATTATTACATATTATTTATTACATATAGCCTCCTACTGTCAAAGTTTTGTTGCAATCATGTTATGCAATCATGTCATGCTCACTGCATCCAGCAATGTCATATGTTTTCAACCTATATATTGTTATCACCTTGTGACCTTCTTTGTACTTTTGTACCTCTGTGATATTCGAAATCCTTGGCAATAAACAATAATTTATACAACAACGTTATTCCCAAAAAAATTCTTGCTGCCTAAAAGCCCCAATGGGGAACTCTCTCTTCCAAACATGTCATAATTACCTCCACTGTGCAGCTTGTTTTGCACAGAGTGGCCCTGATCCTGGTTTTCTGTGGTCCCTCGGTGGCTGTCTCGGCTCCTCCCCACAAGAGCTAACCCCCTTCATGGGAAGCTCTCTCCCAAGGGGGTTAGCTTGCAGGCGTGCTCCCGTGATACAGCCAGCGGCTATAGCCATCGACTGTATCACTCGGTCCCCCGGCGCGCCATATCATTGATTAGATTGACAGTAGTGGGAGCCAATGGCTGCGCTGCTATCAACCTCCAATGAAGAGCTGAGAACAGCCTGAAGACAGGGGCGAGTAGTCAGCACGTTCACGACGCGGGATCGAGGGCTCATATAAGTAAACCGGGGGGGGGGGGGGGCTTGTAAGGTATCGGATGTTTTTTCACCACAATGCATAGGATGCATTAAGGTGAAAAAAACACAAAGCTTTACAACCCCTTTAAGAGACCAAGCAAAAGTGGGATTTAGAAGGTTGAGACAAAGCATTTACCACTTGGGCTCCATTTACAGTTGTGCGGCTTGTCATGCAACTTTACATATCAAAGTTGCATGACGAGTCATTCCCCATGTTGACCAATGATAACCATTCATACAGTATATGTGTGTCTTAAGTTGCAGCAACTTCAAAGTAGTTCCAACACTACTTTGGTCCGACTTTCATGCAACTTCAGGGCCATAGACAATGCAACAGTTGTGCAACAGATGCCCGTTATCACTGGTCAAAGCCAAAGTCGTATCCAAGTTGGACCCATCCAAAGTTGCATCAAAGTGGTATTCCAAAGTTGGTGCAACGTTGGAGTGGTAAAAGTGTGAATAGAGCCTTAGGGGTACTTTAAATGACTGACTTTTATTTAAATGTTATTTTTTTTTTTATCAAAAAAGGAAACAATTTATTTGTGGTATTTACTAAGGGCTCATTCAAAAAGGGGCATATTTCCATGCAATGTTGAAGTGGTTACATGCATACAAGGACAGATGTCCTTCCCTGGATACAAACTGTATGCGCATTCTCACTCAGCCGTCCCTGTGTAGCTGATTTGTTCTGGCTGCTGACTTCTGCTGTTCACAATTACCTGTGACTCCTGGGTACAGGAATTTTCTCTTTCTTGATGGTGATTGCCTTCTGTGCCCGTGTGCATGAGCCCTTAGGCCAGGTTCACATATGTGCAGCCACGGTTCCCCGCATGGGGTCCGGTGCGTCCATGTTCACCGGTTCAGGTTTGAATCAGGTCCGAATTTCTGCCTGAATTCGCACCTGAACTAGACCCAAAGACGCACATGACTCCTTTGGAATGTGGATTGCAACCCCCCCCCCCCCCCGGGGCTGTGTGAACTGGCTCTATTGCGAGCCAGGTACACTTGTATGTCATGCGAATTGGATGCAGGGAAACCTGCATCCAATTTGCACATATGTGAACCTGACCTCAATTTTTTATAGCTGAAGGGAGGTTTTAATTAGTAAAAATGGGCCCCTGGGCAGCTTAAGTCATATTGTGCTAATATGCATCTCATTGCATACTAGCACAATATGACAGCTTCACATGAACACGTATCCCACCAGCGACATGCTGTCATGGGTCATGGCACTTTCATCTTCACCTTCTTACTTCCAGGTCGTGGGCTTCGGCCAAGCCTCGATTACATTACTCCCATGCATTTGTGCGGGAGTCGTGGCCGCAGCACAGAGCTCAGAAGGAACAGCACAGGTTTGCCGTTCCTTCAGAGAATGTGCCCCGGGCTGACTTCATTGGCTGCTGTTACAGTAATTATCTCCTAAACGGTGTGTGAGATATTTACAGTACCTATAGGTAAGCCTTAGTATAGGCTTACCTATAGTAAAAAGGTTTGCAGTAGGTTTGCTTTTACCCAGTGGTGGCCTGTCCATAGGGGGCACACGGGTGCCCCCCCGCCAATCCATGCATCCGGCCCACTGAGCTACATGGACGCATGGAATTTCAAACAGGTATTTTTTAAGCACTTGATTCGAGGCTCTAATCAAGGGTCGGCTCTGCTGCGTGTGAAGCCCGAAGCCCACCCAGTTGTGTGACAAACACAAATGAATATTCGCCATTGTAACACCGATTCTCTTCTCTGCCAATCAAGAAGTGGGGCCTGAGACTCCTTACCCAATTGGCCAAAAGGAGATCCGATCGGATTGACTGCCAGGAGAAGGAGGGAGGAGATACAGGGGAAGCAAGGAAGCAGCTGTATACAACCCGGAGAGAAGCCGCAAGAAGCGCTGCCTGCAAGATAGGGTAAAGGCAGGGCACCGACTACCGACTCACCGACCCGACGGGTGACCCCCACAACCCGGCAGGCCTGCCAACCGACCGACGGGGGTGGGTTGTATGCCGTCTGTGACCTGACCGACTGGGGGCTGGGGGGGGTGGTGTATTTGGCTGGATTGTTTGCCACCTCCACACTCAAAAAAAAAAACACCATCCTCCACTGCTTTTACCAATTAAAAAGTCCATCTAAATCTACTAGTCTATCTAAGGCCGCGTACACACGATCGGTCCATCAGATGAAAACGGTCTGATGGACCGTTTTCATCAGTTAACGATCGTGTCAGAACGCGGTGACATAAAACACAACAAAGTGCTGAAAAAAACAAATTTCATAGCTTCCAAGCATGCGTCGACTTGATTCTGAGCATGCGTGGATTTTTAACCGATGAACGTGCCTCCAAACGATCATTTTTTTTCTATCGGTTAGGTATCCATCGGTTAAATTTAAAACAAGATTTCTTTTTTTTAACCTATGGATAAATAACCGATGGGGCCCACACACGATCGGTTTGGACTGATGAAAACGATCCATCAGCCCGTTCTCATTGGTTTAACCAATCGTGTGTACGCGGTCTAACACTACCTCGTTCACAGGTTGATAGTGCAGCTTTCAAGGGTGTCTATCCTGCTCCTCCATAGATACAGTAGATTGAACGAGAGTTGCCTCCTAAGAAAAGAAAGTGTTTTACTTGTTACAGAAACTAATGCAGCCAATGCATCTAAAAAATAGTAAGCTACAATATATATATATATATATATATATATATATATATATATATATATATATATATATATATATATATATATATATATTTATATAAAGTCTTAGGTTTAGACACTTTAAATGCAATATCTATCAAATGAGATTGTACATACTGTATTTGCCACAATACTATTCTTAGAAAATCAGAGAGATTTCTTTCCTGAAATGAAAAATAATGATTTTATCCTTTGTGGGCCACCTGCTACGGTAACTTGTGTTCAGCAGCTGCCTGGCAAGACATTCGGTGAACATGGGGGGGGGGGGGGCATGAAAAATGCATCAGTGGCATTACCTATTCATTGTATTTCTATTATTGCGTTTGGTCAATATGTCTTACTAGGGTATTACCTAAAATCATGTATGCTAAAATGTGATCTTTTCTTCTGATTTCAGAAAGACGGGAGGTACACTCTCAGTGTGAGCACGGCTTTAGACTTCATTAACCCCTTTTCTGCCAGAGTCGTTTTTGTTCACATTTAAGATTTTTTTTTTTAGGCCAAAACATTTATTTTCTGTATGCAGACACCCTGGAGAATAGTAGGTTAAAGCGGAATTCTGGCCACAATTTCACTTTTTAAATATAAATACCCCTGTAATACACAAGCTTAATGTATTCTAGTAAAGTTAGTCTGTAAACTAAGGTCCGTTTTGTTAGGTTGTTACAGCATTTAGAAAAATAGAAATTTATAAAATAGAAATTGACTGGGGCCATCTTAAGTGTGGGCATCATGAAGCCAGACTGTATGACTTCCTGGATTTCAGCCTTGCAGATCTCGCACATGCTCAGTGCTGCACAAGCAGTGTCAGATCAGGTTTCAGCACCTGTGCTGTCCAAGTCACATGATTCTTTGAGACTGGGGAGTGCACAGACTCCTGGAAAGTTACACCCACTACATTCCCAGGAGTCTGTGCGGTGTAGGTTAGGAAGCATTAAGCACCTAGGTGCAGGAAGTGGGAAGATTAACTATTCTGCCTAGCAACAACACTTTGAAGGCATCTAAAAAAAAAAAAAAAACATTTTCGTAAAGGACTAATGACATTTTTTTAAAACTACTGATGTAATGTTATATTTATGGGTGGAACTCCACTTTAATAGTTCCAATCTTTTATGGCACACAACATTGGTGCAGCGATTTATCAATCACAAAATTTCAGTAGAATATACCCTAAAGTTAATTTTAGGGCACACACGCACAATATCATACAAGTTGTTTGGTAAAATAAAAAAATATATAAAAAAATGTCATGTCAAGAAAAAACGAAAAAAAATATAGAAACTGTGTTATATTTACCTGCTATGTGTAATAACTTTGCACAGAGCAGCTCCGATCCTCTTCTTTTTGGATCCCCCGGTGGCAGTCCTGGCTCCTCCCTCCTGCGGAGCGTCCTCGAAAGTAAGCCTCTTGCTAGGGGGCATTTAAACAGGCACTCTCTCCTCATTGGCTCACTGCCTGTGATTGACAGTACAGTAGCAGGTGCCAATGGCTCCCACTGCTGTGTGAGCCAATGAGAAAAAGAGAGACCTGGAAGAGCCACTGCTCTCAAGTACATTGCTGAATTGAGAAGAGGCTCAGGTAAGTAGAGGGGTGTTGCAACCAGAAAGCTTTATACCTTAAAGGGGTTTTCCACCTTTTTTAAGTTTATTAAAAGTCAGCAGCTACAAAAAGTGTAGCTGCTGGCTTTTAATAAACTGACACTTACCTGCTCCACGGCTCCAGCGATGCACCGGCCGGGCTCCGCTCCACGCCCCCCCTCGCCAGCCGGCGTCTTCATTCTTAGTGTGGGCACCCGGCAGTGACAGTTTTCGGCTTCACGGTCGGGCACCCACTGCGCATGCACGAACGGCAGTGCGCATGCGCGAGCGGCGCGGCGCTGTCCGATTGGACAGGCGCGCGCCTACAGGGAGGGGCTGTGAAAAGGCGATTAAGCTAATCGACCTTTCCAGCCCCTCGGTGGAAGGAGGAAGTGGGACAGGAAGTCCCCTTCTCCTGAAGCCCCCACTCCCCCCCCAAAAAAAATTACATGCCAAATGTGGCATGTAAGGGGGCGAGGAGTGGGTTAAGAGGAAGTTACATTTTTAGGTGGAACTCCTCTTTAATGCATTAAGGTAAAAAACTATGCATTTAGAATCACTTTAATGAAATATTAGGGGTGTTTTAGATCCTTGATGTCTCACCCCCAACTGTCCCATGTAACCTCTCACCCCCCACCCGCCCAATGAAATCATCAAATGAAAGTTCACTGGTCTCCCTCCATTCTACCGGGTGGTACCTGCCATGCTGGTATCAGGTTGGCAGGTGGGACAGTGGAACCTTCGAAACATGGTGGGGGGATTGGGCAGTGGGTGAGAAAATATACTGACAGTCGACTCATCAGATATACACACATTTCTGGCTTCTGTATCAGCCTGGCGTGTATAATACCACCCCACTGCTGCCAATGCTGCCATTAAATGTGATATTTCTTAGGAGGAATACACGAATGGTACTATTTAGCCACTTAACGACCCAGCCCTTTTCTGACATTTGTTGTTTACAAGTAAAAATCAGCATTTTGTGCTAGAAAATACCTTGTAACCCCCAAACATTATAGATTTTTTTAGCAAAGACCCTAGAGAATAAAATGGTGGTCGTTGCAATTTTTTATGTCACACGGTTTTGTACAGCGTTTTTTCAAGCGCAATTTTTTGGGGAAAAATACACTTTAATGAATAAAAAATAAAAACATAATATCAACCCCAATGTTTTTGTATATTATAAAAGATGATGTTACATCGAGTAAAAATATACCTAACATGTCATGCTTTAAAAGCGTTTGCATTCACGAGGGCCCACTTGTGAAATGGCGCCAAACAACAATACTTAAAGGGGTTGTAAAGTATTTTTTTTTAAATAACAAAGTGTCCGCAAACCTTGTCTTCTGGGGTCCCTCGGCTCCTGCCCGCAAGAACTCAACACCTTCATGCGTGCGTGCTCGCATGGTGTTGAGTTCCTGCAGGCACGCTCCAGTGCATACTAGCTCATTATGAAATACTTACCCTGGAACGAGGTGTGGGGAACTTACCTGGTCCACGCTGAGGGAGATGTCACCTTGCCTCGGCGTGTCTTCTGGGTATCGCCGCTCCAGCGCTGTAAACACACAGATACACGTCCTGTTGGGTGAGAGGAGATTGATGGTGTGTTCCCAGTACAGAGGAACACCAATGGCCTCCTCCCCTTGTGAGCCCCCTACAGTTAGAATTACTCCCTAGGACACACAATTGACCCCTTGATCGCCCCCTAGTGTTAACCCCTTCCCTGCCAGTCACATTTACACAGTAATCAGTGCATTTTTATAGCACTGATCGCTGTATAAATGTGAATGGTCTCAAAAATGTGTCAAAAATATGTCCGTTGCAATGTCACAGTCACAATGAAAATCGCAGATCGCTGCCTAGAAAAAAATTAAATAAAAAATGCCATAAATTTATACCCTATTTTGTAGACGCTATGGGCCAGATTCATGTACAAATTCGGCGGCGTAACGTATCCCATTTACATTATACCGCCGCAAGTTTTCAGCGCAAGTGCTTGATTCACAAAGCACTTGCCTGTAAACTTGCGGCGGCGTAGCGTAAATCTGTCCGGCGCAAGCCCGCCTAATTCAAATGGGGCGTGTATCATTTAAATTAGGCGCGTTCCCGCGCCAAACGTACTGCGCATGCTCCGTTTTGTAATTTCCCGCTGTGCTTTGCGCGGAATGACGTCGCACCGGCGTAATTTTTTGAACGGCGACGTGCGTTACGTCCTTTCCTATTCCCGGACGACTTCCGCAAAAAAAATTCAAAATTTGACGCGGGAACGACGGCCATACTTTAACATGGCTAGTCTAAATATAAGCCATTGAAACAGCATCCTTAACCCTACGACGGGAAAAGCCGACGTAAGAGAATGCGACGAGTGCGCGTAGCTTCGTGGATCGCCGTAAACAGCTAATTAGCATACCCGATGCGGAAAACGACGCAAACTCCACCCAGCGGGCGCCGAAGTATTGCATCCTAAGATCCGAAGGCGTACGAAGCCGTACGCCTGTCGGATCTTACCCAAATGCCGTCGTATCTTGGTTTGAGGATTCAAACTAAAGATACGAAGCGGGAAATTTGAAAATACGCTGGCGTATCAGTAGATACGCCGTCGTATTTCATCTGTGAATCTGGCCCTATAACTTTTGCGCAAACCAATCAATATACGATTATTGTGATTTTTTACCAAAATATGTAGAAGAATACATATCAGTTTTTTTTGTCAAAGCTTAATTGAACAAGCTGAAGTTAGAAGCTGATTGGTTACTATGCTTACCTACTGATTCCGTGACCATGAGTATATATCGCCACCTTCACGGACACTACACGCTAGGGAACAACATTGTAAGCCAGTCTCTATATAACCCCTCTTAGATCCAGCATGCTTGAGTTTTAGCTTATCATCCTAGGTGAATGGACGTCTGTTTCCAGCTCTACTGTTTAAGGCTTTATACATTTTTGTTCAATCAACAGCTGTTAGTAGATGCCTGCTGGACCTTTATAGTCCCCGATAGTTTATGCAGTTAGCCATTGATGCATACTTTTAGCAAAGTACATTCCTAAAACATTTTTCATTATGACTTTTCTGTCAGTGTTTTCAGTAAAGAAACATTTTCCGGGTCCCTAATGAAACCTTTTCACACCGTTGTAACAGCTGTTTTTAAGACGTAACATTTTTTGGCAGACTAAACTGAGCTTTTTATTTTTTTTCTCCATATAAATTAAAGGAAGTAAAACATTTACTTTCCAACTAAATGTATTCACCCACAACAATAGATATATTTGATTGGTTTTACATTATGCTAATATCTGTCTGTTAAGGGAAAAAAATGATCTAGTAAAAGAAAAAAATATATATTATTTTTCCATTTTCCTTTTTTTTTTTGTTTATTTTTTATTTTTTTCTGGGCTTTCCCAGTAGAGTAAGTTGGTTTTAGGCATTTTGAAGTATTTACAAATGCTCTGGATGTCTAAGTTGAATGCAAAATGTTTATGCATTCATTATTGGTCCATTTTTTTTTTTTTTTGGTCACGTACAATGGTTTGTGGATGGGGTACCCAAGTTCAGGAAAAATACTCCAGGAAAATGTGGAACAAGGCAAACAACAAACTGCAATTGCTATCACTAGTATTGTGGCTGTAACAACTACAGCTGAACGCTTGAGATAAGTTTCAAAAACTCTTGTATTAAAGGGATATTAAATTGGAGGTTCCATCAAAAAAACAATTTTGCTTTAAACTGTAGCTTACGACTAAAAAAGAAAAAATATATTTTTTTTTTACTCATCTGGAAATGCCTGTTGCTATGCGGTCCCACAAAATCTGCCTTTGAAACCACCTAGGATTCTGACATCATCTCCCTCTAATGCTCCTGGGAAATGTGTGTCATCATTTCCCAGGATGCAGTGCACTGTCCAATTATCACTCCCCATCCAAGACTTCCAGGAAGTAAGGGCCAGATTCAAAAAAGGGATACGACGGCATTTCTCCTGATACGCCGTCGTATCTCTGTTTCTATCTATGCGACTGATTCATAGAATCAGTTATGCATAGATAGCCATAAGATCTGACAGGTGTAATTGTTTTACACTGTCGGATCTTAAGATGCAATACCGCGGCCGCCGCTGGGGGGAGTTTGCGTCGTAAACCAGCGTCGGGTATGCAAATTAGGAGTTACGGCGATTCCCGACGGTTTTTCGCATTCGCTACGTCGCCGCTAGTCTAGTTTCCCATCGCAAAGTTAGTCGTTTTTTTGGTGCCTTAACTTTACACAGCAATCGTTTTGCTGTATAAAGTATGGCCGTCGTTCCCGCGTCGAAATTTAAAAAAATAACGTCGTTTGTGTAAGCCGTCCGGGAATACGGAATTACGCTAGGCGCGTCGCCGTTCGAAAAAATGATGTCACGGCGTGCCAAGAATGGCGGGAGTTCGGAAACGGAGCATGCGCGGTAGGTCCGGCGCGGGAGCACGCCTAATTTAAATGGCACACGCCCATTTAAATTGGCCCGCCTTGCGCCGGAGGCCGTCGGCATAGGTTTTCATCGCAAATGCTTGGTGAATCAGGCACTTGCGATGAAAAATTGCGGCGGTGTAACGTATCTACGATACGTTACGCCGCCGCTCTTCTATGTGAATCTGGCCCTATGTGCCTGTAGGCTTCACAATGCCCACAAGCAAAATGACAACAGTGTATTAGGTGTAGGTGTAGGTGTATTTTATAAACTATCTTTTTTGAATATCTATGCGGATCGGCGGCGGATTGTAAAATAGTAAGTGACCGGATTTATATTATAAAAATGCAGGATGAAAGGACATACATTTAAGAAATGCTAATTGTGGTTGGAACTCCGCTTTAACCATTTTAATATTGGGCACTTACACCCCCTTCTTGCCCAAGACAATTTTCAGCTTTCAGTGCTGTTTAAATGACAATTGCATGCTCATGCTACAATGTACCCAAACAGAATTTTTATCATTTTGTTCCCACAAATAGAGCTTTATTTTGGTGGTACTGTATCACCTCTGCGGTTTTTATTTTTTGCTAAACAAATAAAAAAAGGCAGAAATGTTTTTGTTTCTGTTATAAAATTTGGGAAATAAGTACCCTTTCTCCTTCATTGATGGGCACTGATAAGGTGGCACCAATGAGGTGGCACTGATGGGCACTGATAGACAGCACTGATATGCAGCACTGATGGGCATTGATAGGCTGCACTGATGGGCATGCATGGGTGGCACTGGTGGACACCGATGGGGACTAATAGGCGACACTGATTACAGTAATTCCGATGGTACACTGTATCTCTTCAGCACCACACAATATCACAAAAGCATTGCCTACATTACATGGGCAGCACCTGCAAAAGGGGTTGCTAGCTGGCTGAGAGGCAGTTCTTGAGAAAGCTGGGCAGATCCTGAACAGTAAGTCCAGAGACTGGTGAGTAGCAGAGCACACACCGGTGTCCCAAACCTGTCCCTTCTCAAACAGGAACCTGTCCCTAAAGGCTAATTCCTTGTCCCTGACAAGTGCGGTTCCTTTCCTTACTCTATCCACTCACAAATGCATGCCAACTACAGCAGGGCACTGTGGCCACTAAAGTCACTCAGGATTGCAGTGTCAATCGGACCACCAATTGTAATCACTGCCTGATCTGATACAGTAAATTGATTTTAAATCTAGCTGATATTTATTGTATGTCTCAGAGCAGGTGGAGAGCAAAATTGCATGGGGGGGCCCCCAAGATTTTTTTTGGCCAGGGTCCAATCAACATTAACCACTTAAGGATCGCCTCCTGCACATATACGTCGGCAGAATGGCACGGCTGGGCACAGCCACGTACTTGTACGTTGCCTTTAAGAGCCCAGCCATGGGTCCGAAGCTCTGTGACCACGCCCGCGGGACCCGCTCACCCGGTCGCCACCAGTGTCCCGCGATTGGTCACAGGAGCTGAAGAACGGGGAGAGGTGTGTGTAAACACACCTTCCCCATTCTTCTCTGTGGCAGTGACACTGTTCGTCTGTTCCCTGATATAGGGAACGACGATCAGTGATGTCACGCCTACAGCCACACCCCCCTACAGTAAGAATCACTCCCTTAGGGCACACTTTACCCCTTAGCGCCACCTAGTGGTTAACCCCTTCACTGCCATTGTCATTTTCACAGTATCAGTGCATTTTTATAGCACTTTTCGCTGTGAAAATGACAATGGTCCCACAAATGTGTCAAAAGTGTCCGATGTGTCCGCCATAATGTCGCAGTCATGAAAGAAATCGCTGATCGCCACCATTACTAGTAAAAAAAAAAAATATTAATACAAATGCCATAAAACTATGCCCTATTTTGTAGACGCTATAGCTTTTGCGCAAACCAATCAATAAACGCTTATTGCGAAAAATAAGTAGAATAATACGTATCGGCCTAAATTGAGGATTTTTTTTTAATATATATATATATTTTTTGGGGATATTTATTATAGCAAAAAGTTAAAAATATTGCATGTTTTTCAAAATTGACGCTCTGTTTTTGTTTATAGCGCAAAAAATTAAAACCGCAGAGGTGATCAAATACCACCAAAAGAAAGCTCTATTTGTGGAAAAAAAAGGACGCCAATTTTGTTTGGGAGCCACGTCGCACGACTGCGCAATTGTCAGTTAAAGCGACGCAGTGCGGAATCGCAAGAATAGGCAAGGTCCTTAACCTGCATAATGGTCCGGGTCTTAAGTTGTTAAAAATGGCCCTGGTAGAGTCATCTGCTCAATATATTGGTAGTGCTTCACTCTATTTTTACACAGGTCAGTATATTATTCGTGTGCAAAGCTGATGGTCGTTCACAGTCGCTCCATAATGGATGTTTGAGGTACAGTGGAAGTCAAGTGTTGACGGGAGAGAAGGGAACTTCTGCTCGGGGGCCTCTGCACACCGAGCGGAAGTGGGAGCTGGGTATCTATCAAAACTAGGTACTGCTCCCCCCTAAAAAAAAAATGACATGCCAAATGTGGCATGTCAGGGGGTTAGGAGTACCTAAATAGAAAGTTCCACTTTTGGGTGGAACTCTGCTGTAAAGACCAGCCGTCGCAGTTGTACTGCGGCAGGTTGGCTCTATTACGCAAATCGCTGTCATCGTATGTCGTTTTGTGTAATAGCAGGCGTGGCCCCGGAGCCCGTGCCTATTTACGTTACGCTGGAGTTAATATGGGACCAAGTGCTTTGTGAATACTCAGCTTGCCTCTCAATGTTACGTCGGCGTAGCGCATATGAAATGCGCTACGCCGGCACAAAGATGTGCCGATGTACCTGAATCCCGGCCAATAACTTTTGGGCAAACCAAAAAAAAAATCCACCACAAATGCTCTGAAAACGCACTGCAAACACACTGAAAAGCAGACAAACATGCATGCAAAAATGCACAGTATATGCAGAGATCGCAGTGTAAATGAGCCCTTAAGGCCCCATTAACATATCAGGAGAAAATATCAATTATTCTCTATGGAGATGGTCCTCCACATCTCCACTACGATTTGCCTGAAGCCAAAAACCTGAAGCTGAATAAAAGTT
The DNA here is from genome assembly GCF_905171775.1 of Rana temporaria. Taxonomy (NCBI): domain Eukaryota; kingdom Metazoa; phylum Chordata; class Amphibia; order Anura; family Ranidae; genus Rana; species Rana temporaria. Next base: position 138,379,125 of record NC_053499.1, read on the forward strand.
CTGGAGCTTTTTTTGTAGCTCAAATTGGGTAGATTTGCGTGCATTTTTATTCCCCTAGAAATTAATAAAAATTAGCTATTTGCCTATTTTTATGCATGATTTTCTGATAAAAATAAAAAAATTGTTTAAAGATATGAATAAATGAATGTAAAATAAATGCAAAGAACTAAAAATCTTTACAAATAAAAAAATGCAATTAATTATGAATATGTAGTAATACATAAATAAATGTTAAACCTTAAAAAAATGTAATTAAATAAATTATTATTATTAATAATAATAATACAAATAATAATATTAATAATAATAATAATAATAAACACGCAAACTCGACAAAAAATAAATAAAAAAATTATAATATTTTGTGTTAGGTTTAGCGTGTTTAGTTATTTATAAAAAAAATTAAGGGTTAGGGGTTAATTATTTATTTATTTTTACATAGTGTTCATTTATTGTGCTCATTTATTATTTATTTATGATTATTTTAATTTATTTGTGTATTTATTTTACATTTAATTTATTTATTTTTTATCATTATTATTAACACCCTAACAAAAATAAATAAATAAAAATTAGCCCTGACCCCTTATCCTAACCCCAACCTCTAATCCTGACCCTAACCTAACCTTAGCTCTAACCCCTTACACTAACAAAAACAAAATAAACACGTAAACTCGACAAAAAAATTAATACAATAATAATAATATTTTGCGTTAGGTTTAGCATGTTTAGTTATTTATATATTTGTTTTAAGGGTTAGGGTTTAATTATGTATTTACTTTTACATTTATTGTGCTTATTTATTATTTATTTATGATTATTTTTAATAATTTGTGTATTTATTTTACATTTAGTTTATTTATTATCATTATTATTAACACCCTAACAAAAATAAATAAATAAAAATGAACCCTGACCCCTTATCCTAACTCCAACCTCTAATCCTGACCCTAACCTAACCTTAACTCGAACCCTACCCTAACAAAAACAAATAAAAACAAATAAAACAAATAAAAATAATAATAATAAAATAAATAAAAGCTGATGAAAAAGCTAAAAAAACTACCATCAAATGATAGAACAGATGATCGTTTCCTCTATTGGCTAATAAAAAAATGCCAAAGCTCAAAAGATACTGAAAAAAAAAGAACACTAAAAAAATTGTCGGAAAAATGCTCAAAGGCTCAGGTGTAAAAAATTACATTGCTTTGGGATGTCCAGTTTTCCAAAAAAAGGGATACATCTGTCTCTTTTTTTTTTTTGTAACTGACACATTCATGTGTATAGATTTGAATTGTCATATATGAGTATGACAGTTGGTCACATTTCTCTGCTAATAAGGAACTATTTACAATGAATATTATGACCAGGTGGCAGTTGCAGTGAATGGTGGAAGATATCAGATTTTTTTAAAATAATAACTGATCATTTATTTTTATTTTAAATAAGGTTAGAAAATGACATTCATGTGTTTCAAACAAAGCCGCCTCCATAGAAAAGTAATAAGGTGGAACTAAACCCTTCTCTCCTCTCCAGCCAAGGAAGTTGCCATGGTGATTGTTCCGTAGTTGCCATGGTGATTGTTCTGAGAGGAGAAACAAACAACAACAGCCAATCAGCATGCCTCTCTTGGAACTGTGATGTCACAGCAATGCATACAGTAGCTGCCAAATAAAAGCAGAAGGTACCAGTAAGTTGCTCAGTAGATCAGTGGCTTTCGAAGCGAGCAGTACTCAGTACTGTGCTGTCTACTATTCTCTGATTAATTTGCGAAAAATTGCATTTATTGTAATTTTTTACAACTATTAACCAGTGCTACACCGCTCTGCTCATACAGGTAATATTTTTATCTACTTTTGTAAATATTTTTTTACACATTTTGCCTTTTTTAGAATGGAGGTTAAAAGGGAACCTGTTCTCATATTACCCACATCCAGGCATTTCCATATTCTGAACACACAATATAAGAAAACTCCCATTCACCTCTGTAGTTATAAGTGTTATAGAAGAATTATTGACAAGTGAAATATCATCTCCTCCCCCCTTTTCAATGGTGGAATAGCCTAATAGACTATAAAAGGTGGCAGGAGATGCTAATAGAGGTGGTCATCAATATTATTTGATTTCATTCTGTAGTATCAGCAGGGTTTAATTGTCATTGGTGATCTAGGACAGGATCACTTCTGGCTGGTATTCACAACACTTTAATAGGAATAAATGGATCTTTATTGCAGTCATCTGACAGTTATTTTCAAATGTCACCTGGCTGAGCTAAAAATAGCTGTTATGTTTTTCAAAAACAATGCGGGGGAGGGGGAAGACCAGGTTGACATTTAGAAATTCAGTCTGTAAATGACCATTGATCACCATGTTGTGAGAATTTTGGAAGTACCACCAATAATGTGGGATGGGGGGGGGGGGCGGGGGGATTTAAATGCCACTGAAAACCAATGTTGTCAGATTGTATTGGCAGGTTCTAAGGAGGTGGTGACCACAGAGCATGGGAAATGGGGTGGGGGGAGTTTAAAATACCACGATCACCATTAATTATGGGATTATGGGGGGGGGGTTTAAAATACCACGATCACCATTATTATGGGGGGGGGGGGTTAAAATACCACGATCACCATTAATTATGGGATTATGGGGGGTTTAAAATACCACGATCACCATTCATTATGGGGGGGGGTTAAAATACCACGATCACCATTAATTATGGGATTATGGGGGGGGTTTAAAATACCACGATCACCATTAATTATGGGATTATGGGGGGGGGGGGGTTAAAATACCACGATCACCATTAATTATGGGATTATGGGGGGGGGTTAAAATACCACGATCACCATTAATTATGGGATTATGGGGGGGTTTAAAATACCACGATCACCATTAATTATGGTATTATGGGGGGGGGGTTAAAATACCACGATCACCATTAATTATGGGATTGTTGGGGGGGGGTGAAGTACAGCTGACACCCATTAATTATAGGATTGTTTTGGGGTGGATTTAAGTATTTTGGTTTTATCCATAACATCTAGCCATGCACAATGGAATTTGATCCTCCAGGGAACTTTCTTCCACTAATAATAAATTTACACTTTGGCTTCAGTTGGGTGATTTTAGAAGGATCAGCACAGCTTCATTTCTCCCAACCCCCCAACACTGGCAGCTTTCTTCATTTCCAATCAATTGTGCGATAAATGAGATCACCTTGGGGTGTCCACCTTCCAAAAGTTGCACCATTTTGGGGGTGTTGGCACTGCCCTGTCTCTACCCCTGACAAACACAACATACCAGGGTAAAAATTGTCACTTCATGATGCCAAGCATTACAATCGCAGCAATATGAACTCCCCGCCCCCACCCACCGCCATGTAAGTTAGGAGGTGGGCATTTGATGGTAAAAATCTACCACTTGTTTTTTCTGCCCCCTTTACCACCAGTGTGAACCAAGCCTTAGGGTATTAATAAAGAGTTGATAACCAACATATAGTATATATTAGTGCATATTAGTTAATAATTATGAATGTTAATAGTAATATTGTATTATTCTTTATCCAGAGTGAGAAAGCGTCTTATCGAAGAAAGACTTCGTTGGATCAGATCATCATGACAATGCAGAATATCGCCAAGGTTGGAGCTGGTCTCCAAAACTTTGCCAACAACTGCTTTGTCAACTCCGTCTTGCAGTGTCTCACCCACACTGCCCAACTTGCGGATTACCTGCTCACCGGAGAGCATTCCCAGAACTGTAAGCGTTGCTCATCGCAACTTTATATCTCTCATAGGTGTTCGGTATTTGTAGCTCCAAACAGACAACCTGCTGCTGCTCAGTTATTACTATTAATGGTCACTCTGAACTGCTATAGGAGTCCAGGATTCCTAATAGTATAATGAGGATAAATGACTGATCAGCAGAAGGCTGTCACTTCTAGACATGTGCAATTTGTTTAGTTACGAATTCGTTTTTTATCAAATTTTGACAAATTTGTTAATTCCGAAATTTCCAAATTTTTAAATTTCTGAATTTTCGGATTTTTGGATTCCCGAAATTTCGAATTTTGGAGTTTTCGAATTTCGATTTTTTTCGGTGACCCCGCCCATATGATGTCACAGTCCTATCATGCCCCGGGTGACCACGCCCCATGCCTATATAAATGGTTGCGCACCGCTCACACAACATTACAGCGGGAGAGCTCGTTGAGTCAACATCGGGACAGGAGAAAGAGGGAAGAAGATGGCGGTGAAGACCGGGCCCCCCACTAGCAAAAGAGCTGCAAGAAGATAGTGGAGGGGCTCGGCAGAAAGCACCGGAGAGCACGGAGAAGAGAGTCGGAAGAGACCTCCGGAGTCGGAAGAAGACCCCCGAAGTCGGAAGAGACCCCCGAAGTCAGAAGAAGACCTCCGGAGCTGCCTAATAAATTACTTTAAAAAACATGTGTAGTGTTTTTTTTTTCTTGACACTTTTCCCCAAGGTGACTGGGTAGGGGGTACCATGTACCCCATACTCATTCACATAGGGTGGGGGTCGGTATCTGGGGGCCTCCTTGTTAAAGGGGGCTTCCAGATACCGATAAGACCCCCACCTGCAGACCCCGACAACCAACGGCCAGGGTTGTCGGGAAGAGGCCCTGTCCTCATCAACATGGGGACAGGGTGCTTTGGGGTGGGGGGACCGCAGGGCGCCCCCCTGCCCCAAAGCACTCACCCCCCCCTGCTGAGGGCATGCAGCCTGGTACGGCTCAGGAGGGGCGCTCGCTCGTTCCCACTCATTTTCCTGACCGGCCGGGCTGCGTGCTTGGATAAGGGTCTGGTGTGGATTTTGGGGGGACCCAACGCCGTTTTTTTTGGTGTAGGGGGTTTCCATATAAATCCATACCAGACCCAAGGGCCCATGCCGGTTTCTTATTTAAAATTTGGCGTGGAGTTCCCCCTCAAGATCAGCAAAGCACAAATCGCATGCCAAAGTCGGATCATGCAAGACGGCGTTCCGACTTTGATCCGACTTTGATCCGACTTCAATGATATTCAATGGAGTGAAGTTGGATCAATATCGGACCAAAGTAGTACAGGGAGCATTTTCAAAGTCGGTCCGACATGTGTCGGACCAGTTAAGACGGCTCCTATAGGGAAACTTTGATTTTCACATGTCATGCGACATGAGCGCCCAATGTCGAAGCGTTTGTCGGACCAATGTGAACCCAGCCTTAAGGTGAAAAACCCTGAGGGTTTACAACTCCTTTAAAATTTTGTGTGGAACTTGGTGATCTTAAGCACTCAAGAATGCTGGCCACGCAGGTTACAATGTAATTGTATGATCCCCCTTAGATGACAAAGGAGCACAAATAACCTGATTCTGCTTTTCAAACTCATATGTGTATGTTTGTAACTTGTGTCTATTGTTGTTTCTTTTTTCATTTTAGGTCACACAGAAGGATTTTGCATGATGTGTGTGCTGGAGATACACACAAGCGTTGCTTTTGCCGAGTCGGGCCAGGTCATCAGCCCCCAATTAGTGACAGACAACCTAACATGTAAGTACTTTGTCTGAAAAACTGTATACCATGAATGCCTAAGCGTTAGTTTTATTACTATGATCTATTTTCACTGATGATTAGGAGAAAGGCAGTGGTCTCCAAACTGCAGCTTGTGGGCTGATGTGGCTTTCTGTTTGCCTTTATCCAGCCTATCGGGCACCATGCCATCCACTGACACCAATGATGAAGCACCATTCCTCCCACATACACCAATGATGGGACACCATTCCTCCCACATTCACCTATGATGGGACACCATTCTTCCCACATTCACCTATGATGGGGCACCATTCCTCCCACATACACCAAAGATGGGACACCATTCCTCCCACATACACCAATGATGGGACACCATTCCTCCCACATTCACCTATGATGGGGCACCATTCCTCCCACATACACCAATGATGGGACACCATTCCTCCCACATTCACCTATGATGGGGCACCATTCCTCCCACATACACCAATAATGGGACACCATTCCTCCCACATACACCAATGATGGGACACCATTCCTCCCACATACACCAATGATGGGGCACCATTCCTCCTACATACACCAATGATGGGACACCATTCCTCCCACATTCACCTATGATGGGGCACCATTACTCCCACATACACCAATGATGGGACACCATTCCTCCCACATACACCAATGATGGGGCACCATTCCTCACACAAACACCAATGATGGGTGGGGCACCATTCCTCCCACATACACCAATGATGAGGCACCATTCCTCCCACATACACCAATTATGAGGCACCGTTCCTTCCACAGACACCAATTATGGGGCACCATTCCTCCCAAAGACACCAATGATGGGACACCATTCCTCCCACAGTCAATAATGATGGGGCGCCATTACTCACACAAATAGCAATGATGAGGTACCATTCCTCCTACGTACATCAATGATGAGGCACCATTCCTCCCATAGACACCAACAATGGGGCATGATTCCTTTCTTGAATTCTAACAATAGGGCACTATTTCTTCCACTAAAAGCAATGATGGGCCACAGTTTGCTTTGACCGACACCACAGCATTTTCTGATCCCACTGGCCACATTCTGGCCCCTTCATAGCCTAAAGGACAGTAAACTGGCCTTTTCTTCAGAAAGTTTGGAGACCCCCTCTCCAAGGAATTGGCAGAACTTAATGCAATGCATGGCAATGCATGACAAAATGCATATTAACACAATGCAAATAAAAAATTGTTAATGGTTCATAAACGTATCCCTGTTTGCATACTTGTGGGGGGGGGGGTGACATCCCCTTGCCAGGCTCCCAAACACTCCTTTCTTCCATTGTACGCGTGGGTCTAATTATTGTGTAAGTTTTACACCAGACAGTGTTGGAGCTTATACAGGGGCCCGCTCCCTGCCCGTACATGATGGCTTTCTGGCCCGGTGATCGACTGATCAGGCCTGTGCCCAGCATCTTGGAAAGAAGGGAATAAAGACAAAAGCTTCCCCATACTCAGAAGCTCCGGGTATTTCCAGTGGAAAAACAGAGTGGTGGGGTAGAGCAGTGAAAATGGACGATTGAACTATTCTCTTTAAGTGTGCATAGTCATATATGATAATGTGATCGATTTATACATATATTTTTGTTTTCTTTTTCCTTTTAGCTATTGCAGAGCATTTTGAGCTTGGACGCCAAGAAGACGCCAATGAATTTCTGACGTTTCTAATCGCCCAGCTGCGGACTTCATCCATCTACGAGTCTGTATTTCGCTCAAGGTAAGTATTATTGTTCTACACAACATTTGGGCTTCGTTTTATTGCTACCTAGAGGGTGCTTGGGCACATCAGGATGGTTGCACATCAGGATATCAACCAAAAACAGCTCTAAGGAACCTTTCACACGGGGCGGATCGGTAATGATCCGCCCTGTGAACCTCCGCTTGCTCAGTGGGGATCGCTCTGTTGATCCCTGCTGAGCCGGTGGATGACAAGGCGGTCCCCGCACACTGTGCAGGGACCACCCTGTCTTTCTTCTATAGGGGGATCGGATGAACACGGACCGTCTGTCCGTGTTCACCCGATCCGATCCACAGACGGATGGAAAAATAGAGTTTTCCTCCATCTACAGAGCCGGAGGAATGCGGAACCGGGCGAGATCGGTGTCAGCGTATATTTATCCGCTGACATTCGCGATCTCAGAGGGACCAATGTATGTCCCTTTTTCATCCGTACATGGATGGATGAAAAAGCGGACATACGGTCCGCCCATGTATAAGGGCCCTAACAAGCAGGGCCTTCTGATTCCTCCTGTTATGAATTGTATTGTAACTGTACTGTCTGCCCTCATGTTGTAAGCGCTGCACCAACTGTTGGTGCCATATAAATCCTGTATTATAATAATAACCTGGCACCTAGAGCAGTGTTTCTCAGCCAAGGTTCCATGGAACTCTAGGGTTGCTCCTGAGGTTATTGGGAGCATCCTTTGTGTATGTGCAGCTGCCCTGGCCAAGTCCGGCACTGACATATTTCCTCTAGGTTCGGCCTTGACAGCTTTCTACCGAGTTCAGACCGAAGCCATTCTCATCCACACGTCAATATAATATAACAGCAATTTTTAACTGCATGTATTGTGATTATGTCCGCTTCTAAGGCCCCATACACACCATAGAATCTATCCGCAGATAAATCCCATCAAATGGGTTTCTGCGGATAGATCCTATGGTGTGTACACGCCAACGGATATTTATCCGCAAATAAATCTCCCCTGGAATGGATTTCCAGCAGATAAATATTTGTCGACATGCACAGAATATCTATCTGCTGGAATCCATTCCAACGGATGGATCCGCTCGTCTGTACAGACTTACCGGATCCATCCGTCCAAAGGGATTCCCCGCACGCGCCGTAATGAATAGACGCATGCGTGGAATTCCTTATATGACAGCGTCGCGCCCGTCGCCGCGTCATAATAGCGGCGACGGCGCGACACGTCATCGGCAGAGGATTTCAGCGCGGATTTCAATGCGATGGTGTGTACACGCCATCGCATAGAAATCCTCTGAAATCTTAGAGAGGATTTATCCGCGGATACGGTCCGCTGAACCGTATCTGCGGATAAATTCTATCGTGTGTATGGGGCCTAAGAGTTATAGAATCAAATTGACTGTTTTTGTTTTCTGTTTTTTATCTTTTAGCTTTGACCAAACCAAGGACAGAAACATCGGTCTTATTGACCACATATTTTCCGGCACTCTACAAACACAAGGTGAGTTTGTGCATTACTATATCTCTAAGAATTCAAATTTCATTTTTGTCTAAATATATGAACGAAGCTAACTAAAAATGTTCTTCTGTTTCTTTTGCAGTGGTTTGTCAGAGTTGTCATTACGCATCCAACAGATTTGAGGAATTCCTGGACATCCCTCTGGAGATAAATGTAAATATCAGATATACATTATATATTGTTTTATATTAGATTACATTTTATTGTATTATAATTTAGCATTTTTAGATTTTCCTGTACATTGCCAGTCAAGTAACAATTTAGTATAGTTTTATGTATAATAAATAATTTTACTTTTATTTTGCTATTGTTGTTTGTCATCAGTACCGAGAAAGTCCAACCACTTTTCTAGGCAACCATTCATGGGTTAGGCGGTACTAGCAGCCGCCTCCCTTTGCTAGCCTAATCTTTTTCTCTATAACCTTCATGGATGATGGTACTATTTTATTCAATCACTAAATAATATTAATTGAGGCTATACTGATATTTTGGAATTTAGTAACTTCATTGGTCCATGGCACACCTATGAGAGTCCTTCTTCTCCCAGAACCAAACCGGCCATCACACCAAATTGGGCTGGTGGCAACAACAGTGACCCCTGATAGCTACTCACTGCTTACTTACTATGGGGATACCTGGAGTGCCCAGCTGGTTTGTTTGGCAGCAGGGTAGGGAGAAGCTGTATTTTTAATACTAAATTGGAGGACAACATATTATATTATATTATAATAAATTATATTTTGTTTTAAAAGTCATCACTCTTCAGTAGAAATGAAATGATTTTGAAGCTCAGTTAAGTGAATATTAAGACAATGTGCAGAGATGGTGACATTCACTGTTTCCTTACATGGGGTAGATGTTACAGTAAAGATATTTATCTTTATGTCCTGATCCACACTGTGAACCACCTTTGAATTGGACAGGAATGCACACCGCTTTCCTGTGCAATTCACGTGATTCAGTGCGGTGCGATTTGAACCCATTCATTTTGCATGCACTAATTTTGGAAACGCACTGCAATCAGATTGCAAGGTTGTTTTGTACCATGCAATCTGGTGCAGGCAAATGCACTGCGTGTCATTAATGTTGCACTGACACCTGCTGCGCATTGCAAGTGCATTGCGTTCTGAAGGAAATGTGCACTGTTTTCGGGTTTTTCGCACTGTGTTCTAGTGAGACCTGGGGCTTAAAGGCTAAGTTCACCTTTGGAAGATGTTATATGTCCCACTCTTATTTAGGGTGAACACATAACATGTTCCAGCATCTGCATCCCCTCCCCCAATCCCCCCTTCCCTGTGACAGCCGGCAGGGGATCTTCTCCCCGCACTCACTGACACAATGTAAAAATAGCACGGCCATGCGGAGTTCCACCCACATGACCACATTATTCATTCACAGAGTCCTGTAAATGAATGAACTACAAGTACCGCCAGCCACCTCTACCGATGGCTTGTAGTTCTTAATGGACTGTGAGGGGGCTGGTGAGCGCTCCCATACACTGTAGGTCATTAATTCTTCCTGCAGTTCAGTAACTGCCTGTCCATATCGGAGGTACAGGCAGACAGTCTACTGACAGTCTGCAGGATCCTGGCATTGCACCCGCTATCTGCTTATCACGGGTGCAATGCTTTTAAGGCTCCGGTGTAAAAAAATAATAAATGCATATTGGAAAAATATCTGCATTTATTATCTTTATTTCCTTAAAGATGAACTTATCCAAAAGCTGCCAAATGTCAGGGATTGTCATGTTCATTGACCAGATACCCTCTTTTTATGAAAAACAATGTGTTGTTATCACTTATTATAAATATGAATAATGATTTTTTTCCTTTTCTTTTTTTGTTTAGTCCTCAAAAACGATTTTAGAATCTCTGAAGAACTTCACCAGAACAGAGAGACTGGAAGGAGACAACGCATACCGATGCAATGGGTAAGACTCTCTCTGATTATTCAGACTTATACATTACATATATACTGTAACTGTGGCAATGTGGGTAAAGCATTTCATTATGTCCAGAGGCTACTCAAGTCCTGCTAATGACAGGTTGCATCTGAGCAGAACTTTTAATGAAAGACTAAACCCGAGAACTATGCTTACATTTAAATTTCTCGTTTCCTTAGGTGTTACAAGTTAGTGTCGGCTGAAATGAGGAGTTTGATCGACAACACTCCGAACGTCCTGATCCTGACTCTGAAGAGGTTCAACGCGTTCAGTGGACGAAAGCTGAGCAAGGTAAGTCTTGATTAAATTATGGAATTCATGTTGTAAGGTCCCTTGTTGTTTTATATTTGGATGCATTAAAAATATATATTTTTTGTCTTACAGGATATCAAATACCCTGAGACCTTTGACGTCGCTCCTTACACCTCGAGGCCTGATGACCATATCAACTACAATCTGTATGCTGTGATTGTGCACAGAGGATACTTTTCCACAGAAGGACATTATTATGCCTACGTAAAGGTAAGGTACCCCAAATTCCTCCCAATATTATAAA